>NC_064244.1:25607063-25924563 GCF_003254725.2 Canis lupus dingo
CTATCCACTGAGCCAGCCAGGCACCATGTGTTATCTTTTAAGCCACACCATTTTGCATTATTTTTTACTGGTTGTTTAGTTGTTATAGTCCTTACAATATCACCGCTTAACCTGACACTTGGATTTGAAATTCCATCATTTCACATAAAAAATAAGATCCTTCAACTATAGTACCATTTACCCTTCTCTTTTGTCCTATAGTTATCATATATGTTATATTTAAGTATGCTATAAACCAGCGTTATGATTTCTGCTTATACGGTCTTGTGTAGTACAATAATTAAGAGAAGAAAAAAAAGTCTTTTTTTATTAACCCACATACTTACCATTTTTTGTGTTCTCCATTCCTTCCTATAGTTCAGAATTTCATCTTTTGTCATATCCCTTCAGTCTAAAGAGAACTAACTTTTAGCATTTCTTGTACTATGTGAAGCAGTATATTCTTTCATTTTTCATTTACATCCAGAAGTTATTATTTGCCTTTATTTTGTGGGATAATTTCACTGGGTATAGAATCTCTGGCTAAGGCTTTTTTCAGTATGTAAAGATACTGATCCATTGAATTCTGTCCTGCATGTTTTTTCTGTTGATTTCCTAGAAGTATTTTTTTTTCACCTGGGTGCTTTTGGGACATTTTCTTTATCTTTGATTTTTAGCATTTTTACTAGAATATATCTAGGTGTAGTTGTGTCTCCATTTATCTTCCTTTCCATTTATCTCCACTTTGTTTATGTTTGAGAAATTTTGACAAATATGTCTTCAGAAAATATTTTTTGCCACATTCCTTCTCTTCTCCTTCTGAAATTTCAAATATAGGCAATTGAAGCTCTGTGTCTTTTAAAATATTTTCTCTCCCTTTTTTTATTAGTGATTTTAATTTTTTTCAGATTTATTGAGATATAATTGATATAGGATACTTTAAAAGTTTAAGGTGTAGGGCAGCCTGGGTGGCTTAGTGGTTTAGTGCCATCTGCAGCCCGGGGTGTGATCCTGGGAATCCAGGATCGAGTCCCACATCGGGTGCCCTACATGGAGCCTGCTTCTCCCTCTGCCTGTGTCTCTGCCTCTCTCTGTGTGTGTGTCTGTCATGAATAAATAAATAGAATCTTTTAAAAAAATAAAAATTTTATTAAAAAAAGTTTAAGGTATACAAAATACTGATTTCATATATGTATAATTGCAAAATGATCAGAACAATAAATTTACCATCACCTCAAATTATTAGTCTTTTTCCTTGTGATAAGAACTTTTAAGATCCACTCTCTTAGCGAATTTCAAACATATTAAATATGTTGTTTAAATATTAAATAATATTTAAATATTAAATAGTGTTGTTAATTATAGTCACCATGCTGTTTATTGCATTCCCAAAACTTGTCTAATAAGTGGAAGCTTTTAACTTTTGACTACTTCCATCCATTTCCCCTAACCTATACTCCCTGTCTCTGGCAACCACAAATCTGTTCTCTTTTTCTAGTAGCTCAAGAATTTTTTTAAAGATTTGACATATAAGTGAGATCATTACATTATCTGTTTTTCTCTCTTTGCTCTTCTTTAGATAGTTTCCTTCAATAGAAATTATATAACCTAAAAATTTGCTGAATTTCACTAATCTTTTCAACCTGTTGTCTATCTAGTGAATTTTTAATTTCAGATATTGTAATTTTCAGGCTGGGAATTTTTTAGTTTTCAGTACTTTGTTGAGATTCCCCTTATGTGCCATTATTTTGATATATGTTTTTCATATTCCAAACATATTTTTAGAAGCCACAGAGAACTTTTCTTCTAATTCCAACATTTGTTTCCTGTTGGGGTCTATTTCTCTCAACTATATATTTCTCGAGACTCAGGTCACTTTTGTCTACTTATTTACATGCCTAGAACATTTTATCATATGTTGAATTGGTGGTTAATATATTATAGATACTCTGGATTTTGTTTTCTTCCTTTTAGGAATGCTGGTTTTTATTCTAGCAGGCAGTTAATACGTTTGTACTCAAATTCCAAACTATTTCATCTGCTTTGGGGAGCAGTTATAATCTCTGCTTAGTTTTTGTTTGTCTGTTTGTTTTTGGATTTTCAGCTTTTTGATTTCTGTTGGCCTTGCTCTCCTCTCGATGTGTGCACAATTCAATTTACAGTTTATATGAAGGTTTTGGGGTTACTTTCTCTGTGTCTCCCTCTTTGCCATGTTTACACACACACACACACACACACACACACACACTAATACTTTGTTAACCCTGAATTCTATTCTTGAGTTGCATAAATCAGTAATGAATTTGGTCATTCTGTTAGAGTCTAGAAGTATTCTGAGGTAGAACCCCTATAAGCTGAAATATTTGTCAATACATTTTCTTTGGTCAATCATCTTGATTTCTGTGGTCATTTTCTGGTGTCTCCAAATAACTGATCTTAATACTTTATCTAGAACTTATCATTGCTACCTGCGGGATGTCCATAAAAAGGTTAGTCAGATACAAGTTACTCTGCCATTACCAGAAAATGAATCTCTATTTTCTACAATAGTTTACAATGCCTGATGGGGTCCTCTCTCAGTGGCTATACACCAAGCCCACAAAGATCCTTCTTTTATTTTTGGTGAATTACACAAAGGAAAGGGCCGATGTCTCATTGTAAAGCTATTATGTGTCTATTAAATAGCAAGACTAGAACCTATCTGAGATCAGCTTTATGGGCAGAATTTAAACTTATGTCTCAATAGGATGTACAAACACGTGGGTACCCGATGGAGAATAGCCTGGAGGTTGCTCTGTTATACTGCAGGATTTGTTGATTCAGTCAGAGACCTTAAGCTGGGACTAATTTTCTTACTCCATAAAATGAGAGACGTTAATACACACTTTCACCCAAAGGATAATAGGTAAAGACTTTTGTCAGGTCTTAGATGTTTGAACTTCTTTAAGAAAAATACTTTGTAAATAGAAGATGTGTCCTAAAAGAGAAGTCATTTTATTCAGTTTCTAAACAACTCCCATAATGCCCTTTCTACTGATGCATAACTAGTATTTAATGATAATAGTATTTGCATTTTAAATTACTTTGTGTGCACTGGATATTTACTCTGATCACAAGAAGTATATTGCCTTGGGTTATCCTGCAGTCATAATTAACTTTTGCTTAAAAGTACTATATGATCTTAGAAAATAAAGAAACCTTGTTAAGAGTGCCATATTTATTTTTCATCATACAGCAGAAAATTAATACATAATTTTCTCTTGGTTTCTTTTGATATTTTCTACTGTTGCCTTAAACCAAAGATTATATTTTCTTCAGTTATATGTTATTAATTATTAAATTAAAGACAGACTATTTCTATGACCATAAACATAGAGAATTTGAGAGGCTTGCTAGAATTAATCTACTTCCTATCACCCTGTAACACCTTAAGAATTAGAGTTTACAGTTAGAGTGAAAGGTCCCAGTTTACACTACTTTTTCCTGATAATTTTTAATAGTATCCCGTTACACTACCAAAATTTTCTTTGTGTGACCAAAACATTTTTTGGTTACAAATTATAAACAAAATGTCCCCACTTACAATGTCTTGCTAATCCATTTGTGATATCAATGTTCATCAAATAAAACTATTTGTCGTATTTGTATTTATTATTAGATACTGTAAAGTGGCACTATTATATTTTCTTTCTTGAAATTGCCTATTTTAACTATTATAACACAAAAAGTAAGCTAGAATTATAAAATAGATATGCTTAAATAAATATGAAGTCATTTTATACATATTAAAAAAGAGTTCTTAAAGTCACATAGCAATATTAAGCAAATTAATGTTTGGGAAAATTTTAAAGAATATATAATTTAAAATTAGTGAAAAAATAAGCACTTTTTCAGAATATCAAGATAAACTAAGCTGGTGCAGCTCAATCTCTGATTTTTTCGTGTATGTGGTTAACGTGCAAACTAATATAAATTCACATCATAACCTGAAGCAAGGGAGCATCATATACAATATTCCTTAGATTCTTGAAATTAATTTGGGTATGCTTCATATTTCCTTGGAACTGAAACATATGCTATTAGATCAGTAGTGTTGCTACAGCTTTACTATTTAAGTAATCAGATTTCATTTAAGATAAAAATTTTAAGCCAATTATGTTGTGTGGCATGTCACATAGAGTTGTCAAGTTGTCTCTTCCTTTAGACAGTGACACCCAGTATCTGTTTTTCCATAGTTAATATTTTGCTGAAAGAAGAAAACATTGGACATATCAAAATCTCTGAAAAATCATTATGTCTTTTCACAAACATAAACACTGTTTGGGGCAAGGTGATGAAGCATACTTCCTGTGGATCCTTGGGTTGAAGCATGTCCTTACGCAGGTGAAAATATATCTAGACTGATGATCATATTGGAGGAAGATAAAATTAAAGACCAAGTCACAAATATAGGCTTTTTGTTATTCATTATTACCAATGGTTAGAGAAAATTTCCACATACTTAGGTCATAATTACTTCAATTAAATTTAAAAGCTATACTTAGCACTGTTGTTTCGAAAGTCAATGTGCTAGGCAAAATGGAGAACCAAAAGTTAGCATCTGTCCTCTGGGAGTTTATATTCTTTACTTCCAATTACAGAATAAGCCAGAAGTTGATAAAAGCCAGCAAAAAGGTACAAAGGGCTTTCTGAGGTACAAAGTAGGCTTTCTGAGAAGGAAGTGAATGTATCAGTAATGACGCTGGAAAAGTAATTTAGAACTGTATTTGGAAAGGTGTTGCTAAAATTTGGAAGGAATTTATAGACGAATTCAATAGTTTGAAGGATTTATTAAACAATGTTTAAGCTAAGAATTGACACCATATGTTCCTGATTAAATTTCAATATTCAATCTCAATGGTTTTAATGTTACTAATTTCTGTCACTGAGGAGTTTTAACTGAATGGTATTCAATGACTTTGATTCTAGACCTATAAAATTCATAGCAAAAGTATGCTATATTATGAACTGAAATGTTAACAATAGGAAACATTCATTTAAGCTGAATGGAAAAAATGTTAAATACATTTTTTGGTCCAGTGGCCACACTAATAATAACAGATAATCAGTGAGTACAACAGCAAGGATTAGAAAAAAAATCACACAAGGTCTGTAATCTTTTATCTGAGATATAAACCCAGCTTTTCAGTCTCTTATAACCGAAGACCAACCCATTGAACTCCCAGTCAAGTGTGATTTCTGCTTCTCTTAATGATTTTCATACTACACTGAAACAAATCCTGCAAATATCTAGAGTTCATTTTGTTATCCATGAACCCAAGAAATTCCCAGGCAAAATTTCGTCATTACTTAGAAGTTTGTAACCAAATGCAATGTGATTATTAGTATTAATTATAGCATTGGCACCTGAGTGATTTTTCTGTATCACTTTTGTGTGCTTTGAACAATCTTTTTTCCATAGCATACTGACTTCTCACAATATAAATTAATGCTCCTGTAAAAAGGGTTTAATTGTCAAATTATCTTGGGAAATTTAATATTAAATTTTTAATTTGACAATCAAAACTTTAATTATTGCCTGCTGTAAATTTTCAATAAGGGATAAATATATATAACATTTTGCCAGTTTAATCTCATGATTTGTTTCTGCCTGTGTAAAAATACATATACCTAGCTATATGTAAAAATATTCACCAGAAATCTTTTCAACTTAATGTTACATACAGGTAAAGAGGAATCTGTTATGTGTTCCTAAGAATTCAGTGGTGTTGAATTTTTATTTTTACCAAGTGATCCTGGCCCTGCCCTAACCTGGCTCTGTTTTGTCTAAGCTAAAATAGTCTTTAAAGGAAGCACATAGCTACAATTTATGGCGGATACAGGGCTTGTGACCAGAATGAAAAGGAACAATCTGACCTCACAATTTTACTTTCTGGTTTCCCATCTCTCCTTATCGGAAAATTCAGTAGAGGAAAGATATTGTCCTCCTTTTATGCTAATGGTTAAAAATATATTGCTGTATATTCTAGTTCCCCATACAGGCTGTGCATTTGGATCAGTTGGAGGAGTTTCAAAAATTCCAAAACCCAGGCCACACCCATGCCAAATATTCAGGCAATCTCTAGTCATGGGCTCTAGCTTGCTTTTATTTAATTTTTTTTAAGATTTTATTCATTTATTCACGAGAGAGACACACACACACACACAGAGAGAGAGAGAGAGAGAGAGAGGCAGAGACACAGGCAGAGACACAGGCAGAGGGAGAAGTAGGCTCCATGCAGGAAGCCTGATGTGGGACTTGATCCCAGAACTCCAGGATCATGCCCTGGACCAAAGACAGGCGCTAAATCGCTAAGCCACCCTGGGATCCCCTCTAGCTTGCTTTTAATTTTTTTTTTACATCTTTCTTGTCTTTAAGTGAATCAAGTAATAAAAATTTACAGACAGAGGTGCTATGTATTGGGGTAAGAGTACCTGGTGATCAAATGAGAAAGGCAGTCTTAGGTTTGTTGTGTTAGTCTGGCTTTTCAATGAAACACATGTACAAAGGAAACTTCTTCCATTGCTCTGGGCCATCACGGAGTGCCTTTCCTTCCAGAACCCTAATCACAATTGTGTATCTTTGACGTCCTGGGACTATATGATCTTATATGTAAGGTAAGTTAAAGAAAAATGGGGGTTGGCCTATAGAATTTTGTACCACAGAAACACTGTCTTTTACACATGAAGGACCATGTTCAATGGTTAAAAGCCAGCGTCTTTAAGTCAGCTGGACACTTGACATTGTATTAGCATGAAACAATTCCTACTCATTTTTTTTGTTGTTGTTTATTTGTTTCCTCTTTAAATGAAACTGAAAGCAGTACTTAGAATGGAGTTTTCCTATGAAGCAACTAGTAAACTGTACATCCTCATTGTTTTAATCATCTTCACATTAGCAAATAAGTGTATATAGATGCAGAGATTCAAACATGATCTTCTTCCTAACAAAGTGGAAAGTCATCAGTATGTTACACAAAACTTCCTCCTCTCTGGGTTTGTTCCACAATGATGGTTACTCTCGGGAACAGACGAGAACAGAATTCTAAGATTGAGCCTCAGGCAACCTTTCTGATGTTTCATTACAATCCAAAAGAAAAAAAAAAATCAAGACCGTATAATACTGAAGTATCATCATGCCTGGAACATACAATTTCCATCCCTACCTGTATTTCTCTGCCCATACATATCTATCCATGTGGATCTAGTGATTGTTCAATATTCACATGAATTCCCTGCTTCCTCCAGGAAGACTTTTCCTCTGCCTATACTCTAGCTCTTGTAGCACTTGAATTGTGTTTATATTAGCCCTTAAATCAGTTAGTCCATAATATAAAATGTAAGCAACATGCAAGAGAATAGACAAGACTATCTCCCAGTCTGACTCAAAGAAAAGGTTATCTAAACATATGCTTAGAATATTCAAGCCTTGTTTCAATCAAAGTCCATAACCATATCCTAAGTCAGGGATATATAAATTATGTGAATGGTATTTCTCTTCTTTCAGGAAGGAAATAGCTCTTGCTGATATATTAGGGAAAAATAGTCAAAAAGAACTTCAATAAATGATCAAAATTTGATAGGATTTGGTGTAGGGACTCTGTTATGGTTGCCAACAAGTTGTTATCCAAGCTGGATGAAGAGGAAGAAATTTAGAAAATTTAAAAACTCAATTTTTTTGAGCACTCTGCCCTTATGGATTTTTCTTCCACCAACGTTGGGTGTACCTATGGAGTTCTGATGGGATCACAGTAGCTCTGATCGAATTGAGACTAATGTTGTTGCCTTCTGGGTACAATAATGGGTGTGGTGTCTTTGGCTGCAATTTTTTAATTTATACAAATTTCTACTCTTCCCATATGACTTTATAATACATTAGTCATCATAAGAACCTGGCAGAAACGGACTGTATGAACTCTATACTCTACATTGAATTATGTTCTACTAGAAAGCTGGGATATTTCGTACCGTAGTAAAAATAACTTGATTCACTGGTTTTCTTTTGGGAGACAACCCTAAACAAAAGTGTCTTGTTGGGTCTCTTAGCATAATGCCATGATACCACCTTTAACTGAAATTCACATTATTGGAGCCATAAAAGCATTAGATTGCAAAGCTGGGTCATTTTTTCCAGGAGCTACGATTGTAATGCCTGCACAGGGGAAATATATAGGAATGACATGGTTTTGGGGAAAACTGCCAGGAAGAAACATGTTCATTTTAATACATATCAGAGAAAGGGCGTGGAGAATGTAGGATCATTAGGCTTGTAACTTTACAGGTAGGGACTAGATCTACATATCAACATATACAGATCAACATATACAAGAAAATTGATCATTATTTCCTTCCTTCATGCTTTAAACTCATCACGAGTATTTTTTTAAGTGATAACCAAAATTGCTTCTGTCCTTTCAATTCTAAGGTATGTGAAATTCAATATTTCTGTGAAATCTAAAGATGCTTCCATTTATTTGCAGTCAATGATTATTCTAATGTAAAAAAGAAATACATTTAATTTATCAGTTCAAGGCAGAAAGTAGTGATACAATGGACATGTAGTGAATATTTTAATTTTCTTCCTTGGTATACCTTGGGGAGAGACATTAGACATGACCTTGGGATCATGAAATAGTCCAAATTCAAAGGCAAAGGTTGAATCTTTTTTTATAAAGTAGTATTAGGAAACAGAGTTTTAATTACCTCTTTGTCCATGTTCATTCCATTTTGTTAGATCCTTACAGAGAAAAGCAGGTATAAAAAGATATTACCTGGTAGTCTATTCTATCACATATGATTCATGAATAGCACGTCAATTTTGCCCAAATAGTGAGTGCCTTTTCCTTAACTAACTCCAGAGAATTACGATGGCAACTCTGTAATCAAGACTTAAAAAAAAAAAAAAAAAAAGAATGCCAAAGGCATCAGGCAATGCTTGAAAAATGCAAAAACTTTCAACTGTTTGCCAATAAATCTGTTTTATTATGTACAAACTTATATATAAATGTCTGCAAAGACCATAATCTTGGGCAATTTGGATAGCGTAAGAGGGAAGACCTACCGTTTCATATATTTATATGTTTTTACTTTTAATTTATATATTGATCTTTTCCCATATAGAAATGAAGTGAAAAATCTGCATGCAAGATTTCTGTGCATATGTCAGCTGAAAGAAGCCAGGGCTTCTTTTCCTGTGATGGACTGGCACATTTAGTCACTTATATCCATGCAAACCTTTCCCCCTCCACAGTGGGTTTCTCAGTCCCTCCTTCATTTCCAACTGTTGCTGTTTATATGCCATATTACATTCTCTAATTTCCTTTTATCTTTTCTTTATTTTGCAATGTCTCAGTACGTGTCTCTTTAAGACAAGTTAATTTAGCCAATTACTCCAGTTTGGTTGAAGATAAAATCTTTAATTTATCCAAGCCTCCTTTATTCTTTCTAGGATACTCTTTTCATTAATTTCACGAAGCATTCTAATTCTCCAGTTTAGGGAAAAGCTAATTTCTCCATATACATGCACGTGCAGACACACACACACACACACACACACACAAGCTCAGATGCAAAACAGTATATAAGGATACTGCCAAAACTGATTTTTCCTTCCTTTTTCGAGACGATCTTTTTGTTTTTTGCATTTTAAAGGTAAATAGTAATAGATTTCAAATTGAGAAATCTATATTTATTATGTATTACATTATCCTTAAGCTGTTTAATTCATTTATGTTTTAGGAAAAGGCAGTTTAATCTCCTCTCTGGAGAAAATATTTTGACGGAATAGAGAATAAGGACCAAGGATGCCTGGAGGAATGTCTGGGGAATTGTTGAGAAAGGCCAAATGTGCAAGGCTTAAGGCATTTGAAAATAAAAAGTGCCATTTTTTTCATTTGTCCGTTTATGAGGACATTGCATGTACTGGCTATTGTTTTAGGCATAAGGGCAGATGAAAGATTCCATGCCTGATTTTCAAGTTGGGGGAGAGAGCGGAAATATATAAAATGATGTGATACCTGCTAAATGAATACACATAAGAAAATCAGCTGGATCTGGGGCAACTTTCGAAAAGGGGGGATGTCATGAGAGAGGTTTTAAAGATGAGAGGAACAACTTGAAAGTGCCCATTTGATTGATTTTTACACTTGTGATGCATCATCTAAGGCGATCGCTAATATAGACCCTTCCTGTAAAATTTGACATGTTTACCTGTCCTTATTCTTATATGTATATGAACTTCTGCCTCTAATTCAGATGACCCAGAAGACATTGCATCTGTTTCAGGTACTAGGTAATTCACTCCTAAGTATGCATCACCTGCTGCTTTCATGAGTAAATAGGTTTGTTATTCAAACTTGTGTAAGCACAGCAGGAAAGTGATACACCCCAAATATAACTATATTGATTCAGATTATGAGAAGATGATGAAAGCATATTAAAATGACTAAATATTTCAATATTTGATTTATTTTTGTAAATCTGTGAGTTGCAGTATTTGTACACCTTTGTCAACTCCCTTGTTCCCTCTTTCCCCACTTAGGTGTATTTGCTTCCCTTCAGAGCCCTCTGCTTGAATTTCCCAAAAAATTGTCAGAACTTTTTTCTCTACCTGAGGCTCTATTTTCTAGAATTCCAAGGTCAACATTTGGTGCCTCAGGATAGGGTTTCGGAGTTATGTTACTCAGCTCTCTAAAAACAAAAACTGCTGGCATTAATTGGTATCCTAATTACCCAAGCATCCACCTCTGGTTAATTATGATGTGCAGGTGGAGGGCAAAGGAACTTCATGATTTGGGCAACCAAGCTATTTATTAGGATTGTGATGTGAGGAAATTATTTATGTCCAGAGTGCAGACCTTATGTATTAGATTAAAAGAATCAAGGAAGATATTTTCCAATTTGATACATGCTCAGAAAGCCAGAGGACACTCAATTTGCAGCTTCATAGGTAGTTTTTCAATGAGAAAGTTAGGACACTGGAAGAGTGCAATGCTGAGATGTGGAATAGAGCAATGGATGGATGGACCCAACAGCACAGAACCCCAAGTTTTAGCCTTTCTCAGTTGTCATAAGATATACTTCATTCTCTTCTTACCTGGAGTCAATGTAATGATCTCACATGCAACAGGTGTGACAAGAAGACACTCCCCTTGAGATGCGCTCCCATCACCACATGTCACCTATAGGCTATACCCAAAGTCGGGTCTCTATATGGCCTCAAAAGGGGAATCAAAAGCTTTCCTCTACACAGAAATAACTTATACAGGAAAAGTAATGGCTGTGCCCAGCTATGTGAGAGTAAGAAATCAGAACGTAGGTGTGGATTTTGATCTTGAGTCTGGAACATAAGACTGGATAGGCTAACAATTCCATGAATCAGGATTTAATATTTTAGAAAGGACAAGAGTTGGCCCTAATAATTTGTTTTGCTAGCTCCCAGAAGTAAGTAAAGTGGAAGTACAAGAACTTCCTCGGCAAAGTGTTAGAAAATCAGAAATTTCTAGTATATGAGGATGTTAAAATGATTCTTTTTAAGGTGTAGTTTAAGAACTCACCACATGACCAAGTTCCCCAGAAGGAGATAAAGAATCTTCCGTGCACTGACGGGTAAAAATATGTACTATTGGCAGTGGGGATACATACTACAGTCTTTGGTAGTTAGTGACTTTCTCTCTAGAGTAAAGTTTTCAGTTGGGAATTCAGCCCTGACCTGGCCTCTCTATTCTCTCTAGGAAAGATGGGATTCTGAAAAGGCATAGCACTGGTGGGAGCAATGAATCAACACCCAGACAGATCTCATTATAACAATAACCAGTAAGATCAACTCTTATGGTTATATATATATATATATATATATATATATATATATATATATATCATATATATGATATATAATAAAGTGGCAAATAGGGCCTTGACCCACAAAGATCTCTCATGGCAGGGGCACCTGTGTGGCTCAGTGGGTTAAGCATCTGACTCTTGGTTTCTTCTCAGGCTATGACCTTAGAGTCCTGAGATAGAGCCCCTTGTCAGGCTCTACACAGGATA
Source organism: Canis lupus dingo (assembly GCF_003254725.2). NCBI lineage: Eukaryota > Metazoa > Chordata > Mammalia > Carnivora > Canidae > Canis > Canis lupus. Next base: position 25,619,130 of record NC_064244.1, read on the forward strand.
TGGAGCCTGCTTAAGAGTCTCTCTCCCACTCCCTCTGCCCCTCACTCCCAACTCCCACTCTAAAAAAAATCTCTCATGGTAGCTAATAGATGATGGTATTCTCATGGAAGTGATTGGTAAACAACTGAAGAGAATGGTATATGCTTTATATAACTACGGGGGAGAATCAAGAGCAGATTGACAGAAGGTTAATGACAGTGTGATGAGAAGCCATAGCTATTTGACCAGTTTCCAAATATAAGCTGTGCCAGATATCCAGGTACATCAATGGAAGGGGAAGCTGGGTTACTTTGAGCAGTGACCTTGAGTAGGTCACCTTGCTGTGATTCCATAGCAAGTATTTGTGGTCAATATTCCTCCAATTGTTCCTCTGAAGAATCATATGGCTGTTTGCCAAGATCACCGTGTACTGGTGACTAGGAAATATTCAGATTTTTTAAAAGAATGCTAGGTATGGATTCTAGATGACGTTGATACCCAGGGACTTGTAATGCCACTATGTTCACCAGTTAGAATCAGGGTGAAGATCCAGTGATAAATGTGGTTCTAGCTTGAGGTCATTTCACAGGTGTGTGGGCTCACTTTGTGGTTACTTCTTTAGTGAACTGATGTGTTGGAAGGACACAGATAGCTGTGAGAAGTATGGATGGACATGGTGTGGGATGAAAGCTTGTAGACCTTCTCATTTTTCTTTTCTTGTCTCTTCTTTCTCATGGTCAATGCTTATCTGTGCTAATTTTCCTTTCCATTTCTACACTTGCCCGTGGTGTCCCAACAGACAGTATGATATTTGCCTGAGAAGTTGACAAAGTGGAAAGACACACTGTAAGTGTGAGCAAGTTGGCTCTCCATAGAGTAAATTTGGACAGTGATAAAAAATGGAAGACCAGAAGAAACTGAACAGATAAATTTCCCCTCTTTTCCTCCTCCATGAGGTGTTTTACATGTGATTTCTCCTTGCATACCTTCTAGGAAAAGTCCTCCCTGCCAAGCCTTGTGAATAACCAGTTTTGTCTGTTCATGGCTTTGTTAAAGGAGCTGCCATGGTAGTGGTGAATGGTACCCCATTATCTTTATCTCACCTCCATCTTTCTCCTCTCTCTCACCACCTGAGCTTGGACTTTCCAAATAGCATCAACCCTTTCATCTATGCCTTAGGCTCTAACATAGAAGACAACATTAAGACATGGTGTGAGTATTTAAAGAAGAATGAACTAAATCACTTTTTGGCCGACCAGGTGTGGGGTTTTTAAAATATGTTTTGTTTTGTTCTGTTTTCTTGTGTTTGTATTATTTCATATGTTCTGTTCAGTCAAAGTTGTTGAGCATGAAAAATACAGACACAACCTTTTTTTTTTCTGCTTGACACAGCTTATATCATAATTAGCCAGTGTGGACAAAACATCATAAAAATCCATGTTAGAATGTCATCCATTTGGTCTGGCCTGTCACTCACTTCTTCTGGAAATTTTTTTAGATTGCCAGGTGGAACCAGAATGTACACACTTACCACCTCCTCCTCTGTCACTTTCTCTTTTGAATTTCAGTCATTTCTGACTAAGCACCATATCAATTTCTTCCTCTTCCAGCAATGCCATTTCCTCTTCCCTGGCTCAGTTACTGTCTGGGTTATCAGGTAACCTAAGATAATAAAAAATTAGCTCACTCATACTTCATACACAGAGTGATTTGTGTGCTAGGATTAAAAAGGGCAGGTGAACTGACAGAGACATCAGGTTGGGGGATGCGTGTTGGTGGCGGCTCTGTCTGGCCAGACGTGTTAGTGACAACCAGCTGCTGAGGGAGAAGGACACTTTTCTAAAGACCATCACTCCATTCTGCTCCTTCAGGGTGGTCCGCAACAATCCTCAACGGTCCTCTTTGTTCTCAATTCTCCTTGCAAACTGACTGGGAAGCAGGAGGCTAGGATCACCCAGGGTCCTAATACCTTCCAGAGCCAGGGTCATAGTGTAGGGTACAGAGCTAGGTGATGAACTCAGAACAAAAAATAAATGAGGGGAATAACTGCTCCAAAATCAGTCTGTGGCAGAGACAATGCTATTCACCAAATCTCATTTTCTTTTCTTCGAAGGAACCCAGCTAGACATTTCTGTGCTTTTGTAGCATTAGGTGATAGAGTTCTGTTCATGTGGAAGAAAGTGATGTGTGCCCCTTTCGGCCAGACCCCTAAAATCTTCCACACAGCATGAAATCAAAGCCCTCAAAGCTCTACGGAATGGCATCCTTCCCCACAACAAACATGTGTTAGACTGTCTCAGAGCAAAAATAGCTCTTTATTGGATGAGTCTTCTAAGATCTGGGAGTTGATTGTAGCAGTTGGCCTATCCTGTGTGACATAGCATCCTGAGCCTATTCTTTCACTTAGGTATTTGTACTGAAAGTGAGCATTAGTTTTATTTTCTGAAGGTAGGAATTAGGGCAAAAGAGATACAAATTCATAAAACCTACAGAATTGTAGAGAAAAGGATTTCTCTCTTTATACCAATAATCCATTGCAGTTAGTACTCTCTTAAAGTCAAAGAGGAGAAACATGTTTATTTCTTTTAATCGGAAATGAGAGTCCTGAATCCACTCCATAAAAGTTGATTCTGGTAACTGAAATGGATGTACTAAACTCAGACTCTTAAAAATATGACGTATGAGAATCATTTTTCCAAAGGAAGTGTCGTCACTGGGGGCTTACATTTAGAGAACTATTTACATGCTCCATTTTCTTATCGCCAATTATTTTATTAATTATTATATACTAATAAGCATAAACATAAATGAGTAGGGATTTCAAAGGGGATCCATTAACTACCTCTGGATTGATTATGCAATGTCATTTTACAATATGCACATTATACATGACCGAATATTTCTTTTTGCAATTTTATGTTAATTATTAAACTTAGAATTAACCATTATGAATAATTATTAACATATTCTATTCATTGCTACTATCATTCATATTTTTATAACAGGGACTACATTCCAGAAAGGAAAACCTCATTACATTCAAATATCATTTGTATGCTTTGGGCCTTAACCATTTAAAATATCAGAGAAATAACTAACATATTCAAGGACAATTTTAAAACTGCCCTAATGAAAATAATGAGAAAAACAAAATTCCCATTATTTTTTCTGACTATATCTTTGTATTATTCTCAGACATTACATTCTCAATATAGACATTATACAAGTAAACACACTGATTAACTATTCTTTAGTAAATGATGTTGAACAATAATTTACAATAATATTATGTAATAAGGAAGTTTTGTTGGACCGTCAACCTATGATTTGTTTTGTCAGAGAAAATGTTACTCTGAATTTTTGTTTTTCTGCACAATAAGGCAAAATTGTTCGGTGCAGAGAAAGACGAAGAATTATCAGAGGACAGTAATATATCTTGTTGGAGTTCGTTGGAGCCAGGAAAATGAGCAGAGTCAAGCCCATGCCTTATGAAGCATATAGGTTGAAGGAAAAAAGAGATATTTCATTTGGAAAATATTTTAATCAGAATATAAATGAAGGGGTCCCTGGGTGGCGCAGCGGTTTGGCGCCTGCCTTTGGCCCAGGGCGCGATCCTGGAGACCCGGGATCGAATCCCACGTCGGGCTCCCAGTGCATGGAGCCTGCTTCTCCCTCTGCCTGTGTCTCTGCCTCTCTCTCTCTCTCTCTCTCTGTGACTATCATGAATAAAAAAAAAAAAAATAAAAAAAAAAATAAATGAAAATAAAAAGTCAATTTGGAAACAAAATAGCTCTCAGCATTGTTCGTGGAGAAAACACGTACCCCTAGATATAATTATGAGCAGCAAAAAGAAGTTATAGATGGGGAACTTTGGGACTTAACATAAAGAAAACAAAACAAATATGTCTTAAATGGAATGAGATACCACTTGAAATAGCAAGTCGCATCTCACTGCAGATAATTAAAGAAATCATAATTTGTGACGGGGCTGTGGAAACACAGATACATGGGCAGACTGCATGCAAAATTGATCACGACCACTAGGGTCCCTTCTCCTTCTTATAGTCTATAGTTTTAGAATCCATAACATCTACATTGTGTTTTTGATTACATAGAATGAATATTAAGTGTTTTCATTGGATTCAGCACTGAATTGGCCAGAGATGGAAATCTTATCAAGTACTTACAGATTTGTTATCAGATTTCAGAATGGTTGACACTAACATATATGATGTATAGTGTTTACTAAAAAATAATAAAAAATACCTACTTCTTACATTATAACCCTGGAAATGAAAAATAAATATTTTTGGTTCTAATCCCCTCCCACCCCAAGGTAAGATACATGATCCATGGTAGAGCAAGTAGAGCTCTGACGTCCCAGGTAGAAATCAATATATAGTAAGTCATATTGTTAGCTTTGCTCCAGTAGAAATTGACCATTCAGTTATGCATGGATTCTTCTTTGTTCTCAGCAGTACAGGAAATACCATGAAATGTGGGTTCTCTGTACTCTTCCATATAGCAAAAGCAGAGAACCAGAGGAACGGCGATGTGCATCCTGAAGGAGTGACTGTCCAGGTTGTAGGAGTGTGGCCACTAGACCACCTTCCGCTGTCAGCCTCTTGTGTGATGGCCTGCCCATATTAACTTTTTGACAGGGGTGTTTTGAAGGGCTACTCATTTTGGCCCTTTAGTTCCACAGAACCTCCAGGGGATTGGTTAAAGCTAGAGTTTTTGAAATTTGGCATTATTCATATTTTGGGTTGGATAATTCTTTTCAGGGGCTGTCTCATGCATTATATAACATTTACCATCATTTCTGTCCTCTATCCACTAGACCCCAGTAGCAATCCCTCACCTCCCATTCCATCATGAAAAGAAAAAATGTTTCCAACGTTATCAAATGTCTCCGATTGGGGGAAAATTGCCACCAGATGAGAACCATCGGGTTAAAGTTGTCAGGTTTGTATTGTCTCCAATTATCAATCCTTCCCCCAACCTTGCCTTGAGGTATCAATTCCAGAAAAACTCCACAATAAACACCTCTAACATGATAGCCTGTCACAGATTCACAGAAGATAGAAGATGCTATTTAAAACCAAAATTGACTGGAGTCACGAGGTATTTTAAAAAGTTGTCATAACTGAACAAATCTATTTTCAGTTCTTTGCAGAGCCTGTTGAAAGAGGCAGAGTCAAATGTGAAGTAGGTGGGCTAATGTGTTAGCCAATTACCTAAAGGGATATCTAGCTCCCTAAAGAGAGAAGGAGAGTGAAATTTGGAGAGTGGACCAAAGTGCTCTTCACAATTTAAGAAGGGAGGAGGTCAGGGGCACCTGGGTAGCTCAGTCGGTTAGGCATCTGACTCTTGATTTTGGCTCAGATCGTGATTTCAGGATCCTGAGATCGAGCCCCCCAGTGGGTTCTGTGCTCAGTGAGGAGTCTACTAGAGGATTCTCTCTTTCTCCCTCTCCCTCTGTCCCTCTTTCTCCCCCTAAAATAAATAAATGAATCTTTTAGAAAAGCAGGAGGTTAAAAATTATTTTTAGGTCACACAGAGACAATAGTCTACTTAGGAGAAACATGGCAATGGGCAAGAATGGGAGAGGCTGGAACCTGTGGAAAATATTGTCTAAGTATGAATTGGGGGGAAAAGTGGATTTACTTATTGGTGTTATCATGACACAAATGCACTTTCTCTCCTCCAACCTTCAGTAAAATCTGCTATTCTTACAAGTTCCCATTTTTGCTCCCAGTTTGTTAATATAGGCTTAGGGGGAAAAAAAGAATTAAAAAAAAAAAAGCATACACACACACGCACATATATACATTTACCTTATTAGTAATACCTCATAAAAAGTCGTTCTATTACTGGTGCAAAATGACTTTCAAATATTTCTAGCCTCAGATCACACCTTTCCTGCAGTTACCAGCCACTGGCCCTAAGGTATATTTTTCATGTAGTTAGTTACATGCTTTGTCTTTTATCTCCAGCCAAACCTTCCTTCTTTAATCACTGTGGTTTTATGTGTGGGGTAGACTGTCGTTAGGGTTCCTTTTTTAATTTTTATTTCTTAATTGGGGGAGGTGTGGGTTAGAGATAGGATTACTCTTCTCTGAACTTCTTCCAAACCATCTGGGGCTTAGAGCACTCAAAATTGAATTCAGCATCCAGGTGTGATATCCTCAGGATTTCAGAGAGCGCATCAGTCTGTAATGAGATGCAGCATGTCTTCATTTCTGGCACTTAATAGAACTTGTGTGGATAAATATCACTAGACTACAGCATGCTTAAGCACTGTCACCCTTCGTCTCAATGTAGTCTTGAGTCAAAAAGTGGATATGCGCAAGCTGATATGTCTACTAATCTTAAATAGTTCCTTCGTAAAGGTTTTCTTTTTCTTTTCAATAGCCAGTTATCTATTGTTGTGCGAAAAACTACCCCACATCTTAGCGCCATAATTGACCACTTCATCCAGGATTTGTGGGGTCAGAATGTAAGGAGAGTTTGGATGGGTGGCTTATCACCCATCCATGGGGCATGAACTAGGGCAGGCAATGCCAGGCAACCCATTTTGAAGTTGGTGTCTTTACTCAAACGTGGGACACCAATGTACTGCTTGGTCCATCTCTCTCTTGCCTGTGATTTTTATTCTCTAATCCTCCCCAAATGGCTTAGTTTTCTCAGTCTCACTTCCAGGAAAGGGTTGGATCATTTTAGCTAGTAACAATTCTAAAGAACTCCAGGGAAAAACCAATTTAGCTGTCTACCCTCCAGATCAATGGAAAGTGGTTAGGAAACCAGGAGCTCCAAGAACACAGCAAATCCCATGTTGATCTCATCATTGGGAGAGCGAAGTAAATTCTTTGGAAGGGGAAGAGCATTATGCCTCTAAAGTGCCTTTATAAACTGAAAATGGAGGGTTTTAAAAATCTGTGTAATTAACCCAATTATATTCTACACAAGTGGCAGTAACAAAAAAGGGACATAAAATTATACATATAGATGACCAATAAAGTTGTATATATATGTATATATGAGTGAATGCTCTTCATCTGCATGAAATGCTGTCAGAAAAAAATATTTTTGCTTTATTTGGAGACCTGTCACCTTTAACTTTTTTATAGACCTCATTCTGCTCACTTACCACCTGATCACTTGCTGTGCATTTGCTTTCCAAATCTAACTTCATATAAGGAAGATGGAGTTCTATAGCCATCAGTAATGAAAGTCAGGATCTTTGGGAACCTGGGTGACTCAGTCAATTAAACATCTGCCTTCAGCTTAGGTCATGATCTCAGGGTCTCAGGATGGAGCCCCACATCGGGCTCACTGCTCAGGGAGGAGCCTGCTTCTCCCTCTTCTCTGTGCTTATTCTCTCTCACATTATCTTTGTCTCTCTCTCAAATAAATAAATAAAATCTTAAAAAAAAAAAAGAAAAAGAAAAGATCGTAGACCCTAAAATGTGGGCACCTTCAACTGAGCTATACATAAAGCACAGAGTCACAAGACACTGATCTGTGTTCAAGACAAACAACAAATTCTTCCCATCTGAGAAAACTGCAAAGAAACTTGTGACCTGCCTGAGGCAGGAGGTAAAAAAGAGATACCTTTAAAAACTGGGAAATGCAAGCTGGTACTGCAACCAGTTATAGGTCCGAATTCACATCATACATGAGTAAGTACATCAGACTGATAAATTAACAAAAGAACTGGTCAAAGATGGATAAATTTCCTAGTGCTACAGACAAGGCAAATCTATGGCATATATTATATACCCTACAGGAGGGCATTTTTAGGGAATGTCAGTAGAATCAAATACTCAGAACGTGTCCTTTGATAACCAAAATAGTAAAGAAATTTAAAGACTTTATGATCTGTTTGAAGGATGTGCTTCAACAATAGACCAGACACAGCTTAAGGGAGGAGGTGTAAATTTAAAGATTGTTTTAAGGCAATGACTCCTATTTATCCAAATCTAATATTAGAAATAAATTCATTAACTGAAGGCTGCACTAAGGCCTGGAAGTGTTAATATAAACCAACACACTCCTGGCTAGAAGAAAAAAGTAGAACTTGAAAGGCAAAGAGCAAAACTGTAAAAGTTTAAGAAAGATTACTTGTTTTAAAAAATACAACTATTAGGCTAACAGCAATTTGGCATCAGCAAAAATTAGAGTAATTTTTTTTAAGAGAGAGAGAGAGAAAGAGAGAGACCACAAGTGGGGTGGGGAGAAGTAGAGAGAGGGAGACAGAGGATCTTAAGTAAGCTCCATGCCCAGCCTGAAGCCCATGTGGACCCGGTCTCATAACCCTGAGGTCACAACCTGAAATCAAGAGTCAAACACTTAACTGTCTGAGCCACCCAGGTGCCCCTAGAGTATTATTTTCAAAGAGCTCAGAGAAAATAATGGTATTATGGTTTTCTGAGAATTTTATATTACCCGCCATTCAAATTTGAGGGGAAAGTATAATAGTTTTTATTTCCCACATTAATTATTTAGTTTGAACAATTTCAAATTTTCAGTAAAGTCCCAAAGTAGTGTGAAGAATATTGTATATGGATTACCCAGAATCACAATACATTTTTCTATTTTTGTTTTGTTTTTCCTTTTTCCGTATCAATGCATCTACGTATCTCCATATGTACCTTTTCTTCTGAATTATTTGAGTCCCTTGCATACTCCAGGACACTTTACTCCTAACTACTTCTGTAATAAGGATACTCTCCTTCAAAACCATAATACTATGATCACACTCAAGATCTATAATGTTGTCACAATACAGGATAATACATGTATTGTACAGTCCATGCTTGAGCTTCTCTCCTTGTGTTTAGAAAGTGTTTTGCTGTTTTATATTTTCAAGATTCTCCAAAGTCTAATAAAAATGTATGCATGGCACTGGGTGACTACGTCTAATTTTAGTTTTCTTAGATTCATTCACCTATTTTGTCTTTCTTGTCTTTGACATTTAGAGGGGTCCAGTCTAGTTTATTTGTATGGTGTCTTTCAATATGGATTTGTCCTTTCAAGAAAACATGTCAATGGACTGAAAACTTTCTCATTCTTTTATACAGCTCCAGGATTCTCAACTGTGTGCCTAATATATTCTTTATTCCTTTAGACTTGCTTTTACTATTTTTTTTTACTACTGCACATGATTTATAGTTTTATTTTCTTAACCTGTTTCATATTTGCATCTCCTTTTTTTCTGCAGAAATAACACTAGTCCTAACACAACCAATATATTTACCACTTTTTTGCACAGTCCTGTAACACACACAATTTGGGGGATTTCTTCTTCCCAAATATTGTCAAATATAAGTCTATAAAAAAAGAAAATTGTGAGGTTTATTTGTAGTACTTTTGTCCCCAAAATATATCTCACTGAGGGTGTTTAGACAGAGTAATGTGGTCAAAGGCACTTAGATTTCTGTGTTCTGTGTGGATGTGTGTATTGCTATGTTATCAATTTGATATAGAGCTAATAGCTTATCTAGGCATTCAATTTTAAGTATTTTTATTTATTTTTATTTTTTTAATTTTAAATATTTTTAAATTATCACATAAGAAAAATTAATTATTGAAATGAAAAATATTTCAAAAGTGAAACTTTGTAAAACAATATGCTTGGAGAACTCATACTCTTTCCTGTCTTAAATTTTCCAAAGTATATATATATATATATATATATATATATATACACACACACACACACATATATATATATATATCCCTTTTTTACTTAAACACTACTTTATATGTGTATATACCATATATATGCATACATATGTATAAGTACACACACATGTGTAAACATATGCATATGTAGATCTGTATTGTTTTAGATATTTTGATATTACTACTAATAATGTCACCATGAACAGTTGTGCATGATTTTTTCCATATTATTGGAGGTACATTTTCACAACAGACTTCTAAAAGTAAGATTCCTCCTTCAATGAATGAGTTTCTACAATAAAATAGTTTTAATGAAGAATGTTGAGTTTCTACAATAAAATAGTTTTAAGAATGTACACAGGAAAGATAGCATGACACTGGAAAGATAGCATGACAATTAATTGCACAGGTTCTATTCCCAGATTTGTCACTTATTAGTTGTGACATTGGAGAAAATTACTTAAATCAGGTTTCTGTCAAAAGAGGAAAATAAAATATATTTCATCAGGATGGTCATGAAGATTTAGGCAAATGGTGTGCATTAACACAAACCTCCAAATGCAACATCTGTCATTTAATAGATGCCTACATTGAACTCCAAAGTAATAAATTTAACTTTATGAACTTCTCTCATGTAAATTTATAACCTGAGTGAGTCATTCACTTTGACAAAACATGATAATTACAGGTTTATAATGAAGCAGGTGTTTTTATATGACTATATAGTTTCCAGGATGTTCTATGATCAGTAAAAAATATAGCAAAAATACTAAACATGTGTTTAAGAAAAATAAAATAATAAATAATCTAACTATACCCACTTCAAAAAAAATCCTGCTTTCAATCCAACATAGTCCTTTCTAATTCATAACATTCATACTTAGAACAGGGGTCTGTAACTTTGGCCCTGGGTCAATGTTGGTTCTCACTTGTTTCAGTAAATAAAGCTTTATTAGGACACAGATATGTCCATTCATTTACATATTGTCCAAGTCTACTTTCACTTTACAAGGACAGAGTTGAGTAAATGCAATACAGACTGTATGACCTACAAAACCTAAAGCATTAATGATCTAGCCTTTTATATAAAAAAAAATGCCAACTCCTGCCTTAGAATTATAATACAATGCTATACAATTTTACATTATAGTTTTACCAATATTTCAAGAATTTTTCTTTATTTCTACAATCTGAACACTTTTTCAAATTATCCATTACTTCTTTGTCAGCATGGAATCACATCAATTACTTAGCCTCTCACTTTGTTCAAAGTTTGGTTATTTTCTTATCTTGAGTTGTGCAAACTAGTCAGTGAACATCTTCAGGCTTACAGGGCTCTCTCCTATCCACTTGAAATATATATACATGTATATAGTTTTCTAAATTTTTTTCCTGTGGAAAAAAAATATATACATATGCATTCCATAGGGAAGATTTCTGGGTCAAAAGTATGTGATCATTTTCAAGAGTCTTGATCTCTTGATCAGTTTTGCTCTGCAAAAAGGTTTGATTTGACTTCCAGGGCTAGCAAAAGATGATGGAACTGAGATCCCTTAGAATCAGATCGTATTATGCCTTAAATTTCGATTATATGAGCTAAAATTAAATCTAAACATTTATTCACTTTGCATATATTTGATTAATAAAAATCTTGAAGATTTTTTCATCTTTTTCTTTGATGTCTACATTGGCTGATGTATTAATAGTCCGGCCACATACTTTGTGAGGTTTTATAGATTTTTGTTTTCCTCTATGAATTCATGCAATTTCAGGCCAATGGGAAGACTAAGAATTTAAAGAAGGGACAATCTGCCTTGATCCAGCATTAAGATATGAGTCAATTTGGGTACTGGAAGCCAGCGAAAACTAATCCAAATCAACTCACTGCTGATTAAACCTATTCCGTCTCAGAATTGTGCTAGGCACAGGGATGAAAGAATGAGCCAGACTTATCCTTGTCCTCCAGGGAATAGATTCTCTGATAATTTAGGACCTAAAATGATGTATCAATGCGGCACCCAGGTGACTCAGTCGGTTAAGCATCTGACTCTTGATTTTGGCTCAGGCTGATCTCGGGGTCATGGAATCGAGCCCCATGACAGGCACCATGCTCAGCAGGGAATCTGCTTGGGATTTCTGCCCCTCTCCCCATCTTGCAATAAACAAATAAATATTTTTAAATCTTAAAAAAAAATAAAGATATACCAAGATTTGGGAAATTCTAAGGTGGAAGTACACTTCATAGCTACCATTCCACCTTTGTCATTGTCTTTCTCGATCATCCTTAACATTAGCTTTTACTCACAAATGATTTTGTTGGTGTTTTGAAATATTCATATAATATTTAATATATTATAAAGTAGTAACTATATATTATTTCACATTGGCACTCAAGAGAATATTTTTCATCCTGTCTGGAAGTGGGGGAAAGGCTTGCTTTAGGCAGTTAGAAATATTGGCAGTATGCCTAAACCAAAATATTGCAAATGAAAAATTGGCAAGTTTTTCGCTTTAGCTACATAAAACCTACCCTGCCTTGAGAATGATTTGCTTTTCATTGTCACCTGTTACCTCTTCATCTACTTGCATATTACTTTAAATTTGAAATGTCCACAATGAGTTATTAGTGACAAAATCTATCTCTGAAGTTCATTCAGGCCACCAGGTTTTGCCAGTTATTTGACATTATTTGGTAGTGTGCAGAGCCAGCCCACAAGCTTACAAAAGCTGACGATGACCATCTCTTCTCACCCATGCATTCAGTAATGTCATGTTGGTAACTTGAAATAAACCACAGTGGGAGTGTGCACACCATAGGAATTGGCAAATGCTGTAAATCAGGGCTGTCTTCTCGCTCCCACACAGAGAATGAATTGTTAAGTATTTCTAGGCATGCTGCTGCTCCTAGTCTGACATTTCTAATCAGTCCCTTATAAAACCTCATCATTTCTTTCTGAATTACATGAGAATTGTTCCCTCAACCTAACTAGCAACCATTATAAACCTGGAATCAGCATCACACTACATTTCCCTGTATATACCCCCAAGCCAACCTGTAGATGGTTAGAACCCTAAGCGTAATGAGGAAGGAAGCTGTGATGCAGTCAGGGAGATGGAGAGAAAGGAAATCTCCTGACAACTATATATAACTAGCTGTGTACACATCGGCTTAGAATACCCCAAATCTTGATGTACTGTCATCAGTTCCTAAATTATCAGATGATTTATTCCTAGAGATCAGTGACGGAGTTTCCTGTATCCCAGGATTTAGCACGATTTCTGCAAGAGTAGGTTTCACACATATGCACTTGATTTGAAGTTTTCTCCAATCCTATCACCTAAAACAATTCCCATTTTAATGCTGATTAAGTAAGACCCCCCTTACTTTATGCAACTTCACGAGCTGTTTTCAGAAAATAGCTGCATATCTGATGTTTTTAATTAATAAGAGATTAATAAAATGTTCATATTAGACCACTTAAAACTTTTTAAATTTGCTAGGTAAATGGTATATCCAATACCAAATTAATCTATCCCAGGATGTTTGATCTGACATGTTTAAGTAACAGTGCAGTGAATTCCTGGTGTCAGCTATTATTAGGTAAATATAAAAATACTCAATTCAAGAAATCAGGTGGAAGTGATTCTCACTTTCACTTTCTCTTTCACTTAACAAAATGGGTACAGTATTTTCTTTAAAAAAAAACATTTTTATGTATTTATTTGACAAAGAATGAGAGACAGACCGAGAGAGCGAGAGAGTGAGAGAGAGAGAGAGAGCACAAGCAGGTGGAGTGGGGGCAGAGGGAGAGGGAGAAGCAGACTCCCCACTGAGCAGGGAGCCCAACTTGGGGCTCCATCCCAGGACCTGAGCAGAGGGCCCACACTCAGCTGACTGAGTCCAGGTGCTCCAACATTTTCCTTATTATCACATTAATCAGTGTCCGTTTTTAAACTTTTTAATAGGTAGTGAGTTATACAAAGAATGAAATCGAACAAGTGTTCTCACAGTTGACAAAAGTTCATATCCTGACCGAACTTTAGTTAGGCTCCAGAAACTTCTCCTACACGGCCTCTGCATACTCCCTTGTAAATCGAGTTTTAGCAAGAGTCTAAATCCTAAACCCAGTTCTGTACTGAAGTCTCTTTTCCCCTCCTGTGATAATCCTGAGCAAAATCTGTTTTCCCCACTTTCCCACCTGGCTTTGGTCTTTCTTTGACATAGTGCCCCTGTAGTAATCCTGTGTGTATTCAGTCACAGTAACACTCCCCTATTTACTTCCTTTGTGATACTCGTCAACATATATAATTTTGTTAACTTGTTTGCTTACGTGCTTTTTATTTTCCTACCACACCAGAAAGTACAGCCCTGGGCTGTATGGATCATACTCATATTCTCTCTCTGACATCTACCCCGCACTGGGCACATGGGGGTGTTTGTTATATCATCACATTCTGCTGTTGTACCTTGTTAGCACCACTGGAATTGATTTATTTCCTTTGTTTCTGGCTCAGTTGTTATCCTTCCAGGCTGTCAGTTCTTGCCAGAACAGAGCAACAGCATCTTCACAGATTTGCCTTTCTAGCAGCCTGTCCCTCCAAATCATGCCCTCTCTGTTTGCCTCTTAAAGGAAGGCTCTTACATACATAGTTTAATACTCTGCATCAGTTGGGTTGTCTTTTTTTCTTTTTTCATTTGTGATTTGCTTTATTTGACTCACCTCTCTTTTTTCTTAGATTCTTTTCTAAAAGTTTGTCAATTTTGTTGCTCTTTGAAAAACCAACTCCTGGTTTCATCGATTTTTTTTTCAATTTTTCTCTTCTCCATTATGTTGATTTATGCTCTAATCTGTATTATTTTTTTTCTTCTCTTAATTTTGGGTATCATTTTTTTTCTTCTTTGTCTAGTGTTTTGCAGTGCAGAGTTAGGATGTTTTTTTGAAATCTTTCTTCTTTTTTAACATGTGTTTATTGCTATCAACTTCCCTCTTAGTATTGTCTTTGCTGTATCTCATAAGTTTGGGTATATTGTGTGCCCATTTTCACTGTCTCCTCAATTATTTTCCAATCTCTCTTTTGATTTCTTTTTGACTTACTAGTTATTCATGAGTGTGCTGTTTCATTTCCATATATTTGTGAGTTTTCCAATTTTCTTACTCTTACTGATTTCTAGTCCCATTCCTTTTCTGTTGAAAAACATATTTGGGATGACTTCCATCTTTTTACGTTCCTTAGCCTTATATTGTGACCTAACATGTTAACTATCTGGGAGAATGTTCCTTGTGCATTCATGAAAAAAGTATATTCTGCTGCTGCTTCTGGGTGGATTATTCCTTTAGGTACATTTGGTCTCTAGTGTTTGAGTCCTCTACTTGCTCATTGATGTCCTAGCTGGATGTTCTAAACATTACTGAAAGTAAGTGGTGAGATCTTCTGTTATTGTGTTGCTTGTTACCTTCTCTGACAGTTTTGTCAATGTTTGCTTCATATATTTAGGTGCTGATGTTTGGGACAGATCTATTTATAACTGTTATATCTTCGTTGTGAATTGACCTTTCTTTCCTCTTTGTATGATATCATTCTTTGTCTTGTTGGACAGGTTTTTTGTTTGTTTGTTTGTTGTTGTTGTTGTTGGACAGTTTTTGACTTGAAATTTAGCACCTATTATCCAACCCCTGCTCTGTTTTAGATGCCATTTGTGTGGAGTATCTTTCTCCATTGCTTCATTTTCATCCTAAATGTGTCTTTAATTCTAAGATGAGTTTCTCATAGACATCATAAAGTGGATCTTGTTTTTTTTATTGTTATTGTTTTAATCCATTCATTACTCTATGTCTTTTGGAGAATTTAATCCAGTTACATTTAAAGTATTTATTGGTAGGGAAGGACTCATTATTGTCATTCTGTTAATTGTTTTCTCTCAGTTTCAGAGCCCATTTGTGCTTCATTGATTTTCTTGTAGTAACATCCTTTGATTCCTTCCTCATTTTCTTTTGTGTATGAACTGAGGTATTTTCTTTGTGAATACTGTGAGGCTTCTATTAAACATATGATAGTCATCACCATCTATTTAAGCTGATAACAATGTAAGTTTAATCACACGCAAAAACTACAATTGTACTTCTTGCCTTTCCACTTATGTTATTGATCTTACACATGACACCTTTTTATAGTACATACCTGTGAATATATTTTTATTATTCTGCTTATTTTTATACTTTTGTCTTTTATCTTCTATGCCAGAATTAAAATTACAAATTATATGGACCATTGTCACAGTATCCCCCAGGCACCTGCTGTCTGCTGGGTTGTGTCAGTGCTCCAAGACAAAGCAAAAGTTAGTCCATTTAGGGCAGACCCTAAAAAATCAGAATATTGGAGGTACTGTCCAGTCTTCTCTTTCACTCCTTGTGGAAAAGCAAAGAGCTGGAAGTTTTCTCCCAATGATATAGTACTGCTTCCTGGAGAGAGAATATGGAGACAGAGTACCGCAAAATATTTTGATCAACATTTATGTGGCTGGTCACACACCTTGGAGTGATTTTTTTTCTGTTTTATTTTATTTTTTTTCTAAATAAAAGAAATTGATTGATGTATTGTTGAAATTTGTTTCTCCATGAGAAGGAGGAAAGTCTGAGACTTCCGGTTCTGTCATCTTGTTGATATCACTCCCTAAAGGAATTGATTGCTATGAGGCTGTCATTGATGGTTGGCATTTTTTAATGGGGAATTTAAAGGAAAACAAAACAGCTGTGATGCAAGCAATGGGATTTAAAGTAAAAACAGTAGAATACAAAGAATCTGTAAATCTGCTAACTCTAAATTATCCTACTGATACATGGAGTTGAGTATTTGACTTTAAAACCATCCTTCACCAATATCTATAGAAAGTCTACATCAGCATTGTTTTGTTGTTGCTGTTTGTTTGTTTTCCTAGCTAAAGCAAAAAAAGAAAATAAGACTGCTGTTAGGATATGCAGAAATTGAAATATCACCAATTTCAAGACTCTATGGAATTTTGCTGCTGATAGTTTGGCTTTGGATATCTCGATGTTGCTTTCCTCATGGGAAATACTAGCTCTCAGATTAGAGAGTGAAAACATGGGAGATCACCTCTCTTAATTGCAAATAGAAACTGCCATTCATTCCAATGTGCTTCACAACCAGAGTTCCCAGAAGCAGACCTTTCTTTGAGTTTCCTGCCAAAAACAATTAAAGACTATATTCCAGGAAAAGAGAGTTAATAATACCTCAGCAATCAAACTCTCTTTCCTTGTAGGAAAAGAAAAAGCACTAGGAAGATTGCATGATAGAAAGAATAGAAATAAACAAATGAGGTACCAGGATACGGGTGGCTATTCAGCTGACAAGTGAGTGAATCTTTCTCTGAGAAATCTCTGCTTTTTTCTTTGTGGGCCTCATAGTCTTTCACCCAGATCCTCAGAAGTGAGCAAGATGATCTGTTGATGTGTGGCATTTGCTAGAATGGACATACCTCATCAGAGAAGAAAATGTAAGGCTAAGTTGCAAGGGAAGCTCATGTGAGGAGGGAGATCTGCTCCAAGAGCAAAACTCTTAGAATAATCAAGCTAAAGGATCTTGAAAGTAGCTTGTACTACCTCCTTACTCCAAACATGAGAAAATTGAGATCCAGAACTATTGGTTATATGAATATAAGGGTCAGGACTTTTACATTTTTTTTAATACTACACAAGCATATATAGTTAACTTCCCTTTGCCCATGAGTTGATGTGTATCTCTTAAATGCATTGTGGTGACATGGCCACCCAAAATTATATCAACATTGTTGGGTTTATAGTCAAATCAAAAATACAGACATGACCTTGCTTGAGCAGCTTATTTAAACTTTCTGAAACTTAACTTTCTCATCTGCAAAATAGAAATATAAAAATACCTATTATGGGACATCCGGGTGGCTCAGTGGGTTAAGCATCTGACTCTTGATTTCAGCTCAGGTCATGATCTCAAGGTCATGGGATCAAGTTCTGTGTCAGGCTCTAGGCTTAGTGTGGAGTCTGCTTGTACCACCTCCTCTGATCCTCCCCCACACTCTCATGCTTTCTCTCTCTCTCAGGTAAATAAATAAATAAAATATCTTTAAAAAAAAGAAATCTAAGAATATCTTGAAGAACTATTGTAAGAATAAAAAGAAAATATGAAAAAATGTAATATAAATCAGTACATGCAATGTGAACATTAAGATTGTTACTAGTATAAATATTAACTAATAGGTATGTGAACATATAAGAAATTCATGAGAATTGTGACATTTTATTGCTAGAAGTTATTTCAGGAACTATCTAGTCCCTTCACCTGTTATATGTGAAAAAATGACTTCCAAAAATATGGAATGCCTCATCCACACCATGCAGTTGGTGAATGAAAAGCCTATAGTCACTATTTGATTGAGTTTTACTCCATGCCAGTTTCTTCCTTTACATGTGTTACCGCTTTTAATACCCACAACATTTCTGTAAGATGAGTGAAGTGGGATTGTTCTCATTTTACGGATGACACGTGAAAGGCATGGAGAGGTTGAAAAACATTCTCATGGCTCTAGAGTTAGCAGGAGGAGCTGAGATTCAAACTTGGCAGGCTGCGTGAGGTCTCCCAAACCTCTGCTCCTCATCTTTTCATCATCCCAGAATACTCAGGGGCTCTGGACACTTTTACATTTCGGAATCAGCGCTCAGCTGCCACTCAGTTGTACAGAGTTGTGTTTTCTTGTTTCCTTTAAAGCACACAAACAAAAGAACTTGTGACTCTTTGGGACCACTGCATCTCGGAGGTTTCTGAGTACCTTACAATTGTGTTTTCCTTGTTTTCTTTCTAACTTTAGACTATTTTGAGTAACAAGCTCATTTTCCCCGATTTTACAATTTCCTTCCCTCCAACCACAGAAGAATGGGACTGCAGTCTTCCAGTTACACATTTGTTGTCTAAGTATCTTACCACTTGCTAGGGTTTCTCTCCTATTCTTTCCACTGACTCGATAGGAGTCTAGATCTACTAAAGGAATTATAAAATTGGATAGTTTCAAGTGCTCTAAACCTTCTCCAGCTTGGAAAAGAAGACTCCACAGGAGGCCGCCTCAAACTAGGGCTTTCCTGTAGACTGCTCCAGTATTATTTGACAAGCATGCCACTTCACAATGCAGGGGCTTGTATATGTGTGCCACTCCTCTTAACCTCTCCTCACCGGAGCAAAGCCCTGAGCACAGCCTTCTCTTTGGTGTGAAAAGAGGCTCCAGAGACAGACAGCAGTAGCTGCTTTATGGATTCTGATGAGTATCAGTAACTAACAGCGGAATCAAAAATAGATAGAGGGAGAGTTATCAGAGCAGGAGAGGAGCTATACAGGAGCCCTGGCAGGCCCTTATCAAATAATCATACATAATTAAATTGGGAAAGGGAAAATGCCTTTTTTTTTTTAAATAAGCACAAAAAGTATTATTTTGGAGACTCGTAGAATGTAAGCAAGCCAGCTATTCATGCCATCCCCAGAAGCTCAGACAAAGCTAAATTATGTTTCAGATTAATGTATCGGTCAGTTCAAAGGTTAGACAAACAGCTGTTTCTCAAGGAGGCACACTACAAAGCTTAACTGTTCATTGGAAGGTCTGCAATGGTCTCAGCGGATTCCCAAAGGAGTCACTGTTATTTGTTTCTGATTGGGAGATATCCCAAAGTGACTCGGTGCTACGGATGACCTCTATTGCTAGGGCATAAGGGTGAAACTCTGGAGCCGGTGCGATTTTACCAGTCTCTGGAAAAAAAAAAAAAAAAGAAAGAAAGAAAAAAAAGAAAAGAGAAAGAAAAGAAAAAGAAAAAAAGAAAAAGAAAAAAACCACCCACACATAACAACATGCCTTTAGTGACTCAAAGATTAGCCACAGCTCTGCAGCCTGGATAGAGGAAAGAATGCTGGAGAGTCAAGAGGTCCACTTGCTCATTTCTGCAAAAATGTAAAATAACTAAAAATAGTAAGCTATTCAAGAATGTGGTTTAGAGTAGTCAGCTTTGATTTGATGCAAAACTATGTAACTGGTAGTAAAAAAAAAAAAGGCACAGAGTAAGTTACATTTTTATTCGATAGTTACCATCACTCCACTAATGAGTTTAAGATACTTGAGTTGAATAACTTCATTGTAAACAAAAAACAAAATAAAGCTCCAAGAGAAAAACACAGAGAAGAGGGCACGCTTTAAACTAGTCACAGATTGGGATATAATACGTATTTGAGAGTGATTATATTAAAAATCAAAAGTATTAAACTTTAAGTATCAGAAAGGTAAAAATGTAACTTCTCAAAGGAGTCCTGAGAGATGTTTAGGGACTCCACCATGGTAATTTCAAGCATCTTCCAAGAACATGATTCGACTTTTTTCCCCCTCAGATATTCATTATTTACTCACTGCAAGACACTTAACCAGCAGTTATTAATTTATCTTTATATGTTGTTTTCTCACAAGAAGTTCCAAGGTCTTTTCGGACTTTGTATAGTACATAGATTCTGGGTTGTTTTGAGGTTAATAAAAATCCACAAAAACTTTATTCTATTCCCACAAAGTCATTTAACATTCAATACTAAAATCAACTACATCAACATGAAATTCTTGAGCGCTTCCTAGAAGCAGAGCACCTTGAAATTTAAGGGAATAAAGGGAAATTTTTCTTAATAAGAATATGTGACCTCTACTTAGAAAAAGCCCAGCATAAAACTGCCCTGGGAGTTAGGGGTGTGTGTACATCAGCTATTTATGTATCCATGTGTCAAATATGTATTCAGTAGGCCACTCATTCATTTATTCCACAAATACTTCCACCTTCTGTCTTACAGTGAGAATGTCAGGATATATCCTTAGCAGCTATGAAATAATTACATAATTCTTGGCTGGTATCAGTGCGAAGACAATTAAGATTGCATAAGAAGCAATTCTGGAGGAATGAGATTGGCACTTGGGGAGAATTTGGAGTGGTTAAGGGAACTGCTTGGCTTAGAATACCTCAGACTGAGTTTATGTAGATGAGAGAACAGCGGTGCTCTGACAGAAATCGGGATGTGCGACAGATCAGCCTGCTGGAATAAGAGTACTGAATTGTACACGTTATGTTCTAGCAGCATTTTCACTGGGCAGATAAAGACAAGAAATCTGGAACTGAGAAAGTTAAAAGACATACAGCCAATGTGAGAGTCATAAGTTCATGATTCACCAAAGCATCAGCACGAGGTGAGTAAGAACGGCCCAGGGAAATTTCAAAAGCTTACGTTGGCAATGAAATGGGTTCATTTTATCAGCTGCATCTTCAACTCCATGTGTAAAGCATGCCCACAATTGAGGTTATCTAGGTCTGAGAGTTGTCACAGTGGAGGATGAACAGATTGTATTGGCCAGGGTGTAAGGCAGGGCTGAGGAAAAGTTGGAAGGAATGAAGAAAACTAAAGTCAGAACAGAACCTTATATCCTAGATAACATCATTGGGACCATGTGACTCAAGAGGCCAATCAGAAGAAAGAGCCGGTTCAATGGGGACCACCAGAAGAAATAAATGAGAAAGGGGTGTACTATACTATAACGGAAGAGACACCTGCTGGCCCTCAGCCTCTCTCAGCCATAGTTCTACCATTTGCAGAATAAAGCTACTCTACAGATCAAATGAGACATATTATGTAAGCCCCCACCCTCCCTATATATATATATATATATACATATATTTCATTATTTTACTTCTAGCAGGATGTATTAAAAAACTGTCTGCTTAATAAATATTATTAAACTCAGTTGAATTTATATCACTTGAGTTAATCTGTAATGGGGGAACATTTTAATTTGAGATCTGGTGATGCAATTACACATTTGACTGAATTGCATGAGCCATATTTAGTCTGTTGGTGACTAGTGTCCAAGGGAGATGGTGTCACTGGGGTAGAAGACTGAGCTCAAGCTTTCAGAAAAGTTATCAGAAATACTGCTCAAGGATATAACAGAGAGCAAAATATGCATCATCAGGTCCTGAATTAAGGTGAGGGGGAAGTTGATGGGGTGGGCGGGACAGGGGTAATGAGCTCTTCCCCCAACCTTTTTTTTTTTTTTTTTTTAGTAGGCTCCATAATCAGTGTGGAGCCCAACACAGGGCTTGAACTCATGACCCTAAGATCAAGAACTGAGCTGAAATCAAGAGTTGGTGCTCAACTGACTGAACCACGTGAGAACCCTATTCACTTTTGATTCTGACCCTCTCAAGCACACAGGAATGTCCACTGTTAATATTTTTTTAAAGATTTATTTATTTGTTTGTTTGTTTTTATTTATTTATTTATGAGAGAGAGAGAGAGATGTGGAGAGGGAGAAGCAGAGGGAAAGGAAGAGAGAAACACAAGCAGATTCCATGCTGAGTGTGGAGCCCAATGCAGAGCTCAACACAGGGCTCTGTCTCATGACCCTCAATCACAACCTGAGCTGAAACCAAGAGTCAAATATTTAACCAACTGGGCCACCCAGGTGCTCCCCCACATTCATCTTTATACCCACAGTGCCTTGGTGGTGGGGGGAGGCTTTCACATTGGTGTCTTAATTAAATTAGAAGAAGGATGTAGTATAATATGGTGGTGTATTTTGAATGAAGAAACATATGGTTATGGAAGAAGTACTTGAGAATCAAGAGCAAGATCTCTCCTTAATGCATTCATTCATTCACATATATTTATGGAATATCTAATACACGTGATACCCTTTTTTAGGTCCTACGGATTTAAAAATGAACAAGACTGACAAAATTCCTGCTATCACAGAGTTTAACTTCATCAGAGAAGACATGCAGTAAACAAAAAGTTGAAGAAAATAAGGAAAGATAGAGTCTTCATGGTGAAGGTTGTGGAGCACACTCAATCACTTGTGAAAAGTCAAGTTTAAGAAAACATAAGAGGGTGATATAAGAATACAACAGAAGGAGGTTAAGAAAAACAGGCGTTGACACCGATGATGCTCTACTAGTTTGAATGGGCGTAATCAATTAGTCTCATATTACATCAACCAACTAATATGGACAAACAGAAATGGATTGATCAATAATTCTCAATCTTCTAAGACCCGTAAAACATGCACATTCCAGGACCCATCCCAGAAGTAGGGACTCGAGAGAGTTGGATGGGATGGAGGAGTTGCAGTGAATGAACACTCACGGTGACTATCTGCAGTTAGCTCCCAGACCCCACTTTGAGAAATGAGATTTCTACTGAAAAATTTTAAGTAGCTAATTAGAAGGACAGATTCATGTTATGGGTAGAATATTAGGGATACTAGGGGAATCGAGGTGATGCACTTTATTGCCAAAAATTAACATTTGCTGGCCTGAAGGGATGCATGTTTTGAAGTGGATTTAAAAGTTCCAAAAAATAAAAAAATAAAAATAAATAAAAGTTCCATATAAGACAAGGTTTTAACATTTCATATTTGTAAGGTGTCAGAGGAAAAATACATTCAGATGAATCGACTGATGGTATTACTTACAGAATGTATTTTAGGAAGAGGAGTATAAAGGAGCAGAACTATGGCTATTAAGGTACTTCTTTCTATTTTACATACTTTAAATTTTCTCTAGATTAAAAAGAAGAAAAGTCTCACTTTATATTTAATTTCCATTCACTACAGAAGTTTGTGATTTTATAGTACATTTAACCTTAAGTATATGATTCACGTTTTCTAAAACTTAGAAAGTCCCTGAGTAGCAAGAAACTGTAACTAGATGAAATATCTCAGTTGTGAGAAATATATATCTATTTTCTAAACTTTAAAAATAACTGGATTTTTTTAAAAAAAAAGAAGCTTCTTTTTGCTTCGATATTAAAGTTTTCAAAAATAAGACAGTATTCAGATTAAGTCATTGGATAATTAGTTTTAAACATTTTGTGAATTCATTAAGTCTCCCAATCTATGTTTGTATTAGAGCATGAGAGAGAAACATGCCATTATTTTTAACTCAAGCAATTAAGAAAGTGTTTTGAAATTACAGGTTCCATCTCCTTTAAATAGGTTGTGATCTGGCTATACCTTCACATCTTACCAGGCTCTTGAAGATATTTTTTTAAAAGATTAATTGATTGATATAAGTAATCTCTATACCCAGCATGGGGTTCAAACTCATGACCCTGAGATCAAGAGCTGTATGTTTCACTGAAGAGCCAACCAGGAGCCCCAGGCTCTTGAAGATATTAATGATTAACTGAAGGAGGCACAGAATGAAACAAGACGGTGCCTTCAGTAGGGAGTCCAAACCATCTGCTCATTTTCATTGAACATGTTGATAAGTTTCAGAAATCTTGATAGTCTTCCAAACTATACCCCATGTTTCTTTCATGAATTTAAATGAAAATAAAAACATTGTGTTCTTATCTCCCTAGTACTTGGCCAAATTATTAAGAAGGAAAATCATGATTCAGTATTTGGGAAGTACAAGAGTGAAAAGGAAAATGAAGAAAAAAAAATTGAGGAAGAGATTGTGTGGCATCATCTTGTTGCTTTTTTTGGACCAACTTTGGCTTTCCAATTCTGTAGGACTGTGGCTTATTCCCAGTGGCGTAAAAGAAGGGACAGGGAGGTTTTCAGCTTAGGAACTATTAAGATGTTGAACATCACTTACAGAGCCACTCAGACTGAGGAAGATGTGTGTGGTGCTGAGAATTAATCAGCCTGGCAGTAATTTCTAGATTTTAATATTCAGATGGCAATGATCTAACAGAAAATGGCTTTCACTATGACACAGAAGTCAAAGAGGAACCAGTTATCACGATCATGGAAGGGTTGTTCGGACATAGTAAAAGACGTGAAGGCCAGTGCATGCTCTATGCTCTACCGCTCCTTGGACAACTTATTGCTATAGGACATCATGGGAAAAAAGTTAAAATATGATTCAACTATCTACATTGTCGATTTAAAGGAAATAGTTTTGAAACCGCACTTGACATAGATGCTGTAGATGATTCCATAATTTATTTAGGGGCTTCTAAAATTACTTATTTAGTTATGCTATTTATGGGGTAAATCTGATCTTTTTTTTCAGTTGTTATGTTATGTAGTGGTTAAGAATACATCCCCCCAATTATATTATAATCCCTCAAACGTTTAGTTGCATGCTCAGGAGACCCTTAATGATTATATTTCCCCTTGAAGACACGTCTCATTTCTTTGGAATGAGGATGCAGGTTTTGACTTGAGAGCTCGGCAATTAGCACAGCAGTATCACTAACACATGCTCTTCCTAAGCCGGGGGCCTCCCTCTCAGTCTAACTCAGGAAGAGTTGATCCGCTTGGGTGTAGAATGAAGTTCCCTTCTTTAGTAGTGGGAGAAAAAGGTACATTTGGGGCAAAATTTTTATGACTGACAATATGTTACTTCTTCCTCTTACCGCTTCTAATCAGTCCATTGTTTCTCTCTCAGCCCTTTTTGCTCACGTTTGCCAGAGAAAGGTTAACTAGGTCTTGCTTTTAAAGGAATGGAAGAGTCCACAGGTTGTAACGGTGAACTGGGGAGTGGCCCTCACAGCATGTCCTGCTGACCATCACTGTAGTCTCAGCAACTCTCTGTGAAGGTCTGAAGATAAAGAGAACTTCAAATCCCAACTCCCTTCCAAGTCCTGGGGATAAACCCTGTTATTATTTGCCCTTCATGTCAAACCGGCCCAGAAGAATGGGCAGGGCTGGTCAGTGGGATAAAACCAGCCACTGGGGACAATTTGCTCAACTTCCTCATCCTCACCAGCAGCAATGATGACATTGTACGTTTGCTTTCAAAACCCTGGAGGCTTCCACCTTCTTATATATCAAAAATCTAGGAATAATACCCAAGTCACTCAGACATGTAAGGCAGCCTCCATGTGATTTGCAGAAGTTCACAAATGGGAGTCAGGCTCACAACCAGAATTAAAGTAAGTTCAGAAAAATGTTATTCCTTGACTTCAACCCTAAACGTGAAACTGTGAACTGTCAGAAGAGAATTAGCAGTGTATTCGGTCATGAGATCATTTTTTTAACTCTTGACATGGCATAGGAAAGAAGAGTGGATTTATCTTAATGTGGTTCTTATTTTATTTTTTAAAGAACGAGATAACTCAGTGGAGCAATTAACATTCTAAAACAACAAATGATCGTATTACTGCCAGGTCCTGACTTACTGTAAAGTCTCCAAGGTAAAAAGGCTTTGAGCCCGTAGTGAAACTCCATCCTCTTGTACTGGGGTATGGCTCCTCAGAAGGTGGCATGTCTGGTGCCCCGCTGTTTGGAAATGACCCCAAGGCAGAAGTGGTAGATGAATTTACAGCAGAGAGAGAGTGAGAATCTCAGAGGATTTGCTCTGTGCTGCAGGGCTCTTGCCTGTGAGTGATGATTTCCAAAGAAGGCTTCCCGGGCAGGAT
Source organism: Canis lupus dingo (assembly GCF_003254725.2). Classification (NCBI taxonomy): domain Eukaryota; kingdom Metazoa; phylum Chordata; class Mammalia; order Carnivora; family Canidae; genus Canis; species Canis lupus. The sequence continues at coordinate 25,645,227 of NC_064244.1, forward strand.
TGAAGGATCGTGACTGCTTAGGCCTTTTGCCCTGGGATGGTGATGGTGGCTGGTGGTCTCTGCATTTACTGTGTTGATTCTGGATGGCAACCCTGGAATATTTTAGAAGCAGAGAAACATCATAGGGAGTCTTGAAAGACATAACTCAGACATGCAAAATACCTTTACTCAGACATTCCTTTCTCTCTCTCTCTCTCTCTCTCTCTCTCTCTCATACACACACACACACACACACACACACACACACTCTTCCTTTGGAGAAAAATCATCCATTACACAGAATGGCATTGAATCTCCCATATTTTTCCCCCAAATGTTTTCTGCAGCTGTCATATAAGAGGAATACAATATATATACAAAAGAAATATTTCTAGCCACTTAAGTTTGTGTCTTCTCTGAGTCAGTTATAATAATTAATAATAATAATAATAATAATAATAATAATAAATTCACAAAGCCAGCAGTACATCCATGTCGCAAATTATCATGTAGAGACTTACTCCTACTGCCAGGTGATTTTAGGCTTTAACTCTGTGGACGTGAAATCTTGGTGCACCAATACATTTACAACGAAAATACTCACGGTTGTGAGAAGCTTAAAATAAATTCTGAATTAGGCCCGTATGAGAGAAGCTGGCCTCTGGTTGCCTGAAGAGGCAATGGGGAGAGTGGAAGGAGAAGTGCCTTTGCACAGTTACCCTGGCCATATGGGCTCTCTTCTAAGTGAACCTTCCACTGTTACACAGGATGGGAACTTGGCCTTGGAGCCGAAGGAGCCCATGAAATCTGATCAGCTACAGGCCAATCTGCAGGAAGCTGTCAACACCTCACAGAGTTTGCAAAACTTAAAAGGGAACCACTTTCACTTTCAGGGTTCTCATAGACTATCAGCTATTTCTCATAATGAAGCATTCTGGGGCAGCTTCACCGTTTGATGAATTTGCATTGTTTGTGGTCTTTTGCTTGTTTTGTTTTGTTTTGCTTCATCCTTAATATTTCTCCAAACCTCTGAGTTGTATATTTTGGGCACCGGGAGGCTGGAAAGTTTCATCAGTGAAGATAAGATCTCCTGCATGTACTTTCGTTCTGGCTATCTATTCCTTTTTTACTAATCCTCCTCACGCCTGCTGCTGATTTACAATACCAAGCCACACCCTTATTTTTACCAGGGATTCACAGAGGTGCTTGGCTTTGAGGCAAGTGCTGGTGATGCACTTGTGAATCACTTTGTAAATGTACGCATACATTTAGCATATAGAAGGAATACCTTCCTTGGAGAGACTCAGTTGAATCAGGATTTCCCAAAGAGCCATCCACACCTGAGGACAACAAACCTTTATTCCATACTGATCATACTTTCTGACATCATTTCTTCTTTGAAGATGATTTTTTTGACCTGAACAAGAACTGACTTTGTCTGTACTGAGAAAAGTTGCTGAGAGAGATGTTGAAATTCTATGAATATTGATTTCATTATGGTATTTTTAAATGCCAAATTTTAAAAATGATTTTATCAATGTAATATTATTTCTTCTTGTCGCAATGTAAACTTCAGCTGCGGAATATATTTATACCAAACCCTTAAAAAAGATAGCATTTTGGATATTAGAATTTCCAAATAACACAGAAAGGAAACTTGTCAGGGAGTTTAAAAAACATTGGTTCTTATTTTGACTGTTTTTAAATAGTTACTACATATGAGACCAGTGTGGAATAAGAGAATGAGTCCTTGATTTGGAGCTCTTCCATGATTGGTATGAGATTTAAATGAAACAACGGTTGTGGAATGCCAAACACAAGGCCTGGAATATTAGATGCTCAATACATACAGATTGTGACCTTGACCTGATGAGGCCCTAAATACAACAAACATATAATTGAGATTATTACATAAAGTAAGTCTAAAACACTAGAGATTGAGCAAGCAAATAGGAAAAGTATAATCTACCAAACTTAATAACTAATTGTCCTGAATGTATGTATGTATATGTGTGTGTGTGTATATATATATATATATATCTTTTTTTTTTTTTTTGATGGCATGCTTCCCCAGCTCACTTAGAAAGTGGAGGTGCTACAATGATATGAATCTTCAAGTGTGGCTCTTAAAAGGCAAGAAAAAGGTAGAGAAGAAAAAGAAAATAAAAGAGGAGAGGCAAGGGAAGAGAACAGTAGGACAGAAGAGTGATTACCTATGTATTATACTATGCACTGAAAATGGTAAGCATTATAGCATAGTTCTTAAAACATGGGGAGTAAAATGCCTAGGTTCAAACCCTGTACAATCTGTAATGGCTTTGTCATCTCAGGCAAGGGATTCAATGCTTCAAGCCAGTTTCCTTTTCTTAGAAAAATGAGGATAATAGGGATGCCTGGGTGGCTCAGTGGTTGAGCGTCTGCCTTCAGCTCAGGGTGTGATCCTGGAGTTCCAGGATCAAGTCCCACGTCGGGCTCCCTGCATGGAGCCTGCTTCTCCCTCTGCCTATGTGTCTGCCTCCCCAACCCCCGTGTTTCTCTTATGAGTAAATAAAATCTTTTAAAAAATAAAATAAGTAAAATGAAGATAATAACAGCACTTCCTTCTAGAGTTGTGGTGAGGATTAAATGAGATAATAAGTCCATTTATACAGCACCAGTTCTCTTTATAAATCAAAATAAATCAATAGATGAGCTATTAATATATATTACCTCTAGAGCATATAACAACCCTTTAAAGTAGGTACTTCTACTTTTCCAAAGCTAAGTACATTTCTCAATGTGAGAATGCTGATTCCAAGGCCCATGCTCCTACTTCTATGCCTTCATATTTTATGGCAAGGTATAAGGAATCTCTGAATGGCTCACAAACTACCATCTTTTAATATTTGTGACTTTATTAGCAACTTGCATATATTTTGAGTTCTCAAAGTGATTAATGTAGTGGTTTAGGATATATATGTACTTTAAGATAGAATTTTGATACCAAAGTGAATCAAAGACACTACAAAAGAAAAGAAAACTGTAGACCAACATTTCTGATGAATACTGTTGTAAAAAATCCTCAACTAAATACCCGCAAATGAAATACAATAGCATATTAAAATGATCATACATCAAGACAAAGTGGGATTTATTCCTGGAAGGATGGTTCAACACATGAAAATCTATCAATATTATACACCACATGACCATCTCAATAGATGCAGAAAAAGCATTTGATAAAATCAAACACATTTTTATGATAAAAAACATTCAACAAAACAAAACAAAATAGAAGGAAAGGCTCTCAAATAATAAATCCCCTGTATGAAAATTCCACAGCTAACATCATAGTCAGCTGTAAAAGCTAAAAGCTTTAACTCTAAGATCAGGAATAAGACAAGGATGTCCACTCTTGCCACTTATTTTCAACGTAATACCGGAAGTCTGATCCAGAGCAATTAGACAAGAAAAAGAAAGGCATCCAAATTGGAAGGAAGAAATAAAATTATCTCTGTTTACAAATGACATGATTCTTATATGCAGGAAACTCTAAAAAGTCTACCAAAATAAATAAACTGTTAGAGCTAATAAATTAGAAAAGTCGCAGCATACAAAATCAACATACCAAATCAGTTGCATTTCTCTACACTAACAATTAATTATCTGAAAAGGAATTTTTTTTTAAAAATAGCATCTAAAATAATAAAATACTTAGGAGTAAACTTAACCAAATAGGTGAAAGATTTGCATACTGAAGATCACAAAACACTTCTGAAAGAAACTACACAGGATACACATAAATGGAAAGACATCCTGCGTTCATGGATTGGAAGACTGAATCTTGTTAAAGTATCCATATTACACAAAGTAGTCCACAGATTCAATGTAATCCCTATCAAGATTCCAATGGCACTTTTTTTTTTTGCAGAAAATGAAAAATCCTAAATTCATATGAAATCTTAAGGAAACTTAATAATCAAAACAATCTTAAGAAAGAAGAACAGATCTGGAGGCTTCATAAGTCCTGATTTCTAAACATGTTAAAGAGTTACCATAATCAAAACAGTATGATACTAGCATAAAGGCATACATATAGCCTAATGTGACAGAAGAAACCAGAAATAAACCTACACATATACAATCAACTGATCTTCCTTACACAAGGTCACCAGGAATACACAATGAGGAAAGGACCATCTCTTCCATGAATGGCACTGGGAAGCTGGATGTCCATATGTAAAGAATGAATCATACTCTAACACCACATACGAAAATTAACTCCAAAGGGATTAAAGACTTAAATGTAAGATCTATGTTATAAAACTACTGCAAGAAAACATGAGAAAAGCTTCATGATACTGGATTTAGTAATGATTTCTTGGTTCGGACACTAAAAACACAGGCAATATAAGTAGGTAAATGAGATGACATCAAACTCAAGCCTGCTTATCATAGAACACAACAGAGTGAAAAGGCCACCTACAGAATGGAAGAAAATATCTGTAAATCATATAAAGGACTAACTTCAGAATCTCAACAAGAAAACTTGACCCAATTTTTAAAAATATTATATTTATTTATTTATGAGAGACAGAGAGAGGCAGAGACATAGGCAGAGGGAGAAGCAGGCTCCCTGAGGGGAGCCCGATGTGTGATGTGATCCTGGGACTCCAGTATTATGCCCTGAGCAGAAGACAGATGCTCAACCACTGAGCCACCCAGGCGTCCCCAGTGATCCAATTTTTAAAAAGGCGAAAGACTTGAACAGACAATTCTTCAAAGAAGATATACTTTTGGAGCCAAAAAGTCTATGAAAAAGATATTTACCATCATGAATCGTTAGAAAAATGAAAATCAAAACCACAAGGAGGCATCACCTTACCCCTATAAGGATAGCCACTGTCAAAACAACAAGAAAGAAAAAGAAAGAAAGAAAGAAAGAAAGAAAGAAAGAAAGAAGGAAGAAGAAAGGAAGGAGGAAGGAAGGAAGGAAGAAAGGAAGGAAGGAAGGGAGGGAGGGAGGGAGGGAGGGAAGGGAAGGAAGGAAGGAAGGAAGGAAGGAAGGAAGGAAAGGAAGAAGAAAAAGAAGAAGAAGAAGAAAGGAGGAAGGAAGAAAGAAAGAAAGAAAGAAAGAAAGAAAGAAAGAAAGAAAGAAAGAAAGAAAGGGAGAAAGAAAAAGAAAAAAGAGAGTATAAAATAACAAGTGTTGGTGAGGATGAAGAATATTTGTACAATATTAGTAAGATTGCAAAGTGTGCAACTGCTGTGGAAAACAGTATGGAGTTTCCTCCAAAATTAAAAATAAAATAGCCATATGATTCAGGGATCTCTTTTGAAGAATTCAAACAGAATCTCAAAGGTATACTTACACTTCCATACTCATTGCAGTATTAGTTGCACTCAAAGATGAATGGAACACAATTGCACCCAAAGATGAATGGAACACAAATGTCCATCTACAGATGAATGGATAAACCAAATGTGGTATATGCAGACAGTGAAATGTTATTCAGTCTTAAAAATGAAATCTTGCTACATGCTACAGTATAGATGAACCTTGAGGACATTATGCTAAGTGAAATAAGCCAGTCATAAAAAGGCAAGTACTATGTGGTCCCACTTACATGTGTTATCTAAAGTAGTCAAATTCATAGAAACAGAAAGTAAAATGGTGGTTGCCAAAGGGTAGGAGGAAAAAGGAAATGGGGAGCTGTTCAATGGTTATAGAGTTTCAGTTTTGCAACATGAAAAGTTCTAGAGTTCTGTTGCACAATGTGAATATAACTAATACTAATACCTACTGAACTCTACACTAAAGATGATAAATTTTACAATATGTGCTTTTATGTTATGTACCACTTAAGATGGTAAACTTTGTTATGTGCTTTTATCACATTTAAAGGTAAAAATTAAGTAATTAATATAAATGTAAGTATGAAATATTGAAGAAAATGTGGGGGGAAAAAGATTAGTTTGGCTATAGGTCATTGAAAGCAGGTCTACAAAAAACAGTTTCAAAATTAATATTGAAAAATATTTTTACTTGAGCTCCATCCCACTGAACATTTATCAAACACTTTTATGGTACAGTAAAACACTCATGATGAGTATTTAATAAATATTTCAGTATCTTAATGTTTTATATGTATCAAGTGATGTTTTCTCATCATTACAAATCATAGGAAAATTTCTCCATAGAACATCTACTTTGTTAGCATTTCTCCTAGAGTCTAAAGAGGTTGTTAGCCCTTTAGTTAATTCTCAGAATTAAGTTGACTTAATTTGGGACAAAGCTATTATGGGCCCATGAATTAATTCAAGTAGGGGGAAGTCTTTTGGAAAAATGGAATTGTATGATGCTTTGCAAAAGGAATACTGCAGGGTGGAAAAAAATAATAAGTAGAGGGGCGCCTGGGTGGCTTAGTCTGCCTGCCTTTTACTCAGGTCATAATCTCGGGGTCCTGGGATCAAACCCCATACCGGGCTCTCTGCTCAGCGGGGAGTCTGCTTCTCCCTCCCACCCTCCCTCTCTCTCTCTCTCTCTCTCTCTCAAATAAATAAATGAAATATTTTAAAAAAGAATAAGTAGAAATGAAAAATCAGAGATAGGAAAAGAGAAAGAGCACAGGATGAAAGGAAGAAGAGGTGACATGATAAGAGAGGAGGGTAAAAGGGTGGGATAAATTTAAGTTAGAGAAAAAATACCTAGGAGTCGAATATCAAACATTAGAGAGGACATTTACACTATTTTTTAAGGTAAACTCCATTAAGCTGAACCAGAAACAGAAAATTAATGCATTTAGAGACTATGAGGAGCTTCTTGTAATTCCTGTAGATTCTGTTTGCTATGACCTAAAACAGTGTTTGCTGAAGATCCTCATGAATGGAGAGATGAAGAAACTCAGCTAGTTCTGGAGAAGTAAATATAACACAATTGATTTCAGTTAAGTTACCAAAACACGGTTTTTAGATGAGAAAATATAGAAATGAAGACTAAGAGATAACATATCTCTCACAGTGTTTACATATATGGTTAAGGCTCTTCAAAAAGCATCACAAAGAACTCTCTCGATGCCTCAAGGTGTAGAGGACATTTTGAGGGACACATAAAGGACATATATGGCCCTTGCCTGCTAAAAGCTCACAGCCTTCCTCAGAAGAGGACTTATATCCATGAAAACCCTGAGATCAACTCACAAAAGTTATTTCACAAAAGTTATTTACTAGGGTCTTACTGAAAGTTAACCATGACATAAAAGGTGAGGACAGCCAAGAAGGGGAGGCTCAATCCAAGAGCAGTAATGGGAAAAGACAGGGATTGAATGTTATTCAGAATTGTAAAAGAGGAACACCTGTGTGGCACAGTTGATTAAGCATCTGACTCTTGGTTTTGGCTCAGGTTGTGATTTCAGGATCATGAGATTGAGCCCCACATGGGGCTCCATGCTTAGTGGGGAGTCTGCTGGAGATTCTTTCTTGCTCTCCCTCTGCCCTACCCCCCGCCAAAATCAATCAATCCATATTTTTATGTATTTATCTATTTATTTATTTATTTATTTATTTATTAAAATGATTTTATTTATTCATTCATGAGACACACACACACACACACACAGAGGCAGAGGCACAGGCAGAGGGAGAAGCAGGTTCCCTACAGGGAGCCCAACATGGGACTCAATCCTGGGTCCCCAAGATCAGGCCCTGCTGAAGGCGGCGCTAAACTGCTGAGCCATCCAGGCTGCCCACAATCAATCTTTTTTTTAAAAAAGAATTGAGTAAGAGAAGAGAAAAAGGAGACTCTGGGAAGGGGACATGCTATACAATGGTTTGGCAGGCTATTCACATTTTTCTGAATGAAGGAAATATCGGCAGGAGCAAAAAAGAGGAAGTCAGACATCTGGGTTAATATTGCAAACAGGGCATAGAACAGATTTCAAAGGTAGAATGCTTAAAGATGGAGATACTGGAGCTGAGGATGACTGAGGTTTTTCATCTGGAAGATGCAGAGTAGGATGCTTGGTGGACAGGGAAATCATGGAAAAAGAAAAAAAAAAGAGAGATACTGGTTGTAATGGTAGGTAACAAATCCAAAGGCACTATTTTGCCAACCCTGTAGTTGGCCAACTTCTACAACCTTAGAATATAGTTTCTTCTCTCTCTTCTTTCTTCGTTCTGACATAAGAGAAAGGCAAAAGGACTTTAGGAAGAATTCAAGTTGCTTTCTTAAGATAATCTTTTTGGAGGCCTGGCTTGTCCCTTCAGACTCTTGCACTTTGTCCAGGAACCTTCTGGGAAGTGGAGGCGTGTACTGGTCTCTGAGTCCTGAGTTGGCCAGGGGTGTTCCCTTCTTTGGGCTAGAGAAATCCAACAAGAGGCACAAGTATTCCAGGAAAAAAAATTATTTATACTATGCACACAACCTCACGGAAACATCTGTAGTAAAATAGAGATCAATTGCAGAAAAATAGAAAAGGAAAAAAAAAAGAAAAATTCTTAGATGAGAAGGTGAGAAGGAGAACAAGTAACATTTTAGGTGGTATTTTCAGAAATATTTGACCAAGACCATTAAATATTTGTTGAGCATATGTACTTGAGTTGTTAAATTTTGATTACTTGCATAGCTATCAAATTTACTCTTTCTGTGAATGTGTCTACAAGACATTCTCCCCAGCCCTCACCTCTGTTCTCACTCTCATTTTCTCTCTTTGCCCTGAGCAAAATAACACATTTACTTGTCAACGCTGGTTTTCTTAGGGCATGTAAGGCACCACCGTTTGCTTAAGTAGCCAAAAGGAACTTCCTGACAGGACCTTCAGCCTTGCTGCATCACGAGACACATCTGACAGTGGAACCACATTGTGCCGTAGTTCGATTATAAAAAGCTGATATGGATATGATCATAGATCTAGATAGATGATAGAGATAGAACCAGCTATGGGCATATGTACACACAAGAGAAAAAGCTCTTTGGCATAGATCAACATTTTTTTTTTCCTACTTTTCCTTGCTATTAGTAGGGGTAGGTGTCAGAGTTGACCAGGGGAACACGATCCTGGCAAAGGATTAGCAGAGAAGGTCTCCAGAGGTTCAAGGAACAACATTTCCAAAGTTTAACTTTTTCCAAGGACTGAAAGAAACTAAATTATCACTTGAGGCTCTCTACTTATGTAAAAGGAACTATCACTGAAGAAAAAATATCTTGAAGTATTAAATAGTGAAAGTCTGACAAGAACTGAGGCAAACATAATCCCATAATACGTACATGATTATGAAAGATTGCCAGCATATTCATTCATTTATCCTACTAAATTTAGAGAATATCTACTATTTATCCAGGCACTGTGTGAAGGATTAGCTGAAGGATGCGGTTTTCTCAAGGTTTGTATTCTAGTGCAAAGAGACATAATTTTTGAAAAATGTAAAAACACATCCAGTAATTATATGGTAAAGGCCTTGGACAAAATTAGAGAAGAGAATTAGTAAGTTGGGAAGGGGATACTTTTAAAGAGGGTGTCAGAGAAAGCTTCCCCTAAGAGATAATTTTTTCATCATTATTGCTATTTTTTTTTTTCCTTAACAAAGGAATCAAATAAGGAAAGCCAAAACATCTCATAGCATACAGTGTCTGTTGAAGGCATGATAAACTTTTTGGAGATATAAATGAAGAGTTGTTAATTTGTTAAAAAGTTATAAATATCTGACCCCTCCCATTGTATATAGTTTAATGCTTGGCTTTGGATTTATGAAAAAGATAAAGTAAATGTAATAAGAATTTTGGGGAGTGGGATGGAGTCTTAAACATCAGTGTCATGCTATGAACCAAGAATTGCTTGGGGCTAAGATTTTATTCCTTATTCCTAATTTAATCTACTTGGGTGGTCCAATTTTTTTTTTAAGTTGGCATAAACTTAACTGTTTTTAATCATCACAGAACAACATCAAATTCTATATGTGACATGTGAACTTGGGGAAGAAAGGAATCATTGATCTAGCATATACTGACATACAAGGAACAAAATGAAGAACACTAGATTCAGTTTTCCAGTTACCTAGTGAATTTACAAAGTGAAATGTGACAAAAATTCTACTGTTACTCCCAATACTTCAAAAACCAAGTGAGATATCTTTAACAGAATTATTGCCTTGTCTGATGGGTTGTGTGTCTACAAGTAAAGAATCCCAAAGTTAAAAGGATACTAGCATAGCTGCTGAGAGATAAAAGTCTATATTGGTCTATCAACAAAACTGTTATCTTCAGCATGACAGTTTCCTCCCAGTAGCCAATGCCAAAACACCCCACCCCATTATTTTTTTTTTAAGACTCAGTAAAGTCGAAGTGTCCAAAACTAGAATAAGTTGATGCTTACTTTCAATTATTTGAAGAGCACAGATAAATGTTCCCTAAACAAACAAAAAAGTTTAAGTGTATTTTCAACAACTGAAGCCTAAAGAGTGACAATGCATGTTTTTAATTCTCCCTAATGTCCTTTCTATCACATTCCAAGTCCATTTGTACCACAGTAGCAACATTCTCTTTTTTCCCATATAATCAAACATTTAGCCTCACGGGGTTATTAATCACACTTTGCACTTAGATAGCCTGAGTTTGAAAGGGTATTGCTTAGAATTCTATAAACAATCATTAATCCTTAAAAAGAAACCCAGAAACTATGTGCTTTTTAATCATTTTATTCATATTATTGAATGTACGGAAGTGTAGAATTATCATAGATTTGCCATTTTTCATGGATCTGTGATCTTTAATGGTTTTCTAGATGTGAAAAAGGTGGTAGGTTTGATACAGTGAAATTGTTGAAAGATCCTGAACTCTTTGCCTAAGGCCAGATATCCTTTAGTCTTCTACTTTTTTTACTATTGCTTGGAGGTCATTTGGTTCATGAACCTTCTCTGACACTGGAGTAGGTCCCTGAGGTATCCCATTGCCCTTTGGGAGTTACATGTACCAGCATCCAAACATATGATTCCATTTGCTTATATCATTACATTTTTTGAAAATGAGGCTGGAAGATCTAACAACATGATTTGTTTTACTCACCATTGCTTTTCCAAACCCTACCATGACGCTCATAGTAAACCATGTATATTTATTATTGAGTAATTAATGTAATAGCACTCTATTTCAAGTGAATTTCAGCCTCTATTTTGAACCTACTGAGTGACCTTAGGGAAATTCGTTGAATTAATGCTCGGGATTTTTTTTTTCTTTTTTTAGCTAGAAATAATAATGCTAGCATTTTGGGAGCAATTTTTGATGTATTAAGTGTTGTTATAAGCAATGCATTAGCTCATTAAATCATATAAAATCCTATAAAGTAGATATTCATTATCTTGAATGCATAGTTGAAAGAATTAAAGCCCAGAGGGATTAAATGACCTGTGTTATTAGTAAAGCTAGCAAGGATAGAATTGGGAATTTGAATCCAGACATTCAGCCTCAAGGGCCCAGGCTCTTAGTCATTACTGTGTGTGCCCAAACCCTTAAATGATTCTCAGTTTTGTTCCAAAATCAATGTTGAATAATAGTGAAAAAAACAAAACAAAACAACTTTTCCATTGATTGTATCTGATGCAAAACCTACCTCGACATTTTCTTTCTTTTATAGCTATTAGCTCTTTAGTTGGCTGATATTTAACATTCTTGTTTGTAAAAGAATCCTATAATAATATTTACCTTGTGCTTATCTAGTAATTAAATAAACTAGTGTCCATAATGTGCCAACATCTAACAAATGAAATTATTTTAGTATTGGAGTAATAAAAACAATAGGTATGTTCATGTGAATTGATTTAAATAAAACAATGAAAAATATCAAAGTATGCTTTTCTGAAGTAGCCTGTAATTAGGAGGATAATGGTGTTCACTTTTAGCCAGAATTGAAGGCCTATAAGGAGAGTAGATCTTAAACATTCTCCTCACAAAACAAACAAACAAACAAACAAACAAACAAAAACCAATTACAACTATGTGAAGTGATGGGTTTTAACTAAAATTATCATGGTGATCATTGCAATACGTGTGTATATACAGGGAGAGAGAGATGCCAAGTTATTATGCAGTACTCCTTAAATTAATACAATGTTATATGTCAATTTTATCTCACTAAAACTGGAAACCATCTAGAGTGACTGAGTTATTTGGAAAATTATGTTTGCCCGTTGTTGTGGGACAATACTCCACCCCAAAGCAATAGCTTAGTCTGGGTTAAAACACAGAACACAGATACTGCTAGCAGCAATAAAAAGAAAACCAAGTCTGTTTTATTTGATTAGGCAGGCTATAATGCCCCTAGTTTACAGATGATGTAAGAGAGGCCCCTGTACCCAGTCACATTGCAGAGCCAGCATTTGAAGATGGTTCTGCTTCAAACCTTCTGTGCTCCTTGTGGCTACATTACTTGCTATTGGAAAAGCAGGGGTTTCGATGACATTTGCACTCTTCTACTCAACATGGGCTCACGTGGCTTGACCTAGCTTCTGTTCATAGCATTCAATTCCAGGATGTTCATTAATTCACTGAACACATTATTTATGACGTGCACAATTGAGAGGGATATACTGCATGGACATCACAGTCTCTGGAATTAATTTTAAACATACCAAGGAAAATTACTTTTGTTTCACTACTTTCTGAGAATAGAGATTAACCACTGAAATTTTAATTTTGTAGCATTACACTTCACTCATTTCCCCCCCAAATTAGCAGACCTGTTTGAATAAACTTGGTTTTTAGACAAACTAGATAGAAAGAAGAAAAACTTTGTTAAATGGGCACGCAGCCAGTCTTGAGGAATGAACACAGCATTTTCAGAGTCTTCGGAATATTAAGAACAGGTCATAAGTAAAAGAAAATAGGAAATAAGGACCGGAGGTTGGGAAGCCTGGAGTCAGTTCAGACTGTCTGAATCACTTATGTTGTGGTGGTGATTTGAGCTGACAAAATGTTATTGGAGGGATCACTCTCCTCAACACTGTTTGCTTTGGGAAGTCAGGCAGAGATTTATTATGGCTGAAAGCCTTTACAGCTGTCGGATGTAAGTGCTGGGTTAAGAGAGTTGAAAATATCAGCTGAAATTAATAGCATGAGTTTGATTTTGAATATCTGCAACAGTTGCAATGGGACAAAAAGAAAAAAAAAAAAAAAGAAAGAAAGAAAAGAAAGCCAGAGACCACAGTTTTACTCTACATCTATGATTGCATTTGGTGCAAAAAAAAAAAAAAAAAAAAAAGTCAGGACATACGATATACAGAAGGGGGCAATTTTATATCCACTGAATACAATCCAAATATCTGAAATGCTGACATACAGGACTGACAGTTAGTGGGTTGGCATTTTGATGTAAGTGAAGGTGTTAGACCTAATAACTAGGGTGATAGAAGAAAGGAAGCAATGGAAATGATGTCTTCTGAAGGAACGTTGGTCCTGAGGAGTAACAGCCACTACAGTGCATGAGTTATCTGTAAAGATGCCAAGAAAAATATATTTGGAAATTGAAGATAAATGGATGATAGGTAGGTAGATCACATAGAGAGGTAGGTATGTTAAACAGCTGATTATTCTTTTTGTATCTACATCTCTGCATATGCCCTGTTATAATTGTATTTATCTTTCGGTCTTGGAAAATGTAAGCTCAATCAAACACTAAGGAAAGATTTCAGGTTTGCTTCCATTGCTAGGTCCACAGGCACAGTGGCACACATCTTAAAGAGTTAAACAGACTTTGTGATGGAGAACGACTCATAGCTAATGTCTATTTGGAAACTCTAAGTATGGGAATATATTATAGAGTGGTTTCTGAACTTACTTGGATAGGAATCCCCTTCTGGGGAAGGATATCATTGGTTCATTTCCTCTGAACACACTGTTGAGAAGAAGTACTATTTCTGGGTGGAATGCATATGTTGAGAAGTTTTTCCATTGCTTGTCCTAGATAATTCTACTTACTAGTACATGACTCAGAAAATGGATACAGAGTGGAGTAGAATGAGTCAATACATCTAATAAGTCACATATTTGTTCCTGTCACGTTAAGGGTCTCACATCCTGTTCTCAACTGTAGGATGTATCTATTCAAATTTAAACAAATGCCAACATGTCCTGTAGGTTCTAGTATGGTAATTTTCATATTTACACACTGATGCCAATGATCCAGACCACTGTGTTGTTACTGTTGCCTGGTGTGTCATCTGACCAGTTATCCTTAAAATGTATTTAAATTGTGGAGGGAGGGAAAAATGCATACTTTGACTGGATAGCCATCTGATTTCATCAAGTTAGTTATGTTTTTATTAAAATGGGGCTGTCATTAAGGAGGGCACTTGATGGAATGAGCATTGGGTGTTATATGCACCTGATGAATCACTAAATTCTACCTCTGAAACTAATACTACACTATATGTTAATTAATTGAATTAAAATAAAAAATAAATAAACTGAAGAGAAAAAAATAAAATAAAATAGGGCTGTCAAATAAATGAATACATAAATAAATAAATAAGTAAATAAATAAATAAAATAGGGCTGTCATAAGATAATAAAATATTCCTCTTTCTATTCTGCCTTTTTCTCCTGTTTAGCTTGGTTGCACTTATTATTTTATCACTTTCGTGATTTTAATTCAGTTCACACATAAAGTAATGATACAAAGTATGGGTGGAAATTTCCCTGAAAGCAGCAGGATCATTAACATGGCTGATTATTAATAAATAATAATTTTTAAAAATGAGAGTCCTATCACTCGACTTCCATTGTGTCAAAACATCTATGACTTCTGAGGACTTTGGATAAAGCCACATATTGTCTGCTCTTTCCCTCTGGTCTCTCTAGTCTTACTGACCACCTCCCTCACTATATTTCACACACTGTTTCTTCACACTCTGCATTTCAACCAGTGTTGCTTTCTCTTACTTTCTTGACCACTCCATGTCACCCACCCATGCTGTTACTGTGACCAAAATGGCCCTTGTTCACCTAAACAATAGCTTCCAGCACCTTGCAACCAACTTTCACCCTCCTATTATATAGAAGAGATGATTCCAAGTGACAAGTGAAAAGCCAGGGCATTTGACTTGAAGATGAAAGCAGAACAAGGTTCCACCTATGACTGTGTGGCAAGAGAGCAAGTTCTTGAATCCAACAGATAGATGGCAATTTGCTCCAGCAACGTCATGTAGCACAGTGTTGTAGTTGAATTGTCTCTCCCCTCAAATTCCTATGTGAAATTCTAACCCCCAGGACCTCAGATTGTGACTATATTTGGAGGTAAGGTCTTTGATGAGGTAAATATGATAAAATGAGATCATACGGGAGGGACCTAATCCAATATGACTGATGTCCTCATCACAACATGACAACAGGACACAGGCAAGAGGAAACACTACGTGGAGACACAGGGAGAAGACAACCCTCTACAAACCAAGGACAGAGACCCCACAAGAAACAACCTTGTCCACACCTTGATCTTGGCCTTACAGCCTTTAAAAATTGTGTAGGATTAAGAGGTATGTCCAACATAGTAGAATTTAGAGTTACTTATTGGATATCCACTTGGTGCAAAGCAGTGAGTATAGGTATTGTGTGAAATGAAAAAATAAATATGACATCATCCCAGCCATGCAAAGTTCACTGTCTCTTGTGGGAAAAGAAATGTGTAACTATTGTCTCTCAGACAATTTGAGGGTCATCTCATTCAAGTAGGAACACTTCCATCTGGCTGAAATGGATCTTAATTTTTCAGCCAGAGAGTGCTCTGTTTTCTAAATTTTTTAATGTAAGATTGAATAGGAAACTTTCCTTTATTTTAGTCTCAAATAATGGAAACTGCCTCGTTTCAAATATGAGAGTAAAACATGTGCTAGATTTTTATGCACTGCCTTTGAAAATTGAGATACTTTGGGGAGTTAGTTGGTAGCTTTAAAGACTTTTCTTAGTATTTACAATATACTAAATGCTACTCAAAATCCCTTATATACATTTCCATTTAATATTCCCAACATCTGAGGAATTTGCTTCTGTTGACTCCTGCATTACAGATAAGGAAAGAGAGATTTGAGGGGTTTGGGTAGCTTGTCAAAGATCACACAACTGCTAAGTAGTGGAGACAGGCATCAACACTAACTGATCAGAAGAGCTCTTAGGTATCATGTGTTACTATCACATTCATTTTTATAATTTGTAACTCAATAAGTCCCTTTCCAAAACTGGGTATCTGAGGAACCAAGGGACCCTTAAAACAGAGATGTTCTGTGTAAATAAATATTCACTTAGAATTTGGCACAAAATAAGAGTGGAAACATAACTATTTCTAGATAAAACAAAGCAAAATATGCACTTTTAAGATTGATTTCCTAATCGAATTATCACTGAAGTACTAACAGCCATGAAACAAGGAATATTTCCTATCAACATGATTTCACGTTTAAGCTCCATACCAACGCTCTTAGGAGAAATATAGCCCCTAAAGTTGATAGATTAAATGCTTGGGGGAAGTTTCTCCACATTTCATGTATTGAGAGGTGATGCTATATTTTGTATGTACTCACGGTTAATGGAGATTGGTCAGCCTTCAATGACAGTCACATTCAGAACACATTGAAAAACACAATCAAATGTTGTTTCCATTATACCAGTTTAATTTAAAAAATTGAGAACAAAGTACAAGTGATACCTAAAGTACTAGCAAAATAATGTATCAAAATAAGTTTCAGTTCTAGAAGCATTGTGCTCCTCTATTAAGACACAAGAAAAACATTCTTGTCTTTAATCAGACCCAATCCCCACACTCCTCAAAAATATGTATTAAAAATATATATATTTAGCACTATTTCCTTTTTATTTTAGAGACATTGGTTTGAACTCAAATAATAATGATCCAATTAATGTTCTCTTATTAAGATAGGAAAAATGGTTCAATATAACATTTGAGAAATAAAATTCTATGTCTGGAATTTCAAATTCATAGCTATCAAAATGCAAAATGTGAAGTGAGAAATTAGTAATGATGTAATTTACTAGGTCAATTTTCACAGTAGTATAGAACAATGTAGTATTTTCATTAAAAAACAACAGATTATTCCAATTTACTTTGTCTTATGTTTGCTGTTTGAAAGAGCTAGTTCATGGAAAGCATTTATCAAAGTGCTGAAAACTTTGGAGGAATCAAAGCTAACCACTGCTATTTTTTTAATGGAGGAATTTGTATAGAAAATCATTTTAATATTATTCCTGCAAGGACTAATAGCACTAAAATGTCATGCTATGGAACTTTCCATGAGTTTCTCATTGGCTTTCATAATTCTCAAAAGCTGACAGTATATATGACCTATATTGGACAAACAATCTTGGCTCTCTGAAGATTCAGTATTTATAACAGGCAGTATTAGCATAAAGCAAACATTCCAACCAGATGCCTTAATACAGTATAATCAATGAAACACAAAGGAACTGAATGCATGTTGTCCATAACAAAGTACATGTTCAATGGGAAAAAAAAAAAAACTAGAATTTGTTCAAACGTTTAATCTTTTTAGTTTGAATTTTATCAAGTCCAAGGAACTTTTCAAAAAAAGGAGAAAAAAAGTGCAAGTATGTTCCTCAACTGGCCCATTTATTTGGATTAGATTTTTCATATGAAGAATCTTCATTTGCATTTTTAAACGGTTCTCCCCATTATCTCTAAGAAAATGATAGAGGAGAGTGTATATGTACATTGGACCTAAAAATGTAAAAACAATTGTATTTATCTGGAGTGTAGAACTAGCTTGCAAAACATGAATAATATAAGGATAAGACATGGATGGCAAGTGATAGGGATAAATAGGAAGTTTCATAAAGGTTGGTGATTTCCGCCCAGTGGGAATGGCTTTTATTTTATAATGAATAGCTCCTCAAGTATTGATTTGCATTTCCCAGATGATTAGTGATGTTGAGCATCCTCTCCTGTGTCTGTTGGCCATCTGTCTGTCTTCCTTAGAAAAATATCTATTCAAATCCTATTTGTATTGTATTATTTTTGTTTGGTTTTTGCTTTTGTTCTTGTTTTTGCTAATGAGTTGTATGAGTTCTTTATATATTTTGGATATTAGCCCCTTATCAGATATATGATTTGCAAATATTTTCTCCCACTCAGTAAGTTGCCCTTTCATTTTGTTGAATGGTTTCCTTTGCTGTGCAACTTTTAGTTCGATGTAATCCCCTCATTTATTTTCACTTTTGTTGCCTTTGCTTGAATTGTCAAATCCAAAAAACTCATCATCAAGCCTGATGTCAAGGAGCTTACCACCTATGTTTTCTTCTAAGAGTTTTATGGTTTCAGGGCTTACATTCAAGTCTTTAATCCATTTTGAGTTAATTTTGGGGTATGGTGTAACATATAGTCCATCATGCTTTTGCATGGATCCGCCCAGTTTTCCCAACACTATTTATTGAAGAGACTGTCCTTTCTCCAGTATATATCTTGCCTCCTTTGTCATGATGAGTTGACCACATCCATGTGGGTTTCTTTCCCATAAATCTATGGGTTGGTTTTATGCCAGTACCATACTGTTCTGATTACTGTAGCTTGGTAATATAGTTTGAAATCTTTAGGCCTCTAGATGTGTGCCAAACCCAAAGCCTGTCTCTTGGGCCAAAGCTGTAGGATGAGCCAGTAGGGCTCTTTCGGAGAAAGAGTAGGGGCGTGTCTCCGGCTGCTGTCTGTGCAGTGCCCCAGAGGTGGTAGCCAGCCAAGAACTTTCTCTCTCTTTAATTGTTACAGTCCCATGAGATCCAGGACCACAAGCTCCCCTGGCCACCAGAAACCAGCGATCAAGAGGCATCTCCTGAGCAGCAACCACAAAGACTGGGAACACACAGACACTTGCAAATCTCCCCTCCAGAAGGTAGTAGCACTAGGCAGCCAGTGGGACAGCTGAAGAGTTTGGGAAGATAGCACCTGCCCACAAAGCCCCCTGGAGAGGATTACAGTCAGACCCCTAGATGTGTCTTCAACAGGAAGCCTGCTCCCCCAGGCTGCAGTTGTGAAGAGAAGCTCACAGGCCTCTTTCCCAGGAAGACAGAGCTCCTGATTCTGTTGCTTCTTGTTGTGCCTTGGACGTGGTAGCTGTTTAAGAACTGTTTTGGCATTCTTACGATTCTGTGGGACCCACAAGCCTAAGCCACCCCTGGCCACCAGAGCTGGGGCATGTCAAGGTGACCCATGGTGCAGCCCCAGATACCTGGGAGGGGAGAAAAAGGGAGTCCCAGGCATGTGTCAACGTTCCCTCTGGTAGATGATACTGATACTCTGTGGCAGGACAGGGGCAGAGCGTGGAGATGGTGCCTGCCAGCAAGAACAAAAGGGGAAAAAAGCAAAGAAGAAAAAAAACAGCAAAGAAATACCTGGGGTTGGGAACATGGCACCTCCCAGGACCAAGGAGGAGGGGAAGCGTGAAGGTGGCAGCTGCTGGTCTTCCTCCTGGAGAGCATGGAGGGGCTGCTGGATGTGCCAGGAATCTGATGTCTGGTCCTCAGGATGAGGCTCCACAGCCTGCATAGGCCCTTCCACGCTGGTTCCCTCCTCCCCTCACCTGCATGCTGGGCTGCCTCCAGCTGAGCCCTCCAGCATGTAGGGCTCCACACATGAGCCCCCAGTGGGTTTCAAAGCTAGGTGTTTTGGGGGCTCATCCCTCAGGTGCAGGTCTTAAAAGCTGTGGGTGTGTGAGGTGAGGTTGAACCCTTTTCTCCTGGGGGTGCTGCTCCAGGTTCTGAGCTCCAGAATGGTGAGCTACACAGGGAGGGGGTTCCCAGCCTCTCCTGCCAGCTTCCATGTGTACCTTCCCTCCTCTCCATCTCCAGGAGTCCAGCTCTCACCAGGCACTTTTTAGGGTTTTTTGCTGTTGTTGTTGTTGTTGTTGTTGTTTGTTTGTTTGTTTTTTTCAGGGGAAGTTGCTCTATATATAACTATGGATTCTGTGTGTTTCTGGAAAGTGGTGAGTTCAGAGTCTCCTTAGGCTGCCGTGTTGAACTGGGATCCCCTATGACCTTTAATTTTCGCAAGATGTTTTTTGGGGTTTTGGGTTTCCCTGGATTTGGTCGTGAAGATTTTGTGTATATGCCTGTTCCTTATCTGGTCTTTCTCCTCTGGCTTCTAATTTATGGAGTATATTTAGGCAGGCATTCTGTAGTTTGAGATTACATTTGACGCTGGTTATTTTAGGATTTTGTTGGTTTACCTGTACTTTCTTTTTCAACTTAAATCTCGAAAATCTCACATTTCCCTTCCTTTATTTCCAATTATTTCCACCCTAAGGTTAACCTTTATCTTGATATCTAACAGTATGGGCCGGTTTTGCCTGTTTTTTTTTTTTTTTTTTTTTAATTGTGTTTTCTTTTGCATGACTCATTTGGCTAAACTAATGTTTGGGATGTTTATCTCATTGTGTGCTGTAGATCATTCTTATTCTGAATATTATTCTGTTGTGTAAATATACCAGTTCATCCAGTCTTCTATTGAATGGCTCTCAAGTAGTTTACATTTTATGGCTTTTAAGGAAATCCATTCCTAATGTTAGGAAGAGTTCTGCTAAGAACATGCTAGTCTGTCCAACGTGTATATATGCTTGGGTTTATGTTTGTTAGGTGTTACCTAACAGTGTGATAGCTGGATATGGTCAGTTTTAGCAGGCACTTAAGAATAGATTTCCAGCAGTGTGTGTGTGTTTCCAGTTCATTCATATGCTCTATAATATTTAGCATTTTTGTTTTTTTTTTAACTTTAGCCACTCTGGAGAAAGTTTTAATATTTCATTGTGTTTTTAATTTGCATCTTTGGTTGTGAATCAAGGTGAGCACCTTTCTTGTGTTTATTTCCCATTTGCATATATGTTTTCAGTTGCCTTTACAAGTCTTTTGCTCAGTATATTATTGAATTTCTGTGTTTCCCGTAGTGATTTGTAAGAGTTCTTTATGTATTATGGATAGGAGTATCCTGTTGGTCGTGCTTATATATTACAATTGTCATCTCACACTTTGGGCTTGCCCTTATTATTTTTATCTTTTAACAAACAAAAGTTCTTGGGATGCCTGGGTGGCTCAGCAGTTGAGTGCCTGCTGCCCAGGGTATGATCTGGAGATCTGGATGGAGTCCCACATTGGGCCCCCTGCATGGAGCCTATTTCTCTCTCTGCCTATGTCTCTGCCTCTCTCTGTGTGTCTCTCATGAATTAAAAAAAAAAAAAATTCTTAATTTTAAAATAGTCCAATTTACCATTTTTCCTTTTTTAGTATTTTTTTCCTTTTTAAGAGTCATTTGCCTAAATCAAGATAACTAAGATATTGTCCTGCAGTTTTGCTAAAGCATTATTTTTATATTGCACCTAAATCTGCAATCCATTGATTTTTGTTGATAGGGTGAGATAAGAACTGAGTTCTGGTTATAGGGTGAGGTAGGGATTTAGCTTCCTTTAGTCTCTGGATGTCCCATTGTGGAGAGAGTCCTCAGTTTTGGAGATCCCTGCCCCAAGTGTCTGGTATAATCTCTTCCCCTAGAGTGTATGATGGATTTTACTCTTGATTAGGTTATGGTATAGCACAAAGGTAAAGTAGTATTTCAGATGTCATTAAGGCCCGAATTCAGTTACTTTGATTGAATTAAAAGGGAGATTATCCTAAGTGAATCTGATCTAATCAGATGAGCCCTTCCAAGGGACCTGGCCCTTTTTGAAGGGAGAGATTGAAAGCATGAGACAAATTTTCCTGCTGACTTTGAAGGCATGAACTGCCATTTTGGAGAGGAGCCCGTATGGGTAAGAACAGCAGATGGTCTCTATCAGCTGAGGGCCTGAGTTCAACAACCACAAGGAAATGAATTCCAACAACAACCATGTGTGCCTAGAAGAGGACCCAGAGCCCGCAGCCCTGACCAGCACTTCCAGTGCAGTCTGTGAGGGCCGGAGCAGAGGACCCAGCTAATATCTACCTGTACCCACAAAAATGGTGAGTAGTAAATTTGGGTTGTTCTAAATGACTAAATGTGTAATAATTTCCTAAGGCACCAAGAAAACTAATGCACTTGTTCATACAAAGCTCCTTGTTGAAAAATGCACTGTGTTTCCCACTGCATTCTGGCAATACTTTGGTCATCATCCCATATAGATGTGTCTGTTTCAAGGTTTGCTACAAGTTTCACTGGCAAGTTAGTTAATGCTTGTGCTGATGCCATGTTATCTTTAGATATTAAGTCTTGATATCTGGTGGTGTTAAGTCTTTTAGGTTTGTTGTTAGGCTTTAGAATTCCTTGGCAGTTCTTGGTCCTTTGTGTTTCTGTATGAATTTTAGAATAAGCTGAATTTTTAAAAGAAGAAATGCTGGAATTTTAATTTGGTATAGCATCGAATCTACATAAATGCCTGTAATTCTATCTTTTACCCACAATTCATATTTTATATAATATAAATTGATTTCATACTATAAGCAAGAATGAAATAAACATATTTCTATTCCCTGCATATTCCTGCCATAATTTCACTACCTAATTTCAACATATAAAAATATTTTCTTAATCTTTACCTTTATGCTCATATTTACATATATCCTTCTAATTTTTCATCCTTAATTCGTACCATTCATCTCCTTCCTGTAAAAGATGATATCAGTATGTTTACACTATTTTCCACTTTCCTTATGTCTTTCCTCAAAACTTTTATATATAATTTGTGCATTATTAAGGACTATGATATAAACATTCTGTTCCTTACCCATAAATAACATATTTGTTTTAGATTACCCTACAGTAAAATAAATTCCATGACATTGCCATTTCCTTAATAGTAACTTTTCCAGTTGTTTTTTTGGTTAGTTGAATTTTATCCTCCGCTAATTTGTTCTATTGTTGTTGTTGTTGTTGTTTTTAGGAAAGACAGGTTATGGATTTTAATTTTTTTCATTTTACTGCTTTTTAAGTTACAATTTGGCTATTTATAGAATTCTTGGTTCACATTTTATTTCCCTGCATGCTTTGGACAGCAGCTCTTCTGTCTCCAGGAATTTAATTTTACTCTGGAGAAATTTGAGGTCAGACAAATTCTTACTCCTTTCGGTCACCACCGTTCAGATAATGTTTCTCTGTTGTCTTTGCTGAGCTTTGCAGCTGTACTCAAATATTTCAGATGGTGATGTGGTTGTCTTCAAGAATTATCAAATCAAGATTTTGAATTTCTGGTGCTCCTTGTTACTTTGAGGTAATACCCAAGTCGAGAAAGCAAAATTACAACTGTACTCTGTAACTTCTAAGCCAGGAAATATTCAGCTATAGTGTTTCCTTGGTTTGTTCTTATGGGTTATAAATGTGTCTTCACATTTATATATATATATATACACATTATACATTAATATATTAATTATATATTAATTATGGTATTATGCATAATATAATTTGTATATGAATATAATATAATGTATTGATATATTCATATATAAATATTAATATGTCAAATAATATTATGTATTATGTGATATAATTTGGTATAATTAATATAATTTTGTATGAATATAATATAATAATTATATTAATATTATATATAGTGTGTCATGTAATATATATTAATATTATATGTATTGTATCATATAATATATATTAATATTATATATTATATTTCTTCTAGTAGATTTACAACTTGACACTTGAGTCAGTAAAAGAGATAACATCTGGTTAGTTAAGTCAGAGAATGTTCTTTTTTACCATGTATGAAATTTATCTAGATGTTATGATTTCTTTTGTTAATAATAAAACAACAACAGCTTTAACAACAATGCCATAAGCAGCAGCAGCTACCAAGTATTAAGTATTTATCATGTAGAGAACAATATACTAAATCGTTTCCTATTAATTGTCATATTTAATTCTCATACCAGCTCTGGTGCAGGTAAATACTAAGGTCTAGCAAAGTGAAGTAACCTGAGATAAGTTACTTAGCTGGCAAGTGGTGGAGTGGTGAGGGGCCCCTATGTTCTCTGACCTCAGAGCTTTCACTACCTTGGCATTGGTCCTGCTCAGCTGGCACACACTTTCTTTATGTCAGTTGTGCAGAAGCTTTTTAGTTCAGCGTAGTTCTGCTTGTTTATTTTGTCAAATCCAAAATATCATTGTTAAGATTAATATCAAGGAGCCTGCCACTTATGATATCAGGTATTACATCCAAATCTTCAACCTAATTTGAGTTGTGTTTTGTTGGTGTAGAATAGTGGCCCGGTTTCATTCTTTTACATGTGGTTATCAAAACCAAAATGAGGTATCAGTTCATATCTGTTAGAATGACTGTTATGAAAAAGACAAGAAACAATAAGTGTTGGTGAGGATGTGGAGAAAAAGAGACCCTTGTGCACTATTGGTGGGAATATAAATTGCACAACTACTATAGAAAACAGTACACAGGTTCCTCAAAAAATTAAAAATAGAACAGTGTGACCCAGTAATTCTACTTCTGGGTATTTTTCTGGAGAAAAAAAAATAAAACCTTAACTTGAAAAGATATCTGTACCCCTCCATGTTGGTTGCAGCATTATTTACAATAGTCAAGAAATGAATACAACCTAAATGTCCATTGATGGATAAATAGATAAAGAAAACATGGGACACACACACACACACACACACACACACACACACAGGACTGTTATTCAGCAATAAAAAGGAAAACCCTGTTATTTTTGATTACATGGATGGAGCTTGAGGGTATCATGCTAAGTGAAATAAATCAGAGAAAAGACAAATACTATACGATCTCGCTTATATATGGAATCTATTTTAAAAATCTCACAGATGCAAAGAACAGACTAGTGGTTGCCAGAGTTAAGGGTTTAGAGATGGGCTAATAGGTGAAGAGGGTTTAAAAGTACAAAAAACAAAACATCACTTTCCTAAGTATTCCTCAGATGCCCATTTACTATAAGTATTCTTAGAGAGCAGAGCTCAGAACTCACAGGGTGAAACCAGGAGCTACTGAAAGCAGTGACTGAAGGATTGTGCCCACAGACCAGTAAAAAATAATGGACTAGAGAGCCACTCTCAATAAAGAACCAGTTCCTGATCAAAGAGCATGCCTGATATTCCCTATGCCGGCGAACCTATGGACTGGTGATTGCAGTATGCCTCTGGTTCTTCCTTGTTGTGAATAGAAAAGTTTGTCATGGTTATTATCTATCCCTTTTTCATCTTTGTATGTTGACTATGTGAATAACTTGTCTTTTTTAGTGCCTAAGTCTTTGTATCAAGAGATCTGCATACAAAAAAAAATAAAATAAAGATCCTCAACTATCTCTAAACATAATTTAGATTATAAGATCCTGAGCTTCGAGCCTGATGCTATGATCAGGATACTTTTGTGAGTCTCAGGAAAGGCTGTGTATACTTTGTGTGGTGCAGAAACAGGAACTATGGAGTCTAAAGACAGATATGGAGGAATTGCTTGGAAAAAAGGGCTCCAGTAATCTCTTTCCCTGAATGCAAGTGTCTTGGTAAGACTCTTTCTCGTTGACTCTGGGCTTGGTCATGTGACTCACTTTGGTTCATCAAATAATAGCAAGTATAGACTGGAAAAGACGTTGCTCATTGAGATTTGCTGCCTTGCTGCTCTTAGGAGCCCAGTGACACTGTGGAAAGAAGTTGAGCTAGTCTTCTGGATGATAAGACACACATGGTCCTGTCACTCCTATTCCCCAGCTGACAGTGTGCCACTTGTAAGATGTGTGAGTGGAGATGGTCCGAGCACCAGCCACACACTGGCTGAACTCAGACCCATGAGCAACCAGCAGGAATCATCCAAGAAGGCCCCCAAAATTGTGTGCTACTTAAAAAAATGTTTTAAAGGTACTAAGTTTGGAGTCATGTGTTAAGCAGCAGTAGCTAACTGATACACCATCATTTGCTAGATGTATAAAATTGTTCAAGTGAACCACTGAGAAATATATATAGTTCAATTTAAAAGTCTAACATTCAGTGAATCTCAGCTAATTTTATGGATTCTTAGTTCTACAATAGGTGACAAGTTATCACAGCAGTCAAGACTCAAGCATTGAAGAACAAAATCTGTAAGTAAGCACCCTCTGTAATGTGCTTTGTACCAAGGTTTTGTTGTGGTAATGATGGTGGTGGTTAGCAGTGTGGGTGTGTTCTCCTGTTTCTGTGTCCCATTCAGAGTCTCTAGATTCCTAAGCTCAGTTGTGTGAAGTGAAGCACATATACTATGGCCATGGAAAAACTTGCAATTTAATACAATTTACTGAAGATCAAATTCATAGCCATTTTCTTCAAAGACTTAAGCCATAAAGCAAGAGCTTCTTAGGCATGACACCAAAAACATAAGCAGCCAGAGAAAAAGTAGACAAATTGGATTTCATCAAAGTTGGATTTTTTTGCACATCAAAGGTCATTATCAAGAAAGAATAGGAAAAGGCAAAAGAGAGCAGTTAGGAAGCCATCAGAGCAGACCCTAGCAGCACTAACTTCAGCAGGAGGTAAAGCCATGGTGTTGGGAATGGAGATCAAAGGACAGATTTTAAACATGGCCCCATCATGTAGCAGAATTAGATATCTAGTTCCCGAGAGGCATTTGCTGTCCTGGATGCTTAGCTTAATGGAATAAATAAGGTGGATTAAGATGAATAGGGGAGAACACGTCAAGCGGACATATGCTGTATTTGACTGCATAGCATCTACTCCTTCTGCTCATGGATTAGTGCCTTGGTTTGTCTTTGGTGTACTCCTCCTCCTTCTCTTGGAGGCTATATGGTATAGATGAGGCTGATGTCTCTCTTCCCATCTCCCCTTCCCCATGCCCGTTGAGAAGAGCACTGGTGGTGGGTAAGCTGGCCGACTCTCCCCAGCCAGCACCCCATCTTGTTCAAGGATGATCAGAGACAGTCCAATGTAATACAGTCCTAGGGCGCTAGTGAAATTATTGGGAAAGGGAAGCCATTTCTCCTTGAGAATTATTTTCTTGATAAATATCATAATCGCTTTAAACACATATCACTTTGTTTGCTAACCTCAAGAGCAGTAAGAGCCTATTTTAAATGGAAGGATTGGGTAAGGGGTAGCAATGACCAGCATATGTGCTCAAAGTGGGATATACATATGGTGGAGCTTGAGGTCTTGTAATACTATTTGCAATACTGTTAAAATATTCTCTGAACCTAGATTTAGGAAGTAATATCACATCCTTGGCTGACTCAGTTGTGTGCACAGCCCAGTTATGACGATAGTACTCACCAGTAGATGAATGACACAGAGGGAGCAGTGAAGCAATCATATCTTTCCCCGTTTCCACAGAAAAGTCACTTTTCTCCAGTCGTGCTCCAGATCCAAAATATACCATTTTTATCACCATCCCATTTACTTTCTCAAATGTCCATAGGTAGAGCAAACACACTTGCAAGTGTGCACACCCACACCTACTCACCTATTCCATAAAGAGCTTAAGCATCATTTGTAAACCTTAGTCCCTGCTGCATGTGAAACATTGATCTAGTTCCAGGATGTAACTATATTCTGGTAAGTCGGGTACATTCAAGATGACATGATCAGGAACTACTTAGGTAGCACCTTCTAGTATTCTGTGACTATTTGACTTTTTTTGTTCCCATATTATAAGGCCAAAAATCTCTGCAGTGTTCTTGTACAAGTTAAATATATATATGGAGCTCAGTAAATACTTAGTTGATTCATGGTATGATGCTTTAGGCAAACTTTGTTTTCCCAAAGACCCTGAGATATATTCTATGACTAATATGTCTCTATCTCACAGAATTCCTATAATAGCTATCTAGAGTCTACATTTTCTTCCAAAGATTAATCTGCTTCGGATGGGAATTTTTGATAAAGGCCTATCTATCACAACCTATAAAAATAACTCGAATTATATCAAATTGTGGTGCCACAGTTATTGTGGGAAGTACTAGCTCTGCAAGAAAGCATGATCTTAAAACAACTTTTAAACAATTTGTTGCTTACTGACTCTTGCTTTATGAGGAACGACTTGAGATTTATCATGCTTAATTGGACCTCAGGGAAACATTTACTATTTTCAACATGATATAACACAGGAAACCTCCCCACACACATCTCACGAAGACAAAATGTATCCTTTGAGATTGTAGATTTGGAGTGAACCATAACTGATGTGTGTTATGAAAATAGCCTATTATTTATAGACAGATGGATTTATTTCAAGATATCCTGACTTCCTACATATGACCCATCATTCCAAGATAAAGTCACTTTTCAATAATCAGCCCTGGTAGTAATAATCTCTATGTACATGCCACTTCAGGGATTACAATGTTTTCATAAAATATGTGTCACTTAAAAAAAATATGTGTCACTTCTTAGGGCATTTGAATATACTCTGTAAAATATGGATCACCTGGAAATAACTTATGCTTGGTCCTGGGAGATGTTTGAGGGATGGAAACCGTTTTGTAGACCTCCTGTGTGCCCAGTGCTTTCTCGTGTTGTCTCATATTGAAAAAGTAAGATTCAGAACCAGACTGTCAGCTTTCAGACCTGGCTCTGCCACTCACAAGCTGGGTTATTTGGGGGAGTTACTGAATCTCTCTTGCCTCCTGAAACTCAAGAAATGAAAATGGAGATATTTGTACTTACTACATAGAATTTTTGTTGAGGGCATAGGAATCCATGCATATGAAAAGGGTAGAAAGTGCTTGTCACAAAGTAAGCAATATGGAACTGTTAACTTAAATTTCTCACAGCAGTCTGTCATATTTATCATGATAGCTCATGATATTTATCATCTCCACATTATAGATGAGGAAAATAAATTTTATATCAAGTTACTTAGAAAAGGTAGCCTTTAAAACCCAAACCCGAATATTCTAACTTCATCTCCAGTAGTGCTAGTGGTTGTTGTTTCAATGAAATAAAAGAAGTTTCATTTTATTATTGTTCCTGACTTTGTACCATATCAAAAAAAAAAAAGAAAGAAAGATAGAAAGAAAGATAGAAAGAAAGAAAAAAAAGAAAAAGAAAAGAAAAGAAAAAAGAAAAATGAAATAACCTGGGCTAAGTCTTACCTTGTTTTCTATACTTATGTTTCTCTATAGTATTTTCCATACTTTCTGGTCTTGATCCTCCCCTGCAACACTCCTATTTGTAACCTATTTTATTCCTATTTTGCTATTTTTTTTAAATTCTGTTTTTCACAGTGTTAAACAAAACACTTGGTTACATAAAGGGTATTGAATGAATGCACACATTTTAGATTTTTGATTCTATGTTAATCACTTTCCTTTTCTTTTTGTGAAAATAATTCTACTTACCAGTGATAAAACCCAGACCCCATGGACCATTTATTTCATTCATTTGATTCAGCCATACTATCAGTAACAAATTGAGTATCCATGGATAGGGACTGTGATGATGATTACAAAATGATATCAATATAAAGAGATGATTGAAATTGTTTCAATTCAGGCTACGTTCTCACTGAGACAGAGATGCTTAACCATTAATTACCTTCTTCATAAAGCTATTTTTTATTCTTAATATCTATATGCATTCTCAAATGCAACTTGAAGCATATGTTCATGTGCTGAAAGATTGATCAATTTTTAAATGTCCCAATATATCTACATGAACTCTTAAGTGCATTTTAGTCATTTTTAAGTGAAAGCATATTCATGAGAAATATTTCCTACCTATATATTTCTATATTTTTATTTTAAATTATTTTCTTTCATTTTAAATAGGAAAAAGGCTATTACAAGAATTTGAACTGTTTGGGAATCTGCCTAACAGTAAATAAATGTAATGACTCATTCCTAAGGAATCTTATGTCAAGATGCTTTTTCCAAGGGTTGGTGCATCATTTTATAACGTGGACAGAATTCTTGCACATTTGATTGTACTTGAAAATTGGGGGGATTAGTAACCCTCTCATGGTGGCTTTTACTCCATGTTACAAAACAAAGCTCTTTATTTGCCTTTAAAGGTGAAAAAGGGGAAAAAAAGGAACAGAAAGGTATGAACATTATTGTACAGGAAACAGGGCAAGAAGGATTACTTTACATTCCTCTTGTCTGAAATTATCTATTTCCATTCTATAGGATCTTTGTTTGTCATTCCCCTGGTTATGTGGTTACACATAGGATGGCTTTGTTTCTGTATCCAAAACTGTTATCATGTTACCTTTAAAATTTGGCACACGTCAACAGAATGGCCAACAGTACCACCCTCCTCATGGTTTTTATGACTTAATTAGTGAAATAGAACTGTGGGAACCCATTCACTAGACGACTCTGAAGTCAGTATACACAACAAGGAGACTCACATCTACTGAAGTAGTTTTAATGCAGTTTGACACTTAAATAACTTTAAAGCTTAGAGGATATTTGGTGGGTTCTGTTGATACGTTAATGTCAGGATATTTGGAACATTGAGAAAGGCCCATTTATAATGTGTGTTTCATTTCATCTGTGAAATGTGCAGTGTTTTTAATTTAACCATAAAGATCATAAGATGACATTTTTAAAGTAGTGTCTAACCCTCATGAGATGACAATGCTAAAAAAATTTACAAGCCAATTGCTGTTATCCTTAGATAAAAGTCGACAGAGTTAGATGAATAAAATGGAGAGCTTTTATAGGGAAAACAAAACGTTTTTGAAACCCTAAAAGAGACTCTTTCAAATCTAAAGTTCTGTACTCTTAGGCTCTGCAGTTATGGGGATAGGTTGTCATCACAAAAGAAGAATTACCCAATTAAAATTATTGTACCACAGCTGCTCTTTTAAAAAGATATTAAAACAAGAATTTGTAAGAGAATTGTTTTTTTTTTTTTTTTAGCTTTAAAGCATGTTCATAAATATACACCATCATCCTCAAATCCAGAAAGCGTAAGTGCCAATGTCTTGTCCTCGGCACATAGATGCTATTAATGTGCAGAAATCAGGCTGTTGTTCTTATTTATTGCTTGTGTCCAGAAATTAAGCATATAGGCCACAGTGTTTCAGTTTAGTAGAAGGCCATATAATTCCTGCAGCAGACCCTCCCCCCATCCCTATCTATGGAGAGTTGCAGGAAAAATAACTCTGTTCTGTGCCAGATGGTGGGAGCCCAGAGATGAGAAATTAGAGCCGAAGAGGACAGATCAGGTCAGCTGGACCACCTCCCCTGCCAGTGTGGCATCATAAGGGTGGCTCGATGGAGGGGGTCCTCTTCTGACCTGAGTTCAGTAACCATGGATACCCAGGCCAGGGGTCCTATGTTACTTTTTAATATCTCAGATACTGACATCTCAATTTTGTTTTTACTTATTACCCTTTGGCAAGGCTGTGATGTTATTGTAACTACGAAGTATGTTCCTGCCATATTCCACCCACCCTCCTTGCCTCCGATGTTGTCATGGTCCTCTGTGGTTATGTCGTGCTCTATGTTCACCCAATCATGCCAAGGAATGAGGAAGCTATTGTGTACACAGGATATGTCAATATAGAATTGATTGTGATTTTTTATAAGGGCTAATTTGGCGATAATGGGCATGCCGTCCTCTAAGCTTAGCTGACGGCTGCCAGCCTTTGTTCCAGGGTGTCTTCATCTCCAAAGGCAACTCTAAAGACCCACTGCAAATTGGCTTAAAACAACTAATACTCATTCTCTCTCCAGTTCTGGAAGCCAGAGGTTAGAAATCAAGGTGCTGGCAGGGTTGGTTCCTTCTAGAGTCTCTGAAGAAGCAGCTGTTCTTTGCTACTCTCCTAGCTTTTGGTGGATGCTAGAAACCCTTGGCTCATAGGCACGATACACCAATCTCTGCCTCTGTCTTCACATGACATTCTCCCCTGTGTTTTTTGGGGTCTCTGTGTCCACATGTCCTTCTCCATATAAGGACAGCAGTCCTATTGGATTTAGGGCTTACCCTACTCTCATATGACCCCCATCTTAACATGATTGCATCTGTAACATGATTGTGTCTGTATAACCAAATTAGGTCACATTCACAAGGTTCTAGTAGACATGAATTTGGGGGAAGGAGGATCTACTCAATAACTCAGTACACTTGAGTTGGCAAACATTTTCTCTAAAGGGCCGAATGATAACCGTTTCAGCCTTTGCAGGCCACAGAGTCAGACACTGTGGCCTGCAAAAATAAGAGACACTTATTTCTCTACCACACAGAAATAAATAAGCATGACTGTCATCCAATAAAACTTTTAAAAGACATCAAAAACTGAAATTTACGCTCTCTTTAATCTCATGAAATACTGTTTTTTGATTTTTCTCAACCACTTAATATTATGTAAACCACTCTTATCTCATGCGTCATATAGAAATAGGCAATAGGCCGGACTTGGTCGGCAGGCCCACAGTTGACCATCACCCGCTTCATTGTCTCTCCTGATGTATTTGAGTCCAAATTCAATAGGAAGAAGGGGTCATCTTTTCTAGCTGGAAGGACTGTGGCAGCTACTCTGCAAAATGTTATTTTCTCTGCTTTAGATGTGTTGACTTTTACAAAATGTTTGTTAAAATGAAGCAAGCACTGTTGTTTAATAAATCAAGAGCTTGAAATATAAAATGCATGTTTCTTTCCTCATTCTTGTTCATTCTTGATTTCTGCTTCCCAAGGGAGATGACTGCAATGATTTCCTTTGCCTTGTTTCTATCAGTAGTTAGTACCATATTTCAAAGAAGCATACTTTCCCAGCAATGGCTCAGTTTCTCAGTTTTTGATAGCTACTGAAGTCTTACTAAAACCTAATATTTTGATTTTTTTAATATTTCCTTCCTCTTCCTTCTCCACTCCTCCATTCTCCCAAAATAGTGGTTTTTGGTTAGGCCAACATTCTGTTTATACATGATGGTAACTATGAAATGCTACTCAAAGTTGAATTACCAAAATGTTAAGATTATATTTCCTTTGCTTTTGTTTCTTTTTTTGCGTGACTAATAACCTCATTTCTTCACTTGTTCAGTTTTTAATCAATTCCTCATTAATCATTCAGTCATTAATTTATCCCCAAAATTCCTTGGAAGGCTGCATAAAGCCTCTCAGTGTAGACAGACACAAAGCTCATGTCTCCATCACTTTTCTGTGCCTGGATACCACCTTTCCTGCTGCCTCATCTCACGATGGGCAGTTCCCATGATGGGCCTGTTGCACAGCCAGCACATGGGCCATCTTTCATCTCATCACT
This sequence comes from Canis lupus dingo, assembly GCF_003254725.2. NCBI lineage: Eukaryota > Metazoa > Chordata > Mammalia > Carnivora > Canidae > Canis > Canis lupus. The sequence goes on from NC_064244.1 coordinate 25,678,389, forward strand.
GAAAACTTTTCCACTTGTTGCCAGTGTTGAAACACACGTTTAAAGGGGTCATATCATTCAGTCACCCCCGTGGGAAAAGATACATTGGTGGTAAATTTTCTGAGATGTTTTTCCCCTCAAATAAAAGACTTTCTCTGCTTGTACATTAAATAGATCATTTGATTGGATAGTGAATTCTAAGTTAGAAATAACATTAACTGTAATTGTGAGGACACCTCTTCTAGCCTTCAGGCTTTGAGGATTGCTGTTGATCAGTGTGAAGCTGTGTAGATATCCACTTTTTGGTGTGTGTATTTTGTTTGACTTTTGGAGCTTTTAAAATCTTCTCTTTATGCCTGATGCTTTGAAATTCCAAAAGGTGTGTTTTGGTGTGAGTCCCTTCTTCCCCCACTTGGTGTTGGGTTATACTTGGTGGTGTTATGCAAAAAATTTGTGTCTTTTAGTTCTGAGAAGTGTTATTGTGGATATGTATGTTGTGAATAGATAGTAGATAATATATGTAATATATGAGAATATATATGTGTATTATATGTAGTTCACATATATAAATATGTGTGTTATAGTTTATATACAGATAATATATATGTGTAATATATAATACTAATAGAAGATACACATATAGAATTAATGTTATTCTCACCGTCCACTTTATTTCCTCTGCCTAGAACTTCTATTAGTTCTTTTATTTTCTTATTCTATTTTTTTATAAATTTATTTTTTATTGGTGTTCAATTTTACCAACATATAGAATAACACCCAGTGCTCATCCCATCAAGTGCCCCCCTCAGTGCCCATCACCCAGTCACCCCCACCCTCCGCCCACCTCCCCTTCCACCACCCCTCGTTCGTTTCCCAGAGTTAGGAGTCTCTCATGTTCTGTCTCCCTTTCTGATATTTCCCACTCATTTTTTCTCCTTTCTGCTTTATTCCCTTTCTCTATTTTTTATATTCCCCAAATGAATGAGAACATATAATGTTTGTCCTTCTCCGATTGACTTATTTCACTCAGCATCATACCCTCCAATTCCATCCACGTCGAAAGAAATGGTGGGTATTTGTCGTTTATTTTCTTATTCTATTAGGGCATTTATTAGTCACATGTTTTTCATCATGAATTGAATCTTTCGTGTCTTCTCCTCTCTCTCTTGTTTTCCATGGTTTTTTTTTTGTTTGTTTGTTATTCTTCTTTCTTACAGAAGTCTTAAATGTTTTCACTTTCAAATCCTTATATTTATTGTTCATTTTCTGCTTCCATGTGGTTAATCTCCATGCATCTTTCCTGTTCTTTGAATATATCTTGTTCTTTTGTTGTTGTTTTATAGGACTCTGTTTTTCTCATGGATATATGTTCTTTCATCTCTCTGAGAATGCTATAGTTCCTTATAAGTTTTCTTTGCTCCCCACCACACACCCACTTTTCTATGCTTTCTCTGAGTTCTGTTGCTCTGTTTATTCTGGCTTTTACTTTTCATGCCAGAGGGCTTCTGCTCATTGGAAATTCTGTACATGATTTGGAGTTCATTAAATACAGATATGTTGTCTTCTTGGGGAGTGCATCCAAAATATGGGTTTCCAAGACTTTTTCTTTTAAGTAATCAGATATCTTCTATGTAATTATATCATTTGGTGGATATAACCTTAGCTCCCAGCATTCCAATAGCAGCACAGAAGGGAAGAGGGCAGCCTGACTTGCAGTTAATATTAGGCCTGGCTTCATTGGAGGAAAGAGGTTATTACGAACTTCAGCCATGCTTTCTCCTTTCCAAGGATTCTTTGGCTGAAACTCTTCAGCACCATTGCCTCTGCCCTTAGACTTGCCCAGTGCCCCACAACTGCTATAACCAGAACTGAAAAAAATAGCATCTGAGCTTTCTGATGTCTAAAGGAGCACTTTGGCATTGTGGATCACCAAATAGTATGGCTTTTGGTATCAAATTCAGGGTTGATAAAATCTCTGACCCATCTTTACTTTACTATTTATGTGACTTTGGGAACATCATTAGCCTCTGGCACATCAGTTTTGCACAAATTAGATAGAACAGTTCCTCACTTCATGTGAGTTTTCTGATTATTAAATGAGATAATGAAGTGAAAATGATCAGCTCTTAATAGTTACTCAAAAAAAAGAAAAAGAAAAGCATTATAAAGAGTCTTGAAATATACGTGTCTTTATTACAAGGTGTATTAATCTGCCAAATGAAATATCACAGATTTGGTGCCTTAAACAACAAAATTTTTTTTACTCACTAGTCTGGAGATTGGAAGTCTAAGATCAAGGCTCTGACTGCATTAATCTCCTTGGCTTGCAGATGGCCACCTTCCATGGCCTTTTCTCTGAGGGTGTATGTGGAGAGAAGGAGCTCTGGTGTCTCTTCCTCTTCCTATAACAACACCAGTGCTATTGGATTAGGAACCCACTTTCATAACCTCATTTAACCTTTATTACTTCTTTAAGCGTCCTCTCTCAAAATACAGCTATATTGGGGCTTAGGCCTTCCACATTTGAATTTGGGAGGATACAATTCAGTTCTTAACTCAAGGTGATGAGAGAACTCACAACTAATTTGCTTATTCTGCTTACATTTGCAACCCTCTAGTTTATGTCTTCTCAGTCAAGACAAACTTCAGGTAAAAGTGGAAATTGAAGGACTCTGCCTCCAGACAATCTTCCTTTCTAGTTTTCTGCCTCTTTATTTAATCAGGATTCAAGGGTTTTCTCAGAGCTCCAGATTCTACTCTCTATCAGGATAATTTAATTGCTTAATAAAGAGTGGCTCAGTTTAATATTTATTCCTCTTTGATGGACATGAAAAGTCAAAGGAGAATATGAGGAGAGGAATGTACCTAGTGATTTTAAGATGGTACATTTCTTTGATTTTTTTAAGATTTTATTTATTGATGAGATATACAGAGAGAGAGGCAGAGACACACGCGTAGGGAGAAGCAGACTCCCTGGGAGGAGCCTAATATGGGACTCGATCCCGGGATTCCAGGATCATGACCTGAGCCAAAGTTGATACTCAACCACTGAGTCACCCAGGTGCCCCAAGATGGTGCATTTCTATGTAGCATGGCCTGTGGTTCATCAAATTCCAATGTGGCTCTCTGACTTCATGATTAATGAAAGCAGTCCTCCAGTTCCCTTTCCACATTGTTGTTTTCCATCACACTTTATTCTAGAAATCTCCAATCAGATTGTCCAATCACATGCAGTTTTGTGGGTTTGCATAGTGAGTCATTTGAGTGTATGAGCATATAGCAATATGCAGCCTTACCTCTGTTTATAGAGATGGAAACAGAATTCTGCTGTAAATCCCTGCAATAAGTACAGTTTTATTTTTTGGCATGTAGCAGTCCAGTTTTTATAGGGATTCCTAACTATAACAACATCCTTGTGCACTTACTAAAGAAAGCTTTTACAGCCTATGTGCCTATGTCAGGTATGTATACAACTGCTTCATAATAAGAGAGGTGTGATTATATATGCATTTTCACATCAGATTCAGGAATTTCAACTACTCAATTTTACTATTGGTAGAAATATTTGAACATTGGTGATAATTAATAGCTAAGGCTGAATAAATCCATTTGACACTAAGTTATCACTTTCAGTAGGAGAAACAATGAACGTTTATTTGAATTCAAGACTCTCATGAGCCACATACACATTCTGTTATTTTTATACCCCTTGAATTATTCCAGCATCAGGCTTATTCTAAGCTATACATTGTTTTCCCAATTGCTTTTAAAGGTAATGGGGTCATGTAATTTCTTTGAGCTCAAAACTATTGACTTGCAGGAATATATGGTTATTTTATTTATGCAGTCCTATTTCAGTCAATATATTGTGTTAATCTCAGTCTCCTACATAAAGATTTAAGTTTTAATGTACATAGAGCACATTTTCAATATCTACAAATAATAATAATCACAACAACAACAAAACCCTCACGGAATAAAATTCATTGTAACTTTTTTCTTCTGAGTAAAAATATCAAAAGAGAAGCATAAATGCAGAAATTGCCCTAAACAAAAGAGAAATGTATAGGAAATAGTCCTGTTCTTTCTCAAGTCCTCTAGAAATCTTTCCTCTGTACTTATGTTTCTAAAAATCTGATGCCCAAGTGAGACCAAAGATGGTTTCCTCGTGTTATGTCAGAAAACAGATCACCTATCACTGTCTGCTAGATATCAAACAGACTTATCTTGTATAGACAATGACAAATGGGCAGGTTCATCACCCATGGAATTGATCAGTAGAAACTCTAAGAATTTCTTCTTTATGTGCATTTGGCTGATGTCTCTACTTACAAAGAGAAAACAAGAGCCGTACTCAGATGAGGCAGTACATTTGATTCTAAGGAAAGTAAGATACTATTTGGCTTATGGAGTTGTGTTAATGCTATATCTACACCATTTGATTTATTGGGCTCTGATAATTTTTCCCTTAGTTTTCAACAGAGTTAAGACCTTCACTCTGAAAATATTAATGTAAACACATTAATCGGATCACAGCTGTTTTAGTTTGTTTCTTCTTCCTTGACATGAATTGAACCTATATGTGACTTAGGACAACATTTAGCTAACTGGGAAGCCAAGAAATGGAAGAGTATTGTAGAAAAAGAGGTTTTCTTTGAGGTAGAAGAAACTGGATTCTTTTCCTTTTTTAAAGGAGGCTTCACACCCAGCATGGAACCCAATATGGGCTTGAACTCATGACCCTGAGATCAAGAATTAGATGTTTAACTCACTGAGCTACCCGATGCCCTAAGTTTTTATTATTAAGTTAGTGCTAAGTTAACAAATGAGTAACGTGGGCCACAGGGAAATTAAGGGAGCTGCCCAGAAGCACAGATGCACTTAAATGTGGACCTACATTCAAAGCTCTGGAATCCCAGTTGTACACCTTAGCAAGTATAATTTAATCTAATCACAATTCCTTCTTTATATGTAGGAGAAGCTAATGCTAACATTCTTACAAACTGCTAGAGGACTACCTTGTAGGGGAGTGCCAATACAGACATGGATTAAACTGAAATAGACACAATATGCCCTCCCCCTGCTTATATTCCAGACAGTGGATTTCTTAAGATCTTAAACACCATTAAGATCAACTCAAGTAGTGGTTATCAAAATAAAACGATTATCTCAAGTCACTGCTACTACATAATTCCCTTTATGATTTGAAGTTTATGGTCCCTACCATTTTAATAGGAAGATCTTGAATTTTTAAAGTCATTTAGATCCTAAAGTTCATATTTTATATCGCATGTAAATTTACATTTGTGTAATGCTTGAAGTAGATTACATGAACATCCCCTCACCACCTGCACTGTCCCCCCATCTCCACCTTATAAAGCTGATAATTCCAAGTTCAAAGTAGCTTAAACATTTTTCCCAAAGATGGTAAAGCTTTCAAATGGCCAGCCTGAAACTTCATTCCAGGTGTTCAGATAAATTATTGGTAATTCTGTTCTGTGAATGTTGTATAAAAATTGGAGATTAGGTGAAATTGATATTTAACCTAGGTTAGATTTTACTATATTCCAAATACCAATCTATGTACCTCAACAAGAACTTTGAGCCTGAGCAAAATAGTTGATATACGTAGAGAGGGGAGATTTTGATGTGATTGTAAATGTATATTCTTTTTAGTAATTACACATAACAGCTATGAATTTGAATTTTTCCTCTTTATTCTTAGGATATATAGTACCCAATGTCCTCAATGTGCTCATAACAATCTTTAAATTTCCATAGTAACACTAATAGATAGCTTATGAAATGAGAAGTAAAATTAATGAATATCATCATCAAATTCTTCACCAAAAGACCAGGCTTTCCATTTCTCTCATTACATGTGTTATCCTTTTGTTTAAAAAACACTTTCCATGTATTCATAATGATAGAGGGATGTGAGGGTAGGTATTAATGTCCTTATTTTTTAATAAAAATAATTGAAGCTTAAGAGATTAAATGATTTGTCCATTATCAAAGGATTTAAAATGCCAAAGTCAAGACTATAAACTCCTGACACTCTTTCAATAATGATTTCATTTTTAATTACAAAGCAATTACAAAGGATTTTATTTTTATTCATTGCTTCAAAAAAAACCACCCAGCATCACAGTAATACAAAGTAGAAAGTGAATGCCCCTTCCTCATGACACTTGGCTTTTCAGTTTCACCCTAGGAATGATCACTACTTATTCCTTGGTCTATCTATTTTGAATAGTAGTTGGAGACCCTGCTACTCTTCCCTGTAGTCTCACTTCCCTGAAATAACCAGTTTTACCTCTTCTGCTTTAGTTATTTTTCTAGTGACATTCATGACTCTGTATTCCAATATACTTCTCTTTCTGGCATTATAAACCTTCTTAAAAGTGTTTATTTCTCATTTTGAAAGATGAGAATACAACATTTTTGCCTATTAAATGTTTTTACAGGTTCTAATTTCTGTCAATCATATTTTAAAATAAAAAAACCCTTTTGCCTAGAATTATAATTGTATATATATTTAATATATTGTAACTTTCCACTGTGTGGAATGAAATATTATTTATCCTTATTTTTCCCTATAATTTTTACCTTATTCTATCTCCCAACATTTGTTTAATTTGCCATGATTTTCACATGGCTTTGTAGGATGTACATCCCTGCCACCACCCCAATTAATCCTTCTGTGCTTTGTGGAAATTGCCTCTAAAACATGAAAAGTAGTAACAGGTCTTACTTAACATATTATATACTGCTGAATCAAGATGTGTATTTGGGGCCACAGAAGTGACATAATCTTATGCTCTGAAAACACAACTTTACAAAACACAAACATAAGTTTGCAGTTTCATGAGATCTTTGAAGACATTTTCCCTATGGATATACCCTTATGTCTAGGGCTACATCTAGAGCCATTGATAAAAATTCTGATACCAGTCTGATAATTCCTTTGTAAACATAAATGCAAAAGCTTTCAGTGATCTCTTTTCCTTTATATTTAATTCTCTGGAGTTTCACCAAGGTCACTCTAGATGTGGCTATTTACTTACTCTTAGCTCATTGATCTTTATGGTAAACTGAAGTTCTTTCTGGCCAAAGAATTGTGTATATATGTACACATTTGTAAGGTTGGTGTAAAAGACAGATGGAACTTGTTCAAAGAATTCCATAGAAGCAATGTTATGTTAAAACCTGAGGACAGAACTCCAAAATTTGGAATCACAAGGCACTGCTTTCTGCTTATTTCATTAACGTTTTAACATGAAATCACATTGGTCAAAGCTGTAGCAGTGTGAAATGAAAACATAATGCTAATATTTTAAAAGAGCCTTTTCCTTAAAGGCAAATAAATAAATCTGTATGCAGTCAATTATTATTTCTGCTTTCTGTTCATTTGATCCTTATTATTTTTTCTAGAAAATACTATACTTCTGTAATACGTGATATCATGTTAGTTTGGATATAACTGTTCTATTTAACAAAGTGAACTTAAAAAACAAACCACCACAATTCACCTACTTTACTCTCATAGAAAAAGAATTTAGGAAACATTTTATTTTTGGTATAGTCTCTGATAATTCATACAAAAATTGTATTTTAAAAACTATTTTTGTTACCACTGTTATTAGTTAATCCCGTGTTCTGAAAAATAGTCATAAACAGAACACATCATTTTAGATCTAAAATCTTTTAGCTTTATAGTAAAGTCATGATGGCAAATGGATAATAGGTAGGTATTTCAAGTTGTTAAGGAATTCTTACCACATCAGGTTCTAGGCATGGTCAACCAGTTCTTTGTGGATCTTCTTATCTCTGATTGTCCAACAGACCAGGCTACCTGCTGTAAGGGACCATCAGTAAATAGTACCCCACAGAGCTAGGAGTATGATCTGGTGTGATTTGCAGGCTGGAGTCACAAGCCAAATGGATTGCATGTCTTACTGCTTTTAAACAGTTGCTTCTAATGGTTAATAAAATGCTCCATACTATGTGTATGAGTAAGGTATGTTCCTATCATAGATTTTTTTTAATTTTCAAAGCCAAAAAATAGTTCAAGTTATGAATAACTTTGAAGTACATGAAAAAAATTATAGGATAGCTCTTTAATGTTTGAAATTATTACTCAGCATTTGTAGTGCGTTTCAAATATAGCCTATTTTCTTAAAGGCAGCTGTAAGAGTCTCCCCAATCCTGACATTTTTTTATATGTATATATAAAAAGAGAAAAAAATAGACAATTTGTGAGCATAGAATATAACTTTATGTATATATTTAAGTAAATAATATTTTATTTACATGAGACATTATATATAGTATTATATAATATTTATAGATACAAAACATTGTGTGTGTATGTATATATGTGTGTGTGTGTGTGTAGAGAGAGAGAGAGAGAGAAACTATATACTATATAGAGAGAACATATTATATAATTACTAGAAAAATGTGCCAAAGTGCTCATAGTTAATATCTTTAATTAGTAAAATCAAGTGACTTTTATTATTTCAATTAGAGCTTTCTGTGTATTCTAAGATTTGAACATGTGTTACTTTTTAAAGTAGACTCCACTCACACACACAAACACACACACACACACACACACGCACACAGTAGAGCTCCTTTGTTCAAAGAACAACTTTTTGAAATATCAAATACCCCCTTTCACAGATCAGTCTGATCGTTTGCATAAACAGATTAAAGGCATGTGGAATTAATTTTCAGAGAAATGTATTTTGACTCAAAATTTTTTAAAGAACAAAGAGTTTTCAGGAAATTTTTTTAAAGTTTTCATTTTATCCCCAAATCAACATTTGCTTACCTAATTATAATGTGTTTCGAATACAGTAGGTGATTTGGATGAAGAACTGTATTTAAAGAAATAGGCAGCTTTGAAACCCTTTAATATTTTAATGCTTGAAAATCCTTACATAATTTCCCACAAACATTTGAATATGATCGCTAGTCACATGTAATTAGCCAACAGTAGTTAAAAATATGGAATTAAGCTCCAGTGTAAGTGGAAAAACACCACTGTTCTTTAATTACTAAATGATTTTAATTGCTGTTAGAATAATTAGCTATAACTTAAGTCATTCATAGTTTTAAGCATCCCTAAGATGTCTGTTATGTGCAGCATTTACTGGGAACACGCTATTTTCACTTTGGCCCCTCTATGACTTAACCTGCCTCCTAATTCAGGTGTCACTGAAGCATTCAAAGGTAAAGCCACATACAGGGAGGGACGGGCACGTATTCATGTGTCTACCGCTTTCCTTGGCGTCTCCAATTTGAAATAAAGTTAAATCTAAAAATTCATTTCTGGGGGGGGGGTAGATTTTTACAAAGATAGCAGATTTGTCTTTAAGCTTTTAATTTGTTATGACAAAAATGAAAGACCACATTTCTATTTTATGACTTAGAAGAAAAAGAAAATGATTTTTGAAAATGTTTTCTTTCAGATGAATTTTTATTTTTTAATTTTTAAAATGTTTTTAAATTTTTTTTTTTTTTTTTTTTTTTAATTTTTATTTATTTATGATAGTCACAGAGAGACAGAGAGAGAGAGAGGCAGAGACATAGGCAGAGGGAGAAGCAGGCTCCATGCACCGGGAGCCTGATGTGGGATTCGATCCCGGGTCTCCAGGATCGCGCCCTGGGCCAAAGGCAGGCGCCAAACCGCTGCGCCACCCAGGGATCCCCTTTTTTTTAAATTTTTTTTTTTTTTTAATTTTTATTTATTTATGATAGTCACAGAGAGACAGAGAGAGAGAGAGGCAGAGACATAGGCAGAGGGAGAAGCAGGCTCCATGCACCGGGAGCCTGATGTAATTTTTAAAATGTTTTTAAAGATTTTTTTTTATTTATTCGTGAGAGACACAGAGAGAGAGGTAGAGACACAGGCAGAGGAAGAAGCAGGCTCCATGAAGGGAGCCCGACGTGGGACTCTATCCCGGGACTCCGGGATTGCACCCTGAGCCAAAGGCAGACACTCAACCCCTGAGCCACCCAGATTTCCCTCAAATGAATTTTTAAACACATGCTTCTAGTCAAAGCAATTTTTAAATAAAATTGAACATTGATAAAGATCACTCTAGATGTTTAACTTGGAGATGACAATTTTGGAAGCTGATTTTCTTAACAAGGGCCATTGTTCATACTTTCTCTGTTGCCTTCTTCTCATACCAGCTTTTTACAAATTTCACTTGAGTTTTTCCTATATTCTAAATCTTGCTACCTGTAACTGCCTTCTATTATATGCTACTTCTCTACTTTCTATTTTATTGAGATTACCCTTTTCTTTACTCATCATCTCTATAGTTTCTAGGAATGAATGAAGTTTTTGAAATAGTTTTAAGAAACAAACAGCATGCAACATTAAAATTAAGACATTATGCTGAAATCATAGTATTTAAATTCATTCATGAAAAGTATGTTTTCCCTACTCACATTCTCTGTGAGCTTTTTGCCTTGTTCTGGGTACAACTTGTGACAAGGAATTCAAAGACCTAAAATAAAATGCTATTCTTTATGACTTGGGATTGACATACTTGTAATACCTAAGATTTATGTTTTATTTGTTTGAATAACACTATTTGTCTTAGTGATGATATACCTACTTAGCTAGAGAAAAAGAGAGAGAAACTATTTAGATCTACCTATGTCTGTATCCATGTATTTTTAGAATATCTATTAGAATATATGAAGTGAAACCAATAATACCACCATCAAATAAAACAGTGAAAACCCATCAAAGCCAAACAAAACATAAGAAATATATCTTCTGTGTTTTCCTCTAGGATTTTGATGGATTCTTGTCTCACATTTAGATCTTTCATCTATTTTGAGTTTATCTTTCTGTGTGGTGTAAGCGAATGGTCTAGTTTCATTCTTCTGCATGTGGCTGTCCAATTTTCCCAGCACCATTTATTGAAGAGATTGTCTTTTTTCCAGTGGATAGTCTTTCCTGCTTTGTCAAATATTAGTGGACCATAGAATTGAGGGCCCATTTCTGAGTTCTCTATTCTGTTCCATGGATCTATGTGTCTGCTTTTGTGCCAGTACCACACTGTCTTGATGATCACAGCTTGTAGTACAACCTGAAATCTGGCAATGCGAAGCCCTAGCTCTGGTTTTCTTTTTCAGTATTCCCCTGGCTATTCGGGGTCTTTTCTGATTCCACACAAATCTTAAGATGACTTGTTCCAACTCTCTGAAGAAAGTCCATGGTATTTTGATAGGGATTGCATTAAACATGTAAATTGCAATGGGTAACATTGACATTTTCACAATATTAATTCTTCCAATCCATGAGTATGGACTATTTTTCCATCTCTTTATGTCTTCCTCAATTTCTTTCAGAAGTGTTCTGTAGTTTTTAGGGTATAGGTCCTTTACCTCTTTAGTTAGGTTTATTCCTAGGTATCTTATGCTTTTGAGTGCAATTGTAAATGGGATTGACTCTTAAATTTTTCTTTCTTCAATCTCATTGTTAGTGTATAGAAATGCCACTGATTTCTGGGCATTGATTTTGTATCTTGCCACACTGCCGAATTGCGGTATGAGTTCTAGCAATCTTGGGGTGGAGTCTTTTGGGTTTTCTATATACAGGATCATGTCATCTGCAAAGTGTTTGACTTATTCTTTGCCAATTTGAATGCCTTTCATTTATTTTTGTTGCCTGATGGCTGAGGCTAGGACTTCTAGTACCATGTTGAATAGCAGTGGTGAGAGTGGACATCTCTGTCGTGTTCCTGATCTTAGGGGAAAGGCTTAGCAGTGTTTCCCCATTGAAAATGATATTTGCTGTGGGCTTTTCATAGATGGCTTTTAAGATGCTGAGGAATGTTCCCTCTATCCCTACACTCTGAAGAGTTTTGATCAGGAATGGATGCTGTATTTTGTCAAATGCTTTCTCTGCGTCTATTAAGAAGATCATATGGTTATTGTTTTTTCTCTTGTTGATAAGATCTATCATGTTGATTGTTTTACAAGTGTTGAAGCAGCCTTGCATCCCAGGGATAAATCCCACTTGATCATGGTGAACAATCTCCTTAATGTACTGTTGGATCCTATTGACTAGTATCTTGTTGAGAATTTTTGCATCTGTGTTCATCAGGGATATTGGTCTATAATTCTCCTTTTTAGTGGGGTCTTTGTCTGGTTTGGAATTAAGGTGATGCTGGCCTCATAGAACAAGTTTGGAAGTATTCCATCCCTTTCTATCTTTCAGAACAGCTTTAGTAGAATAGGTATGGTTTCTTTTTTAAATGTTTGATAGAATTCCCCGGGGAAGCCATCTGGCCCTGGACTTTTGTGTCTTGGGAGGTTTTTGAACAGCAATGTCCACAATAGCCAAACTGTGGAAGGAGCCTTGGTGTCCATCGAAAGATGAATGGATGAAGAAGATGTGGTCTATGTATACAATGGAATATTCCTCAGTCATTAGAAACGACAAATACCCACCATTTGCTCCGACGTGGATGGAACTGGTGGTTATTATGCTGAGTGAAGTAAGTCAATCGGAGAAGGACAAACAATATATGGTTTCATTCATTCAGGGAATATAAAAAATAGTGAAAGGGATTAAAGGGGAAAGGAAAGAAAATGAGTGGGAAATATCAAAGAGGGAGACAAACCATGAGAGACTCCTAACTCTGGAAAATGAACAAGGGGTAGTGGAAGGGGAGGTAGGTGGGGGTTGGGGTGACTGGGTGATGAGCATTGAGGGGGGACACTTGACAGGATGAGCACTGGGTGTTATGCCATATGTTGCCAAATCAAACTCCAGTAAAAAATATGCAAAAAAAGAAATATTTCTTTTAAAATATAAAATGCAGAAATAGGATTTGAGAAATTTGTTATCTGATGTTATTCAGTTACCTATAGATTTATAATTTCAGCTTTTAAAAATATAAGCCTTGAGCACCCATCACGTATTAGGCACTGGGTTAAGTATTTTTACAGCCCCTTGTTTTTTTTTGTTAATGTTTTTGTTTTTTTTTTTTTACCCTTCATGCGACACAGCTATCTTCAGATTTATAGTAAGCTAATTTAGTCTCAGCTTTTTTAATACCTTTATTAAGCTGGTACATCTAGTTGCTCTTACGGGTGCATACAACTCCCTATTAGAAAACATGAGGAATTATTTATTTAAATAAAAATTAGCAACCTGTTGCATAATATTATAAAGCCCTAAGTATTAGCAACTACATTAGAAAAACTTTAAAAATTTCCCTCACTTTTTACTTCAGCATGCTTCTTGCCTTCTTTAAAAATATGGGTCATAAACAGGTGTCATTTAAACACCTAGGGTTCACATAATAATATATATAAAGAGAAGATTTCAGACAATATTTATAGGAAGCTAATGTCCCATTAGAAGAAATAATGGACATATATCATAAATACTTTCTTAGAATGACTTATTGGAAAGACTATAAACCCTGTATGAATGTTGAGTATTCTAGAACAATAAGCATCAATCCACTGATTAACCTGAAGTCCCTTAATTTTGGGTTGAATTGCATATATCACTACAGAGGTTGGAGCAATGGTTCACGATTTAAATCCTTGAAAGGATAAAAGGAAAATGTATAACAGATGCTCTATACATTTGATGGGAAAATAGATAAAGGGGAGCGATGACAATGTGAGGAGCTATCTCTCTAATCATCTGAGTCTATTTAGAATTATAACTTTCATCTACTGTAACTGATCTTACTGACATCATTAGAAACACAATTATTTATCCCTCCTGAGCATCTGTCACGTACTAGTCATTTGTCATATTTGTGAAAAACAGTAAAAAATGTCAAATTTCGAAACATATGTGTGTATATGCAAATATATTGGTATGTGTTTATGTATGTATAAATGTGTATACATGTATAATATGTGTACGCATGCATGTATATACGGACAGTGAGAGTTTTTAAAAAATCTTTTAAAATACATTCATGCATTATATTGCATATTTCTTTGCTTATACATCAGTCTTTTACTCTGTGTTAATTATCTATTGGGACTTAAAATAATGAATATTTATTCCCAGAAGTGAAATTGCTAGATCATATGGTAGTTATATTTTTAATTTTTTGAGCAACCCCCATACTGTTTTCCATTGCAGCTGCACCAATTTATATTCCCACCAATGTACAAGGGTTCCTTTTTCACCACATCTTCACCTGCATTTGTTATGTCTTGTCTTTTTTATGATGGCCATTCTAACAAATGTGAGGGATATTTCACTGTGGTTTTAATTTGGATTTCCCTGATGATTAGTGATGTTGAGCATCTTTTCATGTACCTGTTGGCCTTTCATATATCTTCTTTGGAGAAATGTCTATTCAGATCCTTTGCCCATTTTTTTTTGCCCATTTTTTTTAATGGGGTATTTGTTTTGTTTTGTTTGCTATTGAGTTGTATGAGTACATTATATGTTTTTGATAATAATCTCTTATCAAATATATAGTTGGAAAATATTTTTTCTCATTCAGTAGGTTGTCTTTTCACTTCATTGGTGGTTTCTTTTATTGTACAGAAGCCACCTTATAATCCCATAATTCCACTTTTGGGAGTACATCTAATGGAAATGAAAACAACTAACTCCAAAAGAATATGCAACTCCATGATTATAGCAGCATTATTCACAATAGCCAAGACAGGGAAACAACTTAAGTGCTTGCCCATCACTGATGAATGGGGAAAGAAGTTGTGAGATATATATATATATATATATATATATATATATATATTTGTGAAAATATGGGTGAACTTGTAGTTAAAGATAAATAAGTCCTAGGGATTGAATGCACAACATGATGACTGTAGCTGCACTGATGATGAATTTATAGGAAAGTGGTTAAGAGAGAAAATCCTAACAGTTCCCATGAGAGGGAGAATTTTTTTTCTTTTTTTCTTCTTTCTTTTTATATCTATATGAGAAGACAAATATTAGCTGAGCCTATTGTGATCATCATTTCACAATATATGTAAATCAAACCATCATGCTGTGTGCCTTGAACTTAAAAAAAAACAATGAAATAGATTAAAAGAGTAAACATAAACATAACAGCATATTTTAAATGAGTATTTAGGGGCCCCTGCGTGGCTCAGTGGATGAGCATCTGCCTTTGGCTCAGATCACCATCCTGGGGCCCTGGGATTGAGTTCTGCACCAGGCTCGCTGCAGGGAGCCTGCTTCTCCCTCTGCCTGTGTCTCAGCCTCTCTCTGTGTGTCTCTCATGAATAAATAAAATCTTTAAAAATAATAATAAATGAGTATTTAGTATCTCAGTGTTGAGGGTCGGGGATCTGGGTATGACTTAGCCTTGTGATTGTGACTCAGGTCTTCCATGGAATTGTAACCAAGCCGTTGGCTGAAGCTTCAGTCTCCTCAGGCTTAACTGGAATGGAGAGCTCTGGTTCCAAGCTCACTCACTTGGTTCTTGGAAGGCCCAAGTCCCTTGCCAAATAGGCCTCTCTACAGGCGTTCTGACCCAGCAGCTGGCTTTCCACAGTGAGAGTGATCCAGGAGATGGAGAACCAGAGAACCTCCAAGATGGAGGCCACAGTGTCCTTCCTTATCTGAGAAATGACATTTTGTCACATCTATCATATACTGTTGATCACCCAGAATGCCTCTGGCAAAGAGTGGGAGGACCACTTGTGAACACCAAGAGGTGGGGTTGGTGGGGAGCCCTCTGAAAGGCTACCACATACTCTAAACACAGAACACTCCCGAGACAAGTGAGCATATGCTGGATCACTGTGTTCTCAATTTCTAGTAAGAGTTCTGGGCATAATAAGGAATGCTTCCTTCTTCCCTTTCTTCCTTCCTGATAACACAAGCATATTTTACTATCCTAGAATCTTAGAACAGATAGTCTTTAGAAAATCTTAGCTAATTCTCAAATTTTGAAAAATGTTTGTAATTGAAATAGGAAAGATGAAGTAAGTAGTACAATGTCACATAGCCCTTCAGGGACATAATCAGTGTTTCTTGACTGCATTCCCAATATGTCTTCACAGCAGCATGCTGAAATTTATTAGTTTGCCACTGTTTATACTTAATCCTAATAATTTATAGGTTCATGTAATGTGAATTGGGACAAATTCCTGAAATAAAAGTTGACTGTTTTCCTGAAGAGCTTTTTACTGTTACAATTTTTGTGTCTGATCCTCTTTGTTTTAACCTTGGCCTATTTTGATAGCCATCTCATGGACAAATAGGACCCAGCCTCTGCATTTTTCCATCCTATGTTTGCATTGCCACCAGGGTTTGCCTTCTAAACCTCAAATTCGACCAGATAGATTTTCAGTTAACATCTTCAGTTTGAACCATTGCACTTCCCAGGTCAGACACTCAGCACTAAATAATGCTAAAGCCTATGGAAATCTTTAGATCAAAGGCCTTGGAATTTATATAGGGAAAGCCAGAGAGAAAGAAAGAGATGTGCTGAGAAACAGAAGAGGGTGAGAGAGAGCACGTAATATGTGTTCTCAAAAGACTGCATGGAATACTCCTATAGAGCTGAAAGACAGATTTCAGGAGATGGTTCAGAAAGGCCCATTGTTTGAACACTACCGAGCAGGATGCGTTCTATTAGAGAAAGTATAAAAAGCAGTTACAGGTAATGGAAAAATTACTTTCTTGTAAAAACTGATCTTAAGAGTTATTTGCAGTTAAAATTCCAAAGCAAATGTCTGCACTTTATAGCAGGTCCAGGGAAGCACCAAGAATGTGAACTATTTCAGTTTCTTTTTTCTTTTTTTCTTTTCTTTTTTCTTTTTTTTCTTTTCTTTTCTTTCTTTTCTTTTCTTTTCTTTTATTTTTTTCTCTTTTCTTTTCTTTTCTTTCCTTTTCTTTTCTTTTCTTCTTTCTTTCTTTCTTTCTTTCTTTTTCTTTCATTCTTTCTTTCTTTCTCTTTTCTTTCTTTCTCTTTCTTTTTTAACATTTTATTTATGTCTTTGACAGAGAGACAGAGAGAGAGCACTAGCAGGGGGAGCAGCAGGCAGAGGGAGAGGGAGAAGCAGACTCCTCGCTGAGCAGGGAGCCAGATGTGGGGCTCGATTCCAGGCTCCCCAGATCATGACCTGAGCCGAAGGCACAGGCTTCAGTACCTGAGCCACCCAGACACCCCACTTCACTGTTCTTGAAACCATAGTCAAATTATTTTGTGCTATAAGAATATAGGTGTGTGTGCATGCTTATGTAAATGGGTGTGTGTGCGAATGCATGCACGTATCTGTATCTACAAGCTCATTTCCTTGGATGCGTTTTCTGTGAGAAGGAACTTGAGGGGAAAAATCCACTAACAAATTATATACACGTTTGAAGACTGTTTCCTACCAGTTCTGAGTGGAGAGGGTTAACAGGTGGAACTGCTTTGGGGCCGGTATAACCAGGATGCCATTACAGTAAATGAGGTAATACCATTTTGCTGAGACTGGGTAAAGGGTAGCTTAGAAAGGATGAACTCAAGCTGGAGCCAGATCTAAATTAATTAACTCCAGCTACTCGGAAATTCTACTGTGAGGAATCTGTGGCAGAATGAAGTCAGGACTCAAAACTGTACTTTATCATGTTGGGAGAAGAGCAAAATAACGCATATCTGGCTGTGAGGCAGTTTGGTCGAGCAGCCATATTAGATAATTCTGGGCCAAATATGATTTCTAATCAGTTATAATTGCTTGAGAGCTTCTCTAATTAGAAAATCCACTTTGGATATAAGTCTATGAACATTAAAATAGTTGCAAGATTTGCTTAAAATGGATGAGAAATGTTTGAAAAAATCAGGCAGAGTGATCACTATTATATTCCTTTTACAGAGCCTTTTATTAATAATTAGTTATTGGCCTTTTCAGAATTTCTAAAGTATGAAATAAATGGACTATCTCTTAGATCTATGATGGAAGAAGAAATAAAGTCTTAGGTTCTCAGGGTGTTAACTCTTTCTATACATAAAGAGAAAAAAATAGATTCAAACGTATCTGTTTTGTCATCAAGCATACTTTCTATCCTGGGAGTGGCTTTGTAGCTATGAAAAGCTGTTCCCATGCACTAAAAATATAGAAGTCACACAGAAGTGAATAATAAATCTTTATCCAGAGGAGGAGATCAACTGTACACTGACTCAATAAATTACAAGTTCTTTTTCTGTTGAGTCCCTAATGCATGGTTTGATCCTCTGATGCACTTTTCCTCACCACTGGTGTTCAATAGAGTAGTGAATTCACTGATGTGATTTAACTTTTGCTGTTGCAAGCTAGAATAGTTCTAGAAAAAGCCATACAAATACATTAGTTAGAAAGAATCACAAAGGCGTTTATCCAAATCTATCGGATTCCTGGAAGCCCTTTAATTTCTCCAAACCCCACCTGACCCTCTCCTCACATTGGTGTTACCACAACAGTAATAGCATATTTTCTACACAAATTTTTAAAGATTTTATTTATCTATCTATTTATTTATTTATTTATTTATTTATTTATTTATGAGAATGAGAGAGAGAGGCTCCATGCTCAGCCCAAAGCCCGCTGCTGGGCTCCATCCCACAACTGTGAGATCATGACCTGAGCCAAAAGCAAGAGTCAGGTGTTTAAACCGACTGAGCCACCCAGGCGCCCCTCTACACAATTTTTAAACCCCTGAATTTACCTTAGCCTTTTCTGAACCTCTTATAGGGGAGATTCAAGGCCTGTTCTGTAAACACTCTCAACTTTTCTTCTTTAATTGCCTTGAACAAAAGAAAGCGCCAAGCTGAGAAGCTCAGTCTTCAAACAGATCCATAGTAGCCAGAAGAGACTGATAATTCTGATTAAATCATGTTGACTGATAATCCAATTTTGCTTATGACAACTTTCTGTAGCTTCACGAGTGATCGAAAATAACCGGACAAGAGTGATGAGAACGAGTTTCACTGACCCTTTTTCTAAGTTGGGCCGCAGGTTTGGTCACCGTATAACAAAATATATTATGAATGGATGCAAATGTCTTCTTCCCACTGCGGTACAGTATACATATCAGGATGCTCAATCTTAGTGCACAGTAATGCTGGTGCAGGCACCCAAGCAGGCATGAGACAGTGCCAGCAGGAGGAGGCATCTCTGGGAGCTTTGTGCATCGGGCATCAGGCAACGACGGATTCTGCTGGAACACAGCAGTGGTGGAATTCAAGAAGATCCCACAAGGTGCTCCATAAGCAGCTGAGTTCTCAGTAGGCAAACTCATTAAAGAAGATTGAATTAGAAAGGGATTGATTGGGATCCCTGAGTGGCGCAGCGGTTTGGCGCCTGCCTTTGGCCCAGGGCACGATCCTGGAGACCCGGGATCGAATCCCACGTCGGGCTCCCGGTGCATGGAGCCTGCTTCTCCCTCTGCCTTTGTCTCTGCCTCTCTCTCTCTCTGTGTGACTATCATAAATAAATAAAAATTAAAAAAAAAAAAATAGAAAGGGATTGATTAATCCACACATGCACACATACACACAGGACCCTGACAGACTAATTTACACAGCAAACACCCTTCCTCCTTTCCTTCCTTCTGGCAGGGTGCCTGGCATAGTCTGTACTTGGTACACATTGGTTGGCTTGAAGATGTGCTCAAGACACTATGTTCAACCAAAGAATTTTACCCCTCTCCATCTTCTAGACCTTTGTCTGGGTATTTATTCAGATAAAAATATTTGACCTTATTTATTAATATTTAAAACTTATCCCAAATAATCCATAAACAAAATAGGTATTTTTTTTGCCATCCAAATAAGAAAGCATGGCATCCTTGTTCTAAAGGTGATACTTTGTCAGAGACGCCCAAGTCTGTCTGGTTGCGAAGCTCCTTCTTGATCAAGAAGCTCTCTGCAGCGTCAGGCTGCCATTAGACACCAAAGGCTGAATTCAGCTTCACAGAAAAGACGAAGTGGTGACCGAGGTTAGAGTTATCTCCTAAATTGGTGTAACTGAAACTCTCTCGTATTCCCAGAGTGTGCCTTCTGTCTCCCTTAATAGACTAAACATATGTGTCTTTTCAATCACTTAGGAAAAGATGTTATGAAATAACTATAGTCATAAATGGGCCATAGATGGTTTTAACATAATATCATAATCCATTCATAATTTCTAATTGACTTTCAAATGCATCCCAGCTAGCTGAGATATTTATTTTTAATGACATATTATCCAGTAAAGGTCATAGAAGAAATCATGGATAGTTTCTGTTCAATGTTACAGAAATAACATTATGGTCATCTATTTGGTTTTCCAAAGAATAATAATGTGTTTCTGCCTCTAATTCAAAGTTTTTGCTTGTATTACATTCTTGTTAGCCAAATGAAAGGAGAATGCTATTTTTCAATGGCATTGCTTGCCACATTCACTTTAAAGTTATGTTATTTTCTTTCTTTAAAGAGGTAATATTTGTTCTAGACTGACAATCATTTATTATGATCAGAGTCCCTGTTGGGTGTGGTGCTGGAGTCTCATTTTGCATGTCTGCAAAATGTCACTACCATCATTAGGTTAGAGCCTATCCAATGAATCTGATTGGTGCAAATCTTTTTTTTTTAAAGATGAAACATTTGTTCTTTTGCTGACTAGATTGGTTGTTTTATTTTAATGATCTGTTTGGTCTATATACTTCATAGCTCTCTCTTATGATGTTATGATATTTGAGTTAGATTTTTGTCTGGTAATGGTCAATATTTTAAGAATTGGAAAATGTAAAAAAAACAAAAAACAGAAAACAAAAAAGAATTGGAAAATGTATTTTTACATTTATTTAATAGCATCTTTTAATAGTTGAATGTAAAAACACAAAAATGCAATACTACTGTATCTAAACAAAGGCAGCGCTCTTTACTATCTTTGAGTTACATACCTCTTGGGAGTCTAATGAAAAGCCATGGGTACCCCCCCAACATTACAGGGACTTAATCAGTAAGCCCTCCTTCAGTGCTAGGAAGAACTTACAGTCGTGTTTTCATAATTTTGTTGCATGTTTATTTGCTTCTGGTTGAGAATGCAGAGTTCTCTGCTTCACTTAATCATTTATTTGTTGAATGTTCAAAACACCCTTTAGAACTGAACCTGTAGAACATACTTCAACTGTCACCAGCTCCTGGGTACATCCTTACACGTAGGAGAAAAAGTCACAGATATTAAAGCAACTCATAAAATATAGCCAAGTCTTTTACTCTTATGATAGCAGACGCAAAAAAGAAGAGGAAGAAGGAGCCGGAGAAGAAGTTAGAGCACCTTTCTGGAGTAGAGAAGGGTTTCTAGCCTTACAAAGATTCCTAGAATCCACCTCCCCCCTACCTCCACATACACAAAAGCCTATCTTGCAATTCACAAAAATGTGGAATTAATTCTCTCTGTCTCCAAGAGTGTCTAGTGTTTGAGATAGAAAGTATCAATGCTTCTTTTTCTGGTGCTTGGCATAACCTTGCCTGGGCTACATAATATGGATAAATTACAGAATCTTGTTTGCCCAAGAAGAATGTTTTGGAAGAAACTCTTAAGAAAATGTCCTTATCAAAAGAAGGGAGATATTAATCCATTCTTATCATCAACTACAAATTCCACTTAAATATTATATGTTCAATGTGATAAACAATCAAAAGGCCACAATTTGAACACTTGATATCCTCTCAGTATCTCTATTCGCCTTCCCCAAAGTGGTTTTGCCAGGACAAAAGTAATACATGCAGTTTCACATCACTGATCATTTTACTTGGTCTCCATTTTCAAACATATTAGCTGTATTTGTTTCAACAAAGACTTACTGAAAGGGATTTTGTCCTGAAATGATTGTATTTCATAGTCATATGCCTCTTTCATTTGTCTCTACTTTTTTCATTTAGCCAAAAAATACTTTTCAAGATTCACCAGCACATGCAATCTACTGATTCTCTTTTCTCAAAACACTAGTCATTATTTTTTCCCCTGAATCTTTTAAGGTATCTTTAGTTTTTTCTTCAACTTCACATTTTAGTATCATCATTTCTTCTATCAACTCAAATCAATTCAGATACTTACCTAAGCATTCAGCTCCCAAGTTATGTCTTGATCATCTGGATATTTGTTGTGTTTGTGTGCAAATTTTCTTGGTGCTTGCTTTTGTTTTAAATATAATATTACATTTGCTTAAGTCACCTGGGGTGCTCCCTTCACAGGCAGGTGAATATCCCCTGAGTCCCACATCATAGATCTTACCCATCCTCAGCTCTACAGCTCAATTACCTGAGTTCAAAATTGTGTTTCCCTCCCAGTTTCCATGAAAATCCAAATGCATCATGAAAATTATTAATTTTGCAACCTAAACAATTTGAAAAGGAAACAAATGACCATTTGCCATCTTTCTTGTTTGCAGCTTTTATTGTGCTTTAGTTTTGATTTTTCTTTCTCTCCTCCAGGCCTCCTTCCTTCGTCTCCTATCCTGCCCTACCCTCTGCCCTTTTCTGAAAACCAGGGCCCTCTGCTAAAACTACCCTCCTTCACAATCTCAGCTGCTTTGCAAATGGGGGGCACTTCCATGGGGCTCTCTTTCCTTCATGTGCTTCTTTGGAGGTTCAGATTCTTAGAAGGTGTTGATGAAGTTTATAAATTACATGAGTTTTCAAATCCTAAGAATGACATCAAGTGGCATTTTTGAAAGAGTACCATTGTAACATGTATTTGATTATTACTAGCAAAACATCAGGGTTGCATGTATATCACAGCCTTCATTTTGGCTGTCAAGTGACTTATAGTCTAGTTAAGACCTAACCTTGTGCTAGTGTCAGATCTTAATGATAATAAATAGATTTTAAGTTCTTATTAGATAGGAAAAGCTAAGAGTGAGTATTTGATTTAGGGCTTATTTTTTTAATTGGCATTTTGAAGTAGTTACAATTATATATATACCTAGTGAATTTATCTGATGCTACTTGTTCATATTGTATTGATGCTTTCAAGTACAGATCTTGTGAAGTAAATAAATAATTGACTAGGACATATATACCTCTATATATAGATACCTATCAACATATGTCTATATATATCAACATATCTATTTATATATACACATATACACATACCTACATATGTAAATATATGTCAATTTAATTAAATAGTGTCTTAAAGATGATTAATTTACCATCCCACCAAAAAGACATCACATTCAATATCATTATTTCCAAGAAATGGACTCCCAATTTTTTTTTTTTAACAAAGACTTCTCTGTCCAAAGATAATAAATTATGGAAATCTAAACCTACCATAAGTATTTCTGATTGGAACACAAATAAACAGCTTCCTTACTTAAAAATATTACCCTATTAGAACATTTCATTTCTGCATTTTAATCTCTGATTCACTATACTAGTATGTTTTGAATACAATTATTTTTTATCTAGATCAATGATAAAAATATTTTCCTAATCCAGTAAAATGTTTTCAAGGAATTTGTGCTAAAGATAAGTAGTGACTAAAGAATAGTAAATACTTTGAGTTGGAAATAGGTTTTTTAAGAAAATTTCATGAAGTAAATATTTTATAGTTATTTACACTCTGTTTCAGTTATGTGCTGAACAGAGAAAGCGGAAATGTGGCTGAAATATTGTGTTCCTCAGAAAAGTGAGAACAGGATCAAGTGACTTAAATCTGCATACTCCTAGACTTAAAAAAATAATTTTAGTCTCACAGCAAAGTTGAAAAACTAGTGCACAGAGTTTGCTTGTGTGTGATTACCTACCTTGTTCTGTAATGTCACATTAATTTTAATTACCTAATTCTCCGAATTCTTTAATATGTAGAGGTAATCTGAAGAAAATAACCCAAAAAAATGTGTTTTGAGAAAAAAAATGTGAAAGCATTATTTCAAGACAAACTGTAGGTAAGACACTACAAGAACTTCAATATATAAATAAAATGAATATAGTAAATCAGAATAAAATGGGGTGAATAGTGAGTTATATAAACCAGAAATCATAAAGCTAGTGCATGTTAATTTTATCATTGATTTCACTCAACAGACTTATTTCTTGGTTATAATTCACTTTTTAAAAAAATTAGTCACATATGTATATTTATTCAAGCAAACTACAGTAAGTGTATGAATGTGTTTTGAGATTCTGGTCTGGTGCTTATGATTATTTTATAAATTGGGAGTTTGCCTTCTCTGAACTTCGGAGTTCAGCTAGGAAACATGGAATGATTTTGCAAACAGTGTTTCTACACAAAACAGAGTATTTCACTTTCATGGATCTGTGATACTAGGTTGGCAGATCACATAATGTTTGGTATATTTCTACCCCATAAGAATAGAAATATATTAGTTCAACTTCCCCTTAAGTTAATTGCAGTTTTGTATCATGAAAGTTATGATAAGCTAAATGCATAAATATTAGACACTTAAGGATATCAACTAGTCAAGTTCTGACTACTTTTTAAAGAAGTCTCTGAAATTCTGGCCTGGGATTTACTTATAAGAAAACAGTAAAGCTGCTACTTATAATGAAAAGGGCAAAAAACATAAACAGTAAAAAATAAGATAGAATATTCTTGGGTTAAGTATTAAATTCCTGCTTAGGCACTCACTGTTAAATTTCTTAGTTTTTCCTTTAGTTGGAAGCTGAAGCTGAATATCTGAAGAATTCAGGAGATAGTTTTGTGATTTTAAAAAGTTACAACTGAAAACTTTGATCAAGTGTAAAAAACTTAGATCATGTAGACCCCTCAGTCTAAAATGAAGCACTTTGGAAGTTTGATGGGTGGCAGCGAAATGCTGGTTCTTATTTTCTTTGTGAAATATAACAGTCAAGGGACATACTGCAATTCACTGGTAAAATTAATAAAGAATTTTCCTTGGGAGTGACTGAATGTGTATAAAAATTGATATTGCAAGTAATAAAAATTAGGTTTTTTTTCTTATCAAAGTGGCAATAATTTAAAAAATCTGGTGTTACTGAGAATGTGGAGAAATGTTCAGACAATAGAATAAGTATGGATAAGTAATGACAAATTCTTGAAGCCTAATGAACAATAAGAACAAAGGCATGGGGCAGCCTGGGTGGCTCAGCAGTTTAGCGCCGCCTTCAACCCAGGGTGTGATCCTGGAGACCAGGGATCGAGTCCCACATCGGGCTCCCTGCATGGAGCCTGCTTCTCCCTCTGCCTGTGTCTCTGCCTCTCTCTCTCTGTGTCTCATGAATAAATAAATAAAATCTTTAAAAAAGAACAAAGGCATGGAGTTGTGATAGAGAATTGTATGTCCCAGGTAAAATCAGCATGATTGGAAATCAAGATCTTTATAAGAACACAGTTGATAAACGGTATGCAGTAGAATGCAATTGAGACAATTCCTGACACTATAAAAATTATAATTTAATAAGCAATCTAAAGCTTTTCAAAAACAGGTCAATGATTACTTGGTAAAATTGTGTCTTTGGAAGATACTTCTAAAAATGAATTATTAATAGCATTCCTGGAATTGAATTGGACAAAAGCTAGGAGACTTTTGCAATTGGCCAAATGTGAGTTATGAAAATCAACTACACTTAGTGGCAATGAAAACAAACAAACAAAAAAGGAATAAGAGAGATTATGTAATATAGAATCCTTAACAGCTGGCGACTAATGGGTTATATAACTGAAGCTAAATTATAATGAAAAACTCATCTTCTTCATTTTGATGTGTTCATGCCAAAAAATTAGAGCTTAATGATAGGGAACTCAAAATCATGAGTCTGCCATTTGCATGAGAGAGCATGGTAGGGTCTCTGAAAATTTGCCTTGACTGAATTTTTTTCAGACCATTGATGTTCAAATTATGAACTGATGCAAAATTTCACACCAGTATGAAATATCTGTCCATCCTCCATCCATCCATTAATCTAGCACAGAGAAAACTACCATGAGGACAAATTATTTGCCTTTTCTGAGAGTAAATACTTTTGAATTATTTAAAAAGGCAGCACATCAGTCTATGTGTATATATACATAAGTGAATACTATATAAATTTTCAAGTAGTTTATGTCCAGACTTTATTAATGATTCTGATTTTTTTTTTGTATTTGAAACACTATGGAACTCTAAGGAGAGTTCTGATTTTTCTACTAAGATTCCCTTACTCAAATTATTTAATAGCACTGAGGTAGTTGAGATGAAAAGGTTTTTTTTTTTTCTGCTCTGTTTATAATGTAGGCATTTATTAAGATAAGTTTCTATCTAATTATTAAAGTAAACGTGTGAATATCAACATTTCCCTCATTCTTCTGTTCTCAAAGCACAGAACGTACTATTTTGCCAACTTTTGGTTTCATGTGCTTCCCCAGATGGCAGGAAATAAAAATAATCAGTCCTGGCTATTTCTCTGTCATTATTTATGAAATGTATAATCCTTTCACCCAGGAATGAAGTGGGGAAAGCTACTTTACACCAGTAGTAGATAAAAGGAGCCGAGTAGGAATTGGTATTATTCATTATCAAGTTTTTGTTGTTGTTGTGGTCTGGTCTTTCTCTGAACCTGGCCTTGCTCTTACTTTACTGAAATCGTATACTAACAACAGGGAGATGGCTGATATGGGAGAGGCTAAAAAGTTCAGTCTGCTGGGAGAAGGATTCATTTCAGCCCATCAGTGCGGTTATTCTGCTAAGTGGTGACATAATCCCAAATTCACATTCCCAAGAGATTGGCTCTCAGGATCTCTCTCCCATTTTCTGACTTTACTGCAAAAGAATGCCAGCTTCTGCCGTAATTGAGGAAAAAGGTTTTCAGGCCAGATTATCATTTCTGAAATGGATCACATAACATCTCTAAAAGTGTTAGTATAAACCCAACCTTCTGCCTAGAGATTGTCTTCTTTTCAAATAAATAAATAGTTTTTTTAAATCCTGTTTTGTAAGGGTACCGTACATTGGGCTTGTCTTTTCAATTCCAACAATTCTGGTTTTCTAAAAGAAAATACATTAGGCAAAAGAGCATCCTGGGTCCATATTTAATACAAGGGGAAAAGGAGAAAAGACTGGAAACAATATGGTTATTGGAACAATATGGAAACTATATGGTTATTACTAAATACTCCACAGTCACTAAAAATACGGGCTCAAGTTCCAAATATGCTTCATTATGTCAGAAAGACTACATGACATGTTAAGTGAATAAATCCAACTGAAGTAGAAGATCTAGATTGTTGACCTATCTGTGGGGCAAATGGTATATACATGTAAGTACGTACATGCAAATATTCACATACATGTGACCGTTTGTACGTGCTACATTTCATACATGGGTATACATGTAAATAGTGACTTCTAAAGGAACAAGAGTAGTTTTTAATTTTATTTCATAACTTTTTGAAATATTTAATCATTTCTGGCTAACATTAATTTTCAAGATGTAATGAAGAATTAGTTTTTATATTGTCTTCTGCAAACTAAAATTGTTTAATGTACATATTAAGACGTACACTACTACACTACCTATTCCATGTTAAAATTATCCAATTTTGATAAATATTTAATGTATTCTGTTAAAATGCTATGTGCATTAAATTCATACCTCTAAACCACTAAGTAATGTAATGTTAGCAACAAAGAGAAGCCAGAGTACTGAAAGCTAGGTAATGATAGGAAATACTTGATAGGAAGCTCCTCAAAGCAGATTTAAGACTAGCAAAGGTTCGAATGTATCTTTCAGATATTTGCAGTGAGTGAAAACCCAAAACACATTTGGGCAAGTTCTCTATTTCAAGATAAACTTTGCCCATATGTTTTTGATTCATTTACATGTAATTCACTGAACTGACATTCTGAATGAGTTATTCGATGCATAAGGAGATTTTTGTGCCATAATTATATGTGATACATATAATATAATGCATAATAATTTAGAGCAGAACTTGTATTTTTTCATGTTGCAGATTCCAAGCACATGTTCCTTCCTGATGATTCACTGTGCTTGAACTGAGGTGTTGAGTGACTCATTGAGTCAACCTACAGTTGAGATTTATATTACTGCACTGTTTGTACTTTCTTTTTTTTTAAAGAAAAGCAGTTTTTCTGTGCCTTGTTTCCATGATTATCAAATTAGCATGATAATCTTTATTAAAATTTACCATAGGCATTTAGCAAAAC
Source organism: Canis lupus dingo (assembly GCF_003254725.2). NCBI lineage: Eukaryota > Metazoa > Chordata > Mammalia > Carnivora > Canidae > Canis > Canis lupus. Next base: position 25,706,500 of record NC_064244.1, read on the forward strand.
CTATACAATTTACTAACATGCTTGCAAATAATTAGTTCCTGGAATTTGTAACTTTTTTTTCAAAGTGATAGGCAGTACAGTTTAAATATATACTAGGAAATACAGTAAAACACCAGTTCCCTGTATTATCTTCTTCAACCTAAAGCATCAGCTTGCTAGAAATTCCATGACCTTTGAACCCTCTCTCAGAAAGTTTATGGATATTCAGTTGTACTCATAGTGGTGATAGTGGCTAAAAAATGAAATGATATTTCATATTTTATTCCTATTTCTCACTAACCTTTCAAGCCTCACACAATGCAGCCTACTTGGGGAAATAAAATTGTATTATCTTTCTCACATATTTAAAACATGAGATGCAATTCACATGATTCTTTTGTTTGCTGTATCTAATTAGACCATGTTCTCTTTATTTGTAAACACAGATTTGACCTACACTTTTTCTGTGGTTCCTGTGGTATAATTTTTGTACACAACCCTCTGATTATTATTTTGGAATTTATTTTACTGGGCTGAATAATGTGAAGATAGAGTTGTCTCATTTCAGTGTGTAGGGACAAAGTATTTCATTTGCATTTGCAAGTTTTTCTATTTAGTATGGTAGTAAAAGTGGCAATTGTTTCCCTAGGACATGTTCCTCCTGGATTTGACATACTGTTGCTAAAAGTCTTACTTTCAGATTTGTAGTTGGGTATTAAGAAGCAGTATCCCTGAGGTGAATCCACTAGAAGGCTCCTGAATCATTAAATGGAGGCAAAACAGAAAAAGACCCCTAAAATGCAAAAAAAAAAAAAAAAAAAGCCTCTAAACTATGGCTAAATTATAGTATATAAAATAAACTTGATAAATATGCATTATAGGTCAAAATATTATATAGTAGTTGGTTTTCAAAGAACTGATCTCTAGTTCCTAATGACAGGAAAGAGATTTTAAATATATGATTTCGAACTTAATATGGTATTGGGAATGCTATAAATATTAAGTTTTAAAGATATCGGTGTTCTGAATGGGAAACTAAATCACTAACATCACTATTTCAAGATAGCATATGAAATTTGATGCTGAGACTATCTGCTTACCCTTTGGCTTGAAAGAAAGATACGTTAAATAAATTCAGATACCTGAAGACGGGTGCAGCTGAGTTATCAGTGTGTGTATTATTCCTCAGAATGCATGAGGTAGACAGGACTATGCCTTTTGAGAACACAGAAATACAACTCTACTTTTGGGCAAAGAAGGCATTTATTAGAAGGGTATTTGGGGTAGCTCCCCCCACCCCAAATTATCTCTGTCCTCTTGTTAATGTCATTCTATCAGATCAGGGTGGTTCCAGAAACTTGAAATTCATACCCTTACATCTTCGTGATGAGAAGGGAAAAGAGATATCTCTGCCTCTGCTTGCTGGTTTGAGATCTTGGGTGAACGGTTCTGATGTGACTCAAGCTTGAGTCACACTCCCACCTGCAATCACCACCACCAGTGAGTTGGGTAGTCCCACCCACCCGGAATAACTACAGCTAATGTTTACTTCACACCAGGCACTGTGAAAAAATCACTGCATATGGATTATTTCAATTATTATGATGGTTCCAGGATGGGTGAGTAAAATAAATAAAATATATACATACATAACCTACTAATAATTTTAAAACGTTGGCACATATATCTTCATTCAACAGTCCCTTATTCCCAGAAATGTCATAGTCTCAGTTTTTAAAAAGCTAAAAATTTTGCCCAGGCTATCCATCACTGCCCCTTCAGGGCTCTCTAGAACTCACCTGACCAAAGAATTTCTAGGTTGAATAAGAAGAAAGAGAGAGTCCACACAGAAATAAAATTCTGAATAGTGTAGGGACGTGTAAATCACCTGATGCTTTGTAGAGAAGGAATTTCACATTAAACAGGATGGCTGATGGTCTATTTCCTGGCAATTTGGAAAGATTTGCACTGCACTGATAGCCCATTATGTGGTAACTGTGTTTTGTTAGATACTCATTTATTTTAATGCAAGTTTGCTTTATCCTGCCAGTTTGTTGACTGTTCCTTGCTGAATAGGTCTGTAATCTAAACTTTAAAGGAGGATTAAGCTTCATGGTATTTACCTAACTAAGCATTGTCATTGTGTTATCCTCTTACATATTTGTTACCTGGGAAAAAAGACAACAACACTCTTTTCTATAGGCATTCCTGTTAATTTTGCATGAAAGCCTTTGTGCCTTTCTAAAATTGTATTATTATTCTGCTTTATGATCTGAAACTGTCATTTAAGTAGAAACAAGGGTTAACTCAGATTACAATGCTTTTAAGAATGCCTTTTTTGGGCTATTGTATGCATGCATAAATAACAAAAGAAACACATTTATCTCTTTACTCTAAAATACCATGAATAGTAGACCAAAAAAAAAAAAAATCACAATTCTGCTGGCCAGTTTGGAGCACACCTTGTTAGAAATCATGCTGGTTTTCAATATCTCTTTGAAAATAATTGACACTTTAAAAAATTATTTTTGTTGAAGTATAGTTGATATACAGTGTTATGATATTGGTTTCAGGTGCACAACATAGTGATTGGACCATTCTGTATCTCAGTACTCTGCATGTCTTTTCTGTCTGCCATCATACAATGTTATTGCAACATTATTGAATATTTTCCCTATACTGGCTTTTCATCTCTGTAACTTAACTAATTTTATAACTGGAATTTTGTACCTCTTAATCCCCTTCACCTATGTCACCCATCTCCCAATTCCCCTCCCACCCTGGCAGCTACCAGCTTGTTCTTTGTATTTCTGAGCCTTTTGGGTTTTGTTTATCTGTTTGCTACATTTGTTTTGTTTGTTAGCCTCCATATATACTTGAGATCATGCGGTGTTTGTCTTCGTCTGACTTATATAACTTAACATAATACCCTCTAGGACTATCCATGTTTTTGCAAATGGCAAAAATCTCATTCTTTTTTACAACTGACTAATATTCCACCGTATATGTATACACCACATCTTCTTTACCCACTCATCTATGGATAGACACTTGGGTTGCCTCCATGACTTGGATGTTGTAAATAATACTGCAGTAAACATAGGGGTGCATATATCTCTCCAAATTAATGTTTTCATTTTCTTTCAGTAAATACTCAAGAGGTGGAATCACTGAATCATGTGGTTTTCTATTTTTAACTTTCTAAAGAACCGCCATACTATTTTCCAGAGTAGCTGTATTAATTTACATTCCCACCAACAGTGCACTAAGATTCCCTTTTCTCTACAGCCTTGCCAACGTTTGTTATTTCTTTTCTTTTGATTCTAGCCATCCTGACTGGTGTGAGGTGATATCTCATTGTGGTTTTGATTTGCATTTCCCTGATGATCGGTGATGTTGAACATGTCTTTGTGTGTCTGTTGGCCAACTGTATGTCTTCTTTGGAAAAATGTCTATGCAGTAAATAACCTGCACTTCTAATGGAAAATCTCTTTATCTCTTCTGTATGACTCTTATTCCCTCAAGGTAAGTAGAATGTATATCTGTGCTTTGGGAATATTTCAATGTTGTTTATAAGACAGAGGAGACAAAGAGACCAAAACTGTTTGACAGAGAGAAAAAGAGGAAAATCTAATTTTACTTGGAGTACTTAACTTCAATAAAATTCATTCATCATTTGTGAAATACTAAATGCAGATTTTTCACTTATTTTAAAGTTTTTAAATTTTGTTTGTTTGTTTTCAGCAATCTCTGCACCTCAATGTGGTACTCAAACTCATGACCCCAAGATCAAGAGTTGCATGTTCTGCCAACTGAGCCAGCCAGGAACTCCAGTTTTTCACTTTTTTAAAAACCAACTTTTCTTATCATATTACATCATTTCCATTTCCATGTCTTCCTTTAAAATTTTTTCCCAGTAGAAACTATATGTCTTCAATGAAGTGTGGGCCGTCTGCAGCTTCATAGGGGGATCATGATTGGTTTTAGCTGGTTTATGTGATCTCTTTGCCTTCCAGGTATTGGTTTAGGAGGAAGCAAGTAACCTAATTCTGGACAATGATGTATTTGAGGAAATCTGTTGAGAAATGATTCCTGGCTCTAAAAAGAAAAAAGAAAGAAAAAGAGACTCAGAGAAGAAATAGGTCCCTTATGTCTCTGGACTTCACATGTAAGGATGTAATTCTTAGAATTGCTGTAGCACTTTTCCATGTGCTTGAGGACAAAACCAACTCGTAGAGTTAGTAGAGAAAAAAAAAAAAAGATGAAAAAACTTTGGTTGTTTAAGTTGTATGTATGGAATTAACATACTTACAGGCTTCCTGTGATATAAAATAATGTAATGTAGTTTATTTAAATCATGAAAGCCAAAGATTTTTACTATAAGCAACTACGCACATCCAAACTAATATCCTTTTATCATTTATACAACATGCTATAGACAGAAAATATGTTGAGATATATCTGTCACTCCAGAACTTTCTAAAATCTAAGAGGGAAGCAGAGAGAGACAAAAGAAAGAAAAACAGAAATTGTACAGATGTAAGACAATGCCTATGTAATTTATAAACCCTGGAAACCATCAATGAATAGAAAAGAATGCAGAGATAAACTTACTATTTGGAAATGGTAGAAAATCTTAGTTCCAAGACAATATTTAGGAAGATGGGTACCTCATATGTTCTCTTAGGAAGAGAAACGCTACAGCTTGTGACATTGCACACACCTTTTGAACCAAGTGAGGTGGAAGGAGCTTTCTCTTGAGAATGTGTGGCACTTACTGAGCTGTGAGAAAGTGACTGGAGGAACACATGAGTCAGAGAGAACTCTATTTGAATTTGAAAAACATGTAAGGACAGACTATTGACTGGGTTTGAGCTAGTGAATTAGGTAGTGATCAGGCTATGGAGAACCTTATAGGATATGCAAATAAATTTATTATAATGAAGTAAAGTATAGGGAAGAGTAGTAAATAAATCAATGTTTTACTTAAAAATGTGAATCCTGGAGTACCTGGGTGGCTCAGTCAGTTAAGCATCTGACTCTTGATCTCACCTCAGGTCATGATCTCAGGGTCATGAGGTCAGGCCCCATGTGGGGCTTGGAGCCTTTTAAGATTCTCTCTCTGGGGCAGCTCGGGGGGCTCAGCAGTATAGCACCACCTTCAGTCCAGGGCATGATCCTAGAGACCCAGGATCGAGTCCCGCGTTGGGGTCCCTGCATGAAACCTGCTTCTCCCTCTGCCTGTGTCTCTGCCTGTCTCTCTCTCTCTCTCTGTCTCTCATGAATAAATAAGTAAAATATCATTTTTTAAAAAAGACATATTTTGTGATCCAATGATTCCAATTCTAAAAATCTAGCCTGGAAATTAATATTAGATATAATACAATATTATGTACAAGGATATTTATCACAGGATTTTTATATCAATATGAACAGGAAATAATCATAGTATCCAACAAAAATGGAAAAGTTGTCTAAATCATGAAACGTTCTTACAATTGCATATTAGGGAGCAATTACAATTACTTATTTGTAGGTTATTTGATGTCATGAGAAAGTGCTCATAATAAAAAGTTCAGATGGAGAGAAAAATATCAAGTAAAAATAAGTATAAAATACAAAGATACAATTGAGATACAAAGATACAATCCCTATTTGGAAAAAAGAAGGTGAGAGAGAAGATATTTATATGTATATGTACAATTCTCTGCAATGCCCCATACACACACATGCACAATTTGAAAAATGGCTATAATTGAATTCAGTATATCAGCAATTTTTGTTTTCAGTTAATAGGCAGTTTTCTTAGATATGGATAAATAAACATGGGTTACTTTTATATAATAAAAATAATATATAAATAAAAATATAAAAACTATATTGTATTTATCTTTCTCTGACTTATTTCACCTAGCATTATACCCTCCAGATCCAACCATGTTGTTGCAAATGGCAAGATTTCATTCTTTTTTTATGGCTGAATAGTATTCGTGTGTGTGTGTGTGTGTGTGTGTGTACCATTTTTTTGTCCATTTATCTATGGATGGGCACTTGGGTTGCTTCCATATCTTGGCTATTGTGAATAATGCTGTAATAAACATAGGGGTGTACATATCTTTTTGAATTAATATTTACATTTTGTTTGGGTAAATACCTAAAAGTGAAATTACTGGGACATATGGTAATTCTATTTTTAATTTTTTGAGGAATTTCCATACTGTTTTCCAGAGTGTCTGTACCAATTTACATTCCCACCAACAGTGCACAGGGGTTCTTTTTTCTCTACATCCTCACCAACAGTTGTTGTTTCCTGTATTTTTTATTATAGTTGTTCTGACAGCTGGGAGGTGATATCACCTTGTGGTTTTGGTTTTCCTTTCCTTCATAATGTGTGATGTTAAACATCTTTTCATTCATCTCTTGGCTATCTGTATGTCTCCTTTGGAAAAGCGTCTATTCATATCTTCTCATTTTTTTTTTTTTTAAGAAAAAGTACCCTCCATGCCCTGCATGGCACCCAATGTGGGGCTTGAACTCACAACCCTGAGATAAGATCTGAGCTAAGATCAAGAGTCAGGTGCCTAACTGAGTCACTCAAGTGCCCTTTTGCCCATTTCTTAAATTGGGTTGTGGGCTTTTTGTGTGTTGTATAAGTTTTTTATATATTTTGGATATTAACCTCTTATTGGATATATTATTTGTAGTTATCTCCCATTCAGTAGCCTTATTGTAGAATTTAAGAAACAAAACAATGAACAAAGGAAAAAAATAGGTAAATAAAAACAGACTGTTAAATATGGAGAACAAACCACCAAAACCAGAGGGTAGTTAGGTCGGAGGGTAGGGGAAATAGATGAAGGGGATTAAAAGTACACCTAATGTGATGAGCACTGAGTAACGTATAAAATTGTTGAATCATTGTATTGTACATGTGAAACTACTATAACACTGTGTCTGTATTATACTGGAATTAAAAAAATAAGTTTACAAATAAAAATAAATAAATAAATAAATAAATAAGGCAGCTCTTAAAAAAATAGAAGCTTGAAAGTAAATTTTAAGGAAATAGGTTTTATAGATAGTAGTATAGTGTGACCAAGGAGAAAATATTATATTCTCAACAAATGAGCAATATTATGGCACCAACCATTAATGTAGATATAGAAATGCCTTTAAGGAAATGGAACACTCAGGGGTGTCTGGGTGGCTCAGTGGCTGAGTATCTGCCTTTGGCTCTGGTCATGATCCTGGGGTCCTGGGATCGAGTTCCACCTCAGGTTCCCCACATGGAGCCTGCTTCTCCCTCTGCCTATGTCTCTGCCTCTCTCTGTGTGTCTCTTATGAATAAGTAAGATCTTTAAAAAATAATTAACTCAGAGTTAAATTAGGTGAAGATTTCACATACCTGCCTGGGGTTCGTTGTTAAGTAACAAAGAATAGGTGAACACATTGCTAGTTCTGATGGGGAAGGAGACGGCTAAGGTAAAATAAGTTGGGATAATGCTGCAGACTCTCTCCAAGGTATGAGAATGGTGGGTGGTGGAGGGGGAGAGAGAAGGAAGGGCATGGGGAGAAGAAGGAGAGAAGAGAATGTATAATGTGTAAAGGAGGTAATAATATTTCCTGGGCATAACACCTCCTGGTAAAAATGGAGAAATTGATAAAGGAAGAGAAGTAAAGCACAGATCTCAGGCCATGCATTCTGCTTTTCTTTTTTCCACAAAAACCATCATACAGACTCTCATTAACTCCCTGTCTCTATAAATAATAAGAATGATAGCATAAAAAAATAACTATCTAGCTTAAAATCCCTATTTTAGACAAGAAGTCTGATAAAAATTTGGTAAATTTTTCCAAGTCCCTAAATTCTTTAGTGACAAGAGTCTAAGATCCTGGGGTTCTTGACATCACTTGATGCTTGAGAAAGATTAAAAGTCACCCCATGGTAACTGTCACCCAAAAAGTGCCTAATATTTTTAGTATATTAGCTTTATATAAATAAGTAAATAATGGAAAGCCCACTGAATTGGGTCTAAGAATTTCCCAGATTAAATTCTATTTCCATTGGTTATCAATGTGGCCTGGTGTTTGTTGCTTAACCTTGCTGTGTCTCCATTCCTTATCTGCAAAATAAGAGAATATATTAAATGTCCTCTGATGTATTTGAAGATATTTAACAGATACCCTGAAGAATTACATAACTAGAGAAGACAACATAGTTCTGACAAAGGTGTAATCTTTACTTATATCTTGGTTAGTCAAATGCTCATCTTCCCTGAAGCCCAAAATAAATAACTTGAGATATTGAAACCCAATAGTAGCGGAACAACTATTGCATATCCATGAGCATTTACAGTAAGTTATAAAATAACTATAAATGAATTTAGGGAGATTCAGGAATTGAAATGTAAAAGACTCTTCAGTGGTTTTCTTTGGGAAATGTACAAGAGGAAATGGGGAAATAGGGCAGTTTTCCTGAGGGAGGGACCCTTGGTGACAAGTACTTGTAAAGAATTCTTTATAGAAGGGTCAGTGCCTGTACTTATTTCTGAGGGACTTTTATGAAATGATTGTTTGGTAACTAAATTGTGAACAAAAAAAGGAATAAGGGAGATACTGGGATATTGACTTACTAGGGGACTTCTCTGTTACAATCTGTAGGGAAACACTACCCTATGCTAAAGTTAATTCATTCTCAAAGAACTGTGAAGCTGATTTAAGCCCACTCTTTAAAAATTGGGTAAAATGGTAAACCAAGGGTTTCATGAAACTTCCAAAATTAAGCTTTGTTTGACAATAGAAATAATGGTGAGGGTAATAACAAAACCTATTTGATGAGGTTATTGTAAGGATTAAATGAATTAATACAGATAAATCCCTTATTTAGAAAAATGTCCAGCACATAGTACTAAAGAACTATTAACTCCTACTATTATTATTGTCTTTATCATTGCTGTTGTTTGCGTTGTTTTTTAGTCTGAAATATGTTTGGATTGATCTAACTTTCTGGTAAAATGAATTATAATTTGCTGCTAAACAAACATCTTCTATAACCTTTCAATTACGTGGTTTCTACTTGCTTTTGAAGAGAACAATCCACTTTGTACACTAAAAAAATCAACCTATTTAAAGTGAAACATGCAGGAAGCTTCTTCTTTGCTGTAGCAAAAGCACTATAACTATATTTTTCTGCTAATCAAGATCTAATAAAAGTCAAACTACTAATTTTTGAGTTTCAGCCTTTTAATGCTTGACTTTCAATCTAAGAGATAACTTGGTCTTTATGGCATATTTTGTAAGTGAGGAGAGTATTGAAGTCATCTCAAATCCAAGCTTGATACGTAAATATCTTCCTACATAACTGAATTTTAACTTCTAAGAATCAAATTTCTATTTGCAAGTACCTAAGAAATATGAATCACCTCTCAGTTCACTGGATGACACAAAACTTGAGATCTTTGAGATATAATTTTCAAGCAATAACGAGTCACTTTCACATTTTAGAAAGCAACCACCCTCCTAAACCAAGTAGAGGGAGAAACCCTATCATTTCCCTTCAGTTTTTAGTATAAAATCCATCCCACATAATTTCTTCTGGGTCCTAAGTAAAATTCTAACTAATTTCCTACGTGAAATAAAAATTTCAGGAAATAATTTGCAGTTTTTTAAATAGTTTTTTTGTTGTTATTGCTGTTAGACTTTTATTAACTGAAACTTAGGAAAACCAGTCTTCTCTGCCTGATAAAATGAGAAACATGTTTCAAAATTTATCAATTCAGTTCTTTACTTTGAGTAAACTCTAAAAAGTGGCATTTAAACATTCTTAAGTATTTAAGAGAAGAAGAGAAGAAGCAAATTAACAGTTATAGAGTATATAAGTGTGTTAGACTCTAATGTGAGTGCTTAGTTGTATAATTTATTTGATAGATTTCTCTGGTTTAAACTTTGTTTATAGGTTATAATACATACAAATTATCATAAAAATAAATAGTGTTTCAGAATCTCTTGTATAGCTCTGGAAAATTTATAGTTTTACTTTTTAAAAATAACCAATGAAGGAGAGACATCTTTTCTGATTTCTTTTTTTTTTTTTCTTTCTGATTTCTATGTTTTTGTTTACCTTTCTCTTTCAATACAACACTCTAAGCCACTACTCTACATTGCACTTACCCTACTTCTGTTTTTTTGGTTTACTTTTTTAAGATTTTATTTATTTATTCATAAGAGACACAGAGAGAGAGGCAAAGACATTGGCAGAGGGAGATGCAGGCTCCATCCAGGGAGCCTGATGTGGGACTCGATCCTGGAACTCCAGGATCATGACCTGAACTGAAGGCCGACGCTCAACTGCTAAGCCACCCGGTTGTCCCTCTAACTCTGTTTTGCATTACTGAGTTTGCATGTGTCCTATGTCATTTATACAATCCATGGGATCTTATTACTGACAAAGAAAAGCTTAATTACATGAAAGTTGCCCCAGAACTACTTGTTGCAAGTCCTGGAGTAGGGAATTCCATGATGATACTATGTCTAGGATTCCATGAAACAGATACCAAAGGTACCTGTTACTAGAAGTAATAACAGGGCGTTAGGGATAAAAGGCACTTACAGCAGCATATCTTAATTTTCTTTACTAGAGGAGGCTGTACACCAGAATACTTAAATAATTCTTTTCTAATGAAAATCAGCTACAGAGTGGAGACTAAGTGCCAAGTCTTCTAATTTCTGCCTGTATATACAATGTTCTCTCACTATTCTTGCACGTATACATATTGTATAAATAGTATAGTCACCAGCACTGATTTTGAAGCTTATAATTAGCAGTGGCCAAAGGCACACTAGCTACAATTTGGGTGTGGGACTAAATTAACCACCAGTATTCTGTGTCTCCAACGGCTACAGATTGTACCTCTGTTAAATGAGCAATTTATTCAGTCCTTAGAGCTTTTTGTCCAAACCAGCCTCAACCTCTAGGAATGGTAGGGCCTTGGTCTCTACTAAACACTTAGCATCCTTTGTAATGCAGCTCCAAAAGGCCCAGTTCAGACCGAAATAGGAGAAAAAGTCAAACCTACCTGAAGGGAGGAGTCCATCTCCCTATTAGATAGTAGCTTCAGTTTTCCATTTACTTATTTATATTTATGAAATACTTCAGGTTTGTATATTTGAAGACCAACCAATGCCTTTAAATAATTTTATAGAATTTGAGAACTGGGAGAGCCGCTAGTAATCATCCAAATGTACATATGAAGGAAATATAGCCTACTGAGAAAACCTGGCTTCCTCAAGGTCACAATGAATTAGCAACACAGCTGAAACAAATGCATCCTATATAAGATTCTGCAATATTCCCTCTGCTTCTAACATCAGCAGAATGTTTAAATGAGTAAACTAAAAATATAGTATGTTATTTTTATAGGCTTAAAAAATGAACCTGAATGACTTAGAATTCATTGAAAATGGCCACTTACTTCACATTTGAAATATATTTAAGGCTCCATCTCTAGATTTCAGTTTTTTGTAAAGAGTAATCAGGACATTAGAATACAAGCTACAAATTCTCCTTTTTAAAAAATATACCATAAAAAATAAAAAATATAAAAAATATACCATAGAAAGAAAATAAAATTTAAACTTTGTAGCATAAAGCATTCTCTGTGAACCACTTGAACTTCATATATTTGTTTAATGACCGGCCATTTTAAAAAAATTCTACAGCAATACATTTTTTAGGACAATAAAATAGTTTCAGCTATTTGGCTTAAGAAAATAATTTGAAAGCTATCAAAGAATTTATTCTGAAACTAATAGGTAGCTATAATCATAACCTTTGGCTTGTTTAAGTCTTTAAATATCTTTGGGAAGATCTCACTGATAGAAGTGGGAAGAGTTGCTTAGATGATGGTGGAGATTTATTAGAAGCAAAGATCCTATTGTGCTGGACAATAAATCTGTAAATAAACTTACAAATACCTCTGACTTTCTTTTTAAAGATTTTATTTATGAGAGACACAGAGAGAAGGCAGAGACATAGGCTGAGGGAGAAGCAGACCCCTTGCAGGGAGCTCGATGTGGAACTCGATTTGGGAACTCTGAGATCACACCTTGAGCTGAAGGCAAATGCTCAACCGCTGAGCCACCCAGGTGTCCCAAATATCTCTCACTTTTGAAGCTTAAATTTAAACAGGGGGAGACACACTGTAACCATAAACATAATAGACAATTAAACATGTAATATGTTAGAAAAAAATAAGTACAATGGACAAATATAGTACACAGTAAAGAGAATTGCAGGTTCCAGGTTTAAGTAAGATACTCAAAATTAGTTTCATTGAAAAGAACACTTTTCAATAAACACTAGAAATATATGAAGGAGAATAAAATTCAACTGTGGGGAAAAAAACTTTCTGATGGTCATAAGTCTATCCCATAACCGATATGTTTGAGAAAGAGCAAGGATGATTACATGATTCAAGAGGAATGAAAAAGGGACAGAGAAATGGATATGAGGTCAGAAAATTAATGGGATCCCAATATTGATTACATAAGAGCATCTAGGCCATTGTCAAGCCTTTGGCTTTTACTCTAAGTGAAATGGGTAGGCTGTGGAGTATGTTGAGCAGAGAAGTGACATGATCATTCTTATGTTTTAAAACAATCATTCTAGGAGCTCTGTCAAAATTACAGTTTAGTTGTGGGAGGAGCCTGGAAGCAGGGAGATGGGTTAGGAGACTACTGCAGTAATCCAGGCAAGGCAGGATGGTAGTAGTGAAGGTGGTAAGCAGTGGTTACATTGATGTTTTCCGAATATAAGGCTGAGATGATAGTCTGTAGATTGGATGAGAAGGTGACAGAAAGAGAGGTGTGAGAGTTGTTTCCTAGGCTTTTGATGTGGACGTCTGGAAAGATGGAATTTTTAGCAATTGATATAGGGAATGCTGTGTATGAAACAGGTTTTGTTTCAGAAGGATAGAAGAGAAATTCGGTGGTGGATATGTTGAGTTCAATGTGCATAATAGATATCCAAGTGGAAAAATTGAGTCAGGTTTAGAAGAGAGATCTGGTCTGGAGATAGAAATTTGAGAATACTATTCAAAACCATGGAACTGGGTAAGATTGCCACAAAAAGCAAGTGAAGACTAAGAGGAGAGAACCAAGGAGTGAAGGCTGGAATACTAGATCTGAGAGAAAAGAAGGAACCAGCCAAAGGATCTGAGAAGTAATCAGTAAGGTGGGAGAAAAACTACTAGAATAGGTGGTCTTGAAAGTCAAGGGAAGAAAATATGTCAAGGGCGTATGAGTGATAATTGTTTCAAATGATGCTGAGGTTGAGTAAAATGAGAATTGATGAGAATTGAGTTTTTTTGTTTTGTTTTTTTTTTTTTGCCAAGAAGAAATCAATAGGGTGATCACACATGCATATCTCTCTCAGTTGGTCTCACACACTCCCAGGTGATTCCCATTGCCATTAACACACTCACTTGGGTGCATTCATTTTGGAGAAGAGATGTTGGAAACACTAGGTCAAGTAATGGAGGCCTACATCATGTGACTGAAGATTATTATGAGACAGATTGGAAATTTGACTGATCTGACATCAGATTTGAGAAAAAAGGTAGGTGTCCTGGATATGGCGTACATGTGGTTTTGGCTCGACTCGGTAGTGCTATCTACTGGGATGAAGGACACATAAGAAAGAAGAGATGGAGGAATGATTCAGAGATGCTGGCTTCAGTTTTGAGGAATTGGTAAACCTACAAGTAAAGTCTTATATGAATTGAATCTCAACACGGATGGATTTGTGATGGGAATTGGAAGTCGGAAGAAAGACATGAGAGTTGAAGTAGAGGGATATTATGCGGAGTACAAAGAAATGGTCAAGAATAAATAGCATCTTAGGGCACAATAATATTTAAAGTGTAAAGTAAGGAGACTGAGAATTATTACATCGATGGGAAGAAAACCAGGGCAGTAGTGTCCCATAAAGTATTGGTGGAGATTTTCAAAAAGGATATTTCAGAAACCACTCAGTGGCCTCAAAATTCAGTTCTCCCTCATGGGTAAGGTTATATAGATCCTTAAATTTAGATCTAATCCAGCAAATCTCTGAGACATTCCCTATCTTCCAATCCGAGCCTGTTTTTGTTTTGCTTTGTTTCTGTTTTGTCTTAGTGTGTAGATTCTTACATGTCACCTAATATCTGGTATCTGTTTCTTTAACAAGCCACTTTAAATTGCATTTTCAACTGAACCATATTCATTGTGAATCTAGGATCCCCAAATACCTTGTCCTTAACTTCCTCAGTTCCACAGTCACAGTCTGTCAGGGAAGTCTCTTGGGCCCCCAGCTAAAATTTCCAGGTCTTTCATTTGGATGGGATACCTTGAGCCACTGGTTTTGGAGAATGTGAAATCAAACTAGTTTAGAGCCCAAAAGTCACCATTGTATTTGGTAACCAGAAGATCATTGGTGCTTTTTGTTAAGAGTACTTTTCAACAGCTGCTTTGATGAAACTCCAGGTTCTAGTGTGCTGAAACAATCCTCAAAGGGAGGTCAGGAACTAGACATAGCAGAGTAGACAACTCTTAAAATTAGAAAAGTGAGATCATAGAGATAGTGAGTTTTTGAAGGGTATAAAAAGGAGGAAGAATAGTTGTTGTTTTTTTTTATTTTATTTTGGAGGAAGACTCTCTAACATTGGCAAATCCATGTAAAAGGAATAGTTAAAAATTTGGGAGAGAAAGGCATTAATCATGAAGTAAGGATGTGGAAGGAGATACCAGTTCAAGTTAAGAGAATTAATAATATCTGAATAAATATGAGCCAAATATGAGCCCTATCCCTCATCATTTGAAAATAACACCACATGAAGTAAATCAAATGTAATATGTAGAATTAGTTGCTGTTTACAGGAAAAGACGTTGAGAATTTCTTTTTTAATTTATGCTTTTATGACTAGTAGATGTAAGAAAGTGTACATTTGAACAATTTTCCTGTGCATTTGTGAAACTATAGTTGAAGTGATTTCCACTTTTGCTAATTAATTCCTCAATATAAAGTTGGTTCCTTCCATTTACTTTGTATATTTCCATTTATTCAGCAGTAATAATACTGTCTAACTCAATACATTTTTCTCCAGACAGCTCGGAAATAAATATCTCACTTTCCAATGATATTTCTCTGGGAGGGGGAACATTTTATCATTTTCCCCCTTTTGTTAAGCTATTCAAATCATCTTTCCCAACATTTTCTCCACTCCAACCCAAAATACACTATGACCTGAATATTTGTGTTCCCTCCAAACTTATATGTTAAATTCTAGGACCAAATGTGATAGTATTTGGAGGTAGGGCTTAGATTAGGTCATGAGGGTGGAGCCCTCATGAATGGGACTAGTTTTGTTATGAAAGGGATCCCAGAGAGTTCCCTCACTTTTTCACCATAGGAAGATACAGTAAAAAGATGGCTGTCTATAAACCAGGAGGATAGCTCTCCTCAGATACTCAGTCTTCCAGCACAGTGATCTTGGACTTCCCAGCCTCCAGAACTGTGAGAAATAAATGTGTGTTGCTTATGTTAACCAGTCAATGGTATTTTTATTATAGCAGCTCAAATAAGCCTAAGACTACTGATAACTTTTCTTCATGCTTTATGTAAAGAAAGATAAGTAGAAGTCAGTAGACAAGATTGGCTCATCCTCTCATGTACAAAATTTATACCCTTACCCATGTCTGCTCCTATCTTCCCCTTTTGGTTTCCAGGTGATCTAGAGTCACCATGAGCTTCTCAAAGATTCCACTCCTTAGATTATCATCTTTTTATTTGCCTTTGCATATTCTTCTTTTGTACCAAATCACTTGACTCAGCATTCAAGATAGTCTATGCTTCTCTAGTTAAAAACAAAAGCAAGCTCTCCTGAGCTCTGTCTTCATCTCAAGCTACCTTTCTATGTCTGTGCTTTCTCCACAGGTTAGGATGTTTTGAGTTGCAATTCAGTAACTCAACTCAAAATTGATTTAAGCAAAATGGATTTTCAGCCATAATATGGTTTACTTGTTTCCTCATTTTGTCCAACAGAGGTAGGAAACAAAGTGCAGTTGTTGCTTACTAGCTATAGCAGAATGGAGATAGTTTTTTCCCATTAATTAAAATTGTGTCATATGATTATTCCTGAACCAATTTCTATGGTCAGAGAGATGGAATAACCTGGTAGGATTATACCATTCAGAATCTATTCTGGAATTTGAAGTGACACGAAGCCCGTTGAAAACACATAACTAGGAAACTTCTGGTCATAAAAGGAAATTTCTGGTCAAATTTAAGGGAAAACTGGAAATGGATAGTGGGAGCAACCAAAAAATGTTTATCAGATCTTCAGTCACATTTTTCGAAGAAGTTGTTTATTACTCTTTCTGTACTCCATTTCCTACTAAACACATTTCCATTTTACTAGCAAATGAATTGCAGTATACAATCTGCTGCCACTACTCTTTGGGACTGCATTCACTAATATTTCAGTTACTTTCATGTTGCCAAATCCAACTTTTTCAGTCTTCACTTTAGTAGGCCTCTAAGTTACTTTCAATGCTTTGAAAAATTCCCCTACTCAAACATTCTTTCTTTTTGACTTCCATAATTCATCCCCTCTTGACTTCCATCCTACCAATATGACCATTTATTTTCAGCCTTTATCATATTTTCCTGCTCTAAATACTCAAGTTCCTTGGGTCATTTAGCTATATATTTCTGCACAGTAAATTTTCTTGAAACAAAGATGATTAGAACACCAATTATTATTTCACAATTTCTAAGAATCTAAATGCAGGTTCAGCTTAGTTGGAAACTTCTGATCCAAGGTCTCTATGGAGGTGCAATCAATCTGTTGGCTGGGGCTGTATCTTATCTGAAGGCTCAGCTGGGAGAAGATCTTCTTACAAACTCATTTATGTGATTGAGAATTTAGTCACTCATAGACTGCTGACTGGAGGCCTCAGTTACATGTCACGTGGGCCTCTCCACAGGGTCCCTAATAGCATGGACAAGTCAGAGAGCAAGACAAGACAAGCAAGACAGAGTGAGAGCCTTGTATAACATAATCTCAGAAGTAATAACTCATCATTTTTTCTGTATTCCATTTGTCAGCACTAGGTACAGCCCACACTCAAGGGGGCAGGCTTACAGAAGTATGCAAACACCAGATGCAGGGTCATTGGGTGCCATCTTGGAAGTTGCCTAGCTCACCATGGCTTGGGCTTTCGTCTCTTGCTAGTTCCATACTTTTTGCTTTGGTAATGTCACTTATTGTTCTAGTTATTATGTTACTTGTATTCCAAAGCTCTCAAATTTATACTGCTATGTTAGGCCTCTCTTCAGACCTCTATAATCTCTTTATTTGGCATCTCCATTTAGCTTATCCCAAGTTCTCAAAATCAACATGTTCCAAATGAAATGTATTTTGCCTTCCCCTACACTCCAACTCTTCTTTTTTCTGATAAGCTTTTCTACCTTGGTAAATGGTACCTCCATTCATTCAGTTTCTCAGGCCAGCAGAAGAATATTTTTCTTGACCTTTTCCTGTCTATCACTTACCACATCATTCTATCACCTCACCCTGTCAACTGTTACTTCAAAATTATTATGTTTCTGGATGCTTCAAAGAGCCCCTCAATATGTTTGTCTGTTTCCATTTTTGTTCTGTTGCAATCCATTCTCACCAGCAAAATAGATTAATCACCCAATAATGTAAATAAGGGCTAATCCCATCTCTTTCTAAATCCTTCAAAGGCTTTTCATTGCTCTGCATGATCCTGCTTGATCTGGTCTCTGCCTGCATCACCAGCCTTATTTCATGCAGCATTCTTTCCTTCTGTGTTCTAACCACAACTGGAACTCCCTCTGCTTGGAAGACTTCTCCCACAACTCTCTGCCTGAGGAGTCCCTGCTCAACCTCAGAGGTATCTTCTAGGACCATTCAATCCTACACATGTTCTTAAAACTCAGTCTTTTTTCTCCATGGCACTTGTAATTTGTAAGTTCCAAGTGAGAGGAGATTAAATACATTTTGTTTTCTTTCTATCAATGTCTACAAAGCACCATTTGAATGCACAACACTCTGTAGATAACTTCTGCAGTGGGCAGAAGTTATACCCAAACACCTCAAAATCTTGATAATATTTGCTCTGCTATCTCTTACTTTACCAACTCTAGTCATAGTTGTTCTTAACTTAGTCCTTTAATAATTGCATTTAAATATGTAGATTGCCTTTTCTTTTTTCTTTCTAGTTGGGCTTTTTTTTTTGGAAAAGGTGTTAGGGAAAATATCTAATGGCAGATTATAACTTACTCATCTTTAGTGATGTTAAGAGGAAGACCTTTATAACAATAACACCTAGATTGCCTTTGCCTCAGAGACTTGGAAGATTAGTATTTATTACAGTGGGATTCTTTTAAGATCTCTTTTTGAAAATCTTTCTGGAAGTTAGGGGGCTAGGTGTTGGGGACTCATTTTGTCTTGGAGAGATGGTCTGGCTTTGGATTTTCTCACTAGTAGTACCCTGGTTGTGCATACACCATAAAAGAAAGCTGTGAAAAGACCCACCTGACACCCACATTGAGATTGCAATCTTCCAGCTGATGTTTCTGTTCAGAGCTTTTGTGAACTTGAGAGAAGTAATAATCCTAGAATGAATCACTGTACCTGTAACATTCTAGTTAAAATTGACTGGTGCTGATAAAACATGCTACTTTGGTGTAAAGAGACTGAGCTACATTCAATAAATAATAAAACCACACAAATAGAAATGAAAAAAAATTAACCTTTTGCTACCCAGGAAAACTTACTGGTAAATGTGAGGCAGTATGTGGGTGGGGAGATGGGTTACAAAGTGTTAGGTGAAGTCCAGTGTGAAAGCATGCTCTGAATCTTCTGCAAAAGTTCTTTTCTTCATGTCTTTAGGAGAGAATTGCCCTATAGAGTGGGTTAACTAAATCATATTACACTATTTTTAGTCTTCTTTGGACTATTTTTATTCTAGAAGAAAATGTATTTTCTCCCTAGGTCTTGTAGTTATTTATTTCAAGGTCTACCTTCTCTCATAAAACAATAATAGTTCACTGACTCCAATCAATGTGACTAGATGGTTACATTGTTCACTTGATGTTAATGCTGTGAAGGAGTCATTTTGAACAGATATTTTGGAATAATTCTAGGGGAAAAAAAAAACAAAAAGTGAAAAGTAAGGAAAGCGGGGGGGGAGATAAGAGCTGGACTTAAGTATATGGAAAATATGAGCCAGAATGTGGAAAGAATGAAGATGAAGAGCAAGAAAACAAATACTATGCTTCCTACTATTTTTGTGTATTATGGTAAAATACACATGGCATATTTTATAATATATTACAAAAATACATTTATCCACGTCCATGTTCCTATCCATCTTTGTACACATACTTTTCTCATGTGCATCAATCCCCATCTGAGCAAGGGAGAAATTTCTATCCATTGCTGTGAAAAATCAATCACTCTAGATTTCAAGTGGGGCTCTAGGTAGTAGGGAAAATAGGTGGGCTTGAAGCCATCAATATGATTACTACAGGTCTTCTGATTTTTTTTATTTTGATTTCAATGACTTTTTTTTTTAACTGGATTCTGCTTGATTTGATCTGAATGTCTGAGTTTGGAGGGCTGCGAGTGACCTGTGCTAGTGAAGTCCTTGCCCTGTGTCCCATCAGATTTAAATTCATATTAACTGTGATGGACTGAGGTCACTTGCAAGTTATCAGTAATCTACATAATGTAAATGTAAAAGGCCACTTATATCACACAGCAATGATTATCTGATTGAGCTGGTATTTAAATTTGTATTTAAATATGTAAGTTGTTTTGAACTGGCTGCAGCTCTTCACATATTTAAAAAAATATATATTTTTTGAACCATTTTGGAAGTTGATGAAAACTTCTGTTTTGCACCTTCTTTAATGATAGAACCGCATATATTAATATAATAAAACAGCGAAATCCCTCCAATGGACAACTAGTTCTGTCTTCCAGAATGCAGGATAAAGTAGAGCCAAATTCAAAAGGGAGTTACCTTTGTATTAACTTTGAGCAAAGCCTCTATTAACAAAACAATAAATAAGTTTAAGCAAGGTTATAGAGAAGAAAGCTAAAACCTTATAAAATTATACTCATATGCTAATTATTTTATAAATTGAAACAAACATTTTGCAAAAATTCTACTTATGGAAATTTATGTTAGGCAAATACTTAAAATGTATAAAGAGTCACATACACAAATATATCCATTATGCAATTCTTAGAATATCAGATAAATAGATATAACAGATAATTATAATAGGTAAAAGCAAACTCTTGGCCAAGTCTGGCAGTGGATGAGTTTATAAAAATTTAAATACAATAAATATGAGGTACCTATAGGAAAACAATTTAAAGTTTAATGTTGAATAAAATTGGATGAATATTAAAATGTATGCATATTTTGAGTGCATGTTTGAAATTATGAGAAAAAAAGCACCCAGAAGAAATAAAGATAAAATCAATCTTTTAAAATAAAGAAAAGAATATTATAGTATTTTCTATGTTTTCAAAGTGATCTGTAATGTGGTTAATCTTGTCATTTAAATGAATAAAGGAAGTAATTTACGGAGAACCTTACTATTTATAGGAGACCATATGATTTATAATTCATCTTATCTTATAAGGACTGGATGAAATGATTATTATACTCATTTTGAACAATAAGAAAATTTGTGCCAAAATTATGAAAGAGATCCACTCAGATAATAAATAAAAGAGCAAGACATGAACCAAACACAGTGGTTCTAACCACTCTTCACTCTCCACAATGCTGAACACAAGTGGAAAAACTTTTTTTTTAAGATTTTATTTATTTATTCATGAGAGACACAGACTGAGAGAGAGACAGGCAGAGGGAGAAGCAGGCTCCATGCAGGGAGCCCCATGTGGGACTCCATCTAGAGTCTCCAGGATCACATCCTGGGCTGAAGGCGGCACTAGACTGCTGAGCCACATGGACTGCCCAAGTGAATAAACTTCTAAACTCAGATCTTTTTAAGTGCACGCTCAGTGGTTAATACTTTTTTTTTTTTTTTTTTAGTGGTTAATAGCCTTGATATAAATTTGTGTAACTTTTTGCTTAATTTGTAATAACCAAATGAACCCTACTAACAACGACTAAATCAGTGAGAAACAATTCTGTTCCCCCTCCTCCTTTTTTTTAAATAGAGCAAAAATTCATCATTTAAGAAGCATAGAGAGAAAACCAAAGCCACAAATGAGGGCATATGACAAAAACTAACAACTTATGTAAGTTAGGTTACTGGGAAATTTAACGTAAGCTGTGACAATATGCATTATCTGATTGAAATTTAGCCAACTCAACTCAGTTTTGACTAACAGGTAGTAGTATTCCTGAAGTAGTAGAATGAAGAGAAATCATACATTAGCATATACGTTATTGTGTTAGCATTTTTTTTGTACATTTGGTTTTAACCTTGACCAGAAATGACACTCCATCATCCAGCATTCTCTGACATTCCTTTGCAGCCACTTATACTACTGACATTATAGGCATAATTTCTGAATTCCTTCTGATAATATCACCACTTTTAGCCTTTTGGCTTAACTGAAGATGATTAATACTTGTTATGCTTAGATAATATTTTTTTAATTTAACTTTACATGTTTTTTCTTATTTTTCTCAAAAATAGGAGTCAAATAAAATTTATTTGTATGGGTTTTTTTTAAATTATTATTATTCAATAAACACAAAAGCAGAAAACTGTTCCAGACAATTGTATCGTTTGTTGAATAATTCTACGGTGAGCACACTTGTAACCACAAACCAGATCAGGAAATGGATTTCTGCCAGCCACCCCAGAAGCCCGTGTAGATGTCCTCCTCCTAACTGCTCTTCAACTTTCATAGCAGTCCTTTGCTTGCACTTTTAATAGATTTATCCACCAAGTGCTTATCTAACATTCCGTAGTCTAGCTTTCTGTTTTGCTTTTAAGTAGGTTTTTAAAAGCTCTCTTTTGATCTTCAGATTTCTGCTTCATCCCTTTCTTTTTCTCATAAACGAACTATCTGCAGGCCATTTAATCTGCAGGATTTTCCATAGCGTGCAGCAGTGAGAAGAATTTGTGCTGTGGGAGACTATGTTGGTACAGTTTAGCATGTCCCTGGTCCTCTGTGTTTCCTCCAAATTGGCACCTGGGTCCAGGGGTTCAATGGCACGCAAATTTACTTTTTATGAAATTTACAGGTGTTTTCTTTCACATGTGGGCACGAAGCTTCTTCTGATGTCAGCAGCAGTTTGTGCTTGAATAGACTAGATCTTACGTCTGTTTCCTCAATCACTTTGTCTGAAATTCATTCCCAGTATTACCCTGAGTTCTCAAAGATTGCTAAAATTGTGCTTGTACCTTCTATACTTGCATATCAATTTTCTTGGGGTATAAAATGTGTGGTTCTTTTGTGTCCTTAAGTATATCATCTTTGTTTTCCTGATATACACTTTTGCTGCCCAAAATATAATGATTGCCTACTTTTGGTGACTCCCTTGTAAAATATTCACTATTTTGCTTAGATTTTCAAATGATTTTTCTTTGAAGTCAAATAATTTCACTAGAATATGCTCTTCGGTGGGTCATTTTGCTCGATATTCTGAGACTTGCGGTATTTTCAAAGGAAAGTTTTCGTTAATTATAGCTTTAGGTGTTCATTCTGTTCTCTTATTCTGGTTGTTTTTTTTTCAAGTATTTTTATTTACTCTATGGTAGAGCTTTGCATTTTCTATAAATTCATTTCAATTATTTTTTCATTTCACTTTTATTGTTGATACTTTTATTTAAGGTATTCAGAATTATTATGGTTATTTGCTCCTTTGTTCTTTCTAGTTTAGTCTTTCTGTGATTGTTTTTCTTAATTTTTAAGGGCTCTCATGTCATTTCTGACATTTACTAGTTCTGACTTATTCTTTCATGTCTTTTATCATTTTTAATACCATTTAGCCTATTTTGAAATTGTAGGCTATACTTTTATCTTTATGAGCATATCTTTCTGATGTGCCTCCATTGTGTTTTAGGATGCTAGTTCGCTATGAATTCTGTCTTTAAAACAACCCCATGAGATTGGACCTTAATATTTTTCCATCTTCATTTCTAAGTGACATTAGTTACCCTGGACATTTACAGGGAGATGTTCTCTAACATAGGGTATCCAATTTCACAGAGCTCCCTTTCTGTTATTTTTATGTCGTGCCCTCACGTGTGTATCTTGTGTGTCTCATTTTTGGAGACCTCCTGTCCCTTTTCTATATCCCACTTTTATCTGGACCATTTCATTCTTTTGTTTCCATTATTCCACTTCTGCTTAATTTTGATCCTTCTTCCAGAGGTCCTCAATGTGGAGTCACATTCTTCAGGAGCACTTTGGTTATCTTTTGTAGTTATGGTGGCTAGATTTCTCATGCCACTTCAGACCTTGCAACATACCCAATGCCCTCACCCTCTATTGGGTTGGGCAAAATTCTCCCTAGTTCAGCTGTGGACATTCAGTTGTCCCACCATGGTTTTCAAGGAATATCTCTTGGTTCTTTGGGGATTTTCCTGTTCTAAGGTACCTTGCCTATCAGAATTGATATATCTAATAGTGTAATATGGTTACCACTATACTGTATATATTTTATATAAAATATGTATGTTATATATAAAAAATACGAGTCTGCCCACATTCACTACAAAATAAATTCATTTAAAAAATAAAGTAAAAACAAATAAATAAAGTAAAATAAAATAAAAATAAATTCATTTTTAAATTACTGATTTGAGAGGCCAAAAAGAAAAGATATTATTGTTTTCTATTTGGCTGGTTATTTTATAATACACACACACACACACACATATATATACATATATATAAAATTATATTATTCTAATATATATATAACTATATTAGAAGCTGACAAACTCTGGCCCCTGTGTCAAATCCACCCATTGTCTTGTTTTGTATGGCTCATGAGCTAAGAGCGACATTTATAATTTTAAATGGTTGAAAAGATTAAAGAATATCTTGTGACATGTGAAAGTTAATGAAATGTGCATTTTAGTGTCCATAAATAAAGTTTTATTGGCACCTGGAAAAAAATAATAAGGTACCTTGCCCTGTGCATTCCGCTATATTCTCCTTCACAAACTCTGAAACCTGACATCTGTGCTGTTGGTAGTTTGTCCCAGCCTGTTTGTATTTTGCAATTTGCAGCATACCTTGTTATCTAATTTTGTTTTAAATGTTGTGCATGGGCTTTCTGTTTTGCATCCTAGTTGTTCGATGTGATTCTGTGTAAGGATCCAGGGAGATTCAGATCTATGCAGGTATCATCTTCACCTTTTCAAAATATCCTTTTACTTCTGTGATTCTTCTAGGAAGAAAATGGTTGGAAATTGGTATAAAACTGGTATTTTAGGGCACCTGTGTGGCTCAGTGGTTGAGTGTCTGCCTTTGGCTTAAGGCATTATCCTGGGGTTCCAGAATCGAGTTTTTCATCAGGTTCCCCGTAGAGCACTTGCTTCTCTTCTGCCTACGTCTCTGCTTTTCTATGTCTCTCATAACTAAATAAATAAAATCTTAAAAAGAACACTGGTATTTTAATAAAATCCTAAATTCTTGAAAATCACTGATTTTGCTATGTATGCTACTTTTCTCTTTGGCCTGGATTCCCTAGTAAATGGTTTAAAACTCAGACTTTAAAAAACAAACAAACAACAACAACAACAAAAAAGACTCAGACTTTTTTTACCTTGATAATGTTACAGAAGACGTTAAGCAGTAGTTAAGGTGCTATGTATGTGTATTCCTATAATTTTTCTTGCATGAGCTTGCTTACAGGCAATAAATACTTCTGTGAAAGACCACAGAATTCACAGTAAAAATATTATTTGCCAAAAAGAGGCCTTTGATAAATCTGTTATCATAGATAAGTTCTGTGGCTCTAATGGTGATACTACGTTAATGTATACATATTCAAGGAAAATATTTCCTAAATGTTATAGGTGGTTATGGGTAACTAACTTAATAACAAACACAAGTGGAAAGTAGGCATGGCTTCTACTGACAAAATCAATGACAGTTTAGGAATGGAATGCAAATTTCTGAATTCCCTTTTACCAAGAAGTGATATTTCATCTATTGTGTTGCTTTTCTGAAATACTGTTTTATTATATAATTTCCTAATATGTGAAAAAGGAAAAATCTCAGTCTTCCACCTATGAGTCTCCTTTATCTTCACAAAAAAACACTTTATTTCTGACACTCCTGGTCTCTAAATGGTGGAAGTTCTTCCGCACATGAAACAATTCTCCATAACACCAGCTGGATATCCTACAATTTAATTCAATTCTGACATTATCTACCTGGTAATAATGTCAGATTCCACACATGAAAGACAGAATCCCTTCACGATGCCAATCACAAGTGGTAGGTCCCAGGTTATGCACAATATTTGTCCAATTTGGTGGTAAATCAGAGGTTCCCATGCCCCTCTCCCTCTTAGGGTTTGGTTAATTTATTGGAGAAGCTCACAGAATTCAGAAAATATTTGACTTACTGAATGACCAGTTTATTGTAAAAGGATATAATTCAAGTACCACCAGAAGGCAGAGATACATAGGGCAAAGTATGGGGAAAGGTGCAGAGCTTCCACGCCCTCTCCAGGTATGCCACTCCCCCAACACTTCCATATGTTCCTCAACCTGGAAGTTCCTGAACCTTGTCCTCTTGCCCTTTTATGGAGGCTTCATTACAAAGGTAGAATTGATTACACCACTGGCCATTGGCAATTGATTCAGCCTCCAGCCTCTCCAGAGGTCAGGATACTATTAAAAGTTCCAACACATTAATCACATGATTGGTTCTCTTGACCACCAGCCCCCATCCTTACGTGGGATCTTAAGTCACCCCATTAATATAACAAAAGACACAGTTATGCTCTTAACAGTTAGGAAATTCTAAGGGTTTTAGAAGCTCTGTGATAGAAATAAGACCAAATATATAATTATTAAAAATCACACTATTATATATGCAATCGCATATATTATAAAATATATAGTGGTGTTGTTAAAATGTGTGTATGTGTGTGTGTAAAATCGTGGACTGGGAGTGGTGGTGCTAATAGTAAATATTTCTAATGTCTTACAAATGATTCACCAATTCATCAATCCCCAATAACACAACCTTAAAATTCCATTTATTCACCATATGAAGTATAGTTTTTCATTGGTCCTCCTGCTTCTCCACCATACTCCATTTTCGACAAAGCACTGTTTTGAAACTTGAATCAGAACTTGAGTTTCCATTACTTAAAAACCCTTCAATGAGATTCCACTGCATACAGAATTATATATGAATTTTTTGAATGACCCCAAAGATCCCACAACCTACAGACTGCAATACCCCCACAGCTCCATGCCTTTCAGGATGCTCCTGCTCATCCAGAGCATTCCTACACCTAGCAAACTCATTTGTATCTCCAGGCCTTGCAGTCAGCTCTTCTCTCTTCTTGTAACACTGCTTCTTCTGTCTGGGTCAATGTTACCTAACAAAGAGGGCTATATGGCTACCCTTCTAAAATGATCCCATTCCAATCACTCTCTTATATTTTTCTTCAGAGAATTTGCCACTGTCATACATTAACTACTTATTTATTTTTTTATTATTATTATCTAATAAGCTCCAGGAGGACAGAAAATGTGTCCTTTTTCTTTTACGTTGTATCCTAGTGACTAGAATGGTGCCCACCACACCGTATTAATACTTAACAAATGACTAAATCTGGGTTTGCCCTATAGTCAACAACCTATCAGATGGATAATTGCATGTCCAGATTAGTTGGCGGGATAATTTAAATTGAAAATGGAAATCATCAAAATTCAATAGGAGAAATAGTTGGTTTGGATTAAGAGCCCAAGGGGAAGCATACTGGGTAATTCTCAAGGTGTTTTGTTTTGTTTTTTAATTTGTTTGAGGCTTACGCGTCAGCAGGTCACTCGCAGCCACATGTTGCTTCCAAATTTTGTTACTTTCCTTAGTTTGACTCTGGTACAAAGTAGGAAGTAAGGAAATAAAAGAATCCAGAGTGAAGGAGAAGAACAGAATATAGAAGCCCTGGGAACATGAAAGTGGTGAGAAAGGAAGTAAGGCTGATGTGGGGAGGCCCACCTGTTACTTTACCATCTGCCAAATGTTTGGTTGTTTATCAGATGAAATAGGGCTGAAGCTGAATTTTTCTTGACTAACCTTCATGGAGAGAGGTCTCAGTGCATTTGGTTACTATTATTAATCAACTTGATTTTTTTAAGTCATTGTATTTTCTGACTTAAAATTTTCTCAGGCTTTCAATGCACAAATGAGTTTCCTGAACTAAATAGGCAAGATACATAGAGGTGCCCATGGATAATTTAAGTACAGTATGTGGAATTTTATCGTCCTTGTTTTTCTCAAACTAATAACACCAGGGCATGATGAAGGAAGTCTCCTGTATTAACCTCCAGAATATTCATATTTTTTGAAACCTAGGGGAAATCTCTTGCATCAGAGAATCGCTGTCCAAATGTAATTGCCAACTTAGCCTAGGCAATTATTGAACTTACCAGTTGTAGCAAATATATAAAGCAGCGATTTCTTCTGTTTTATGCACAGGGTAAATGTGTAGGTCATGCACACATAATGTTCAATGAAAATTCTAATCAATTAAAATAATGATAAGAAAATAATGATCTATCTGATTTTTGAACTTTCTTAAGAACTGTAACATGTAAATAGATTAGTGTTTAACTAAAATTAAATCAACTGTTTAATATTAACTCGAATTAAATGATCTTGAGAAATTGTAAGACTTTACAAAATGCCTTCTGAAAACCAAGGCATGCGATGAATTGATAAGATTGCCAGCATGATGGGCTAATGCACTAGATGGCACTAATTGTATGCCTTTTATGTATTATAAAATCAAATTTAGTGTGAAAAAGAAAGTACCTCACACTTGAAATGTTTTTATCAGGTATACTTTATGAAATTTCTTTGATATGTTATTTGTAATTTCTCATTATAGCTTTTCAGATCATGAGGAAAAAAGAATTAATTATAGCCACTTTGATATTAAGTGAATTTCAAATTGAAAAATATAATTCCCAGATTTTTTCTTAACCTAAAGAAACTAATTTACTCCAGGCAAGATGCAAAAGTATTCTAGTACAGAAGGATTAAGCGATTCAATTCAAGTGAAAAGTTCTATACCAATTACATGGTTTTCCATGAACTTTACTTATCAAAAAGATTAAAGCCTCAGAAAATAAATAAATTCTTCAGATTTTCTAAACAAAGTCTAAACCTTAAAGCATAAAAGAAATTCTGTGCTCTGCAAAATTCTTTCCTTGTGGTTTTTAAGTACACAAATGGGAAAATGGGGAAGGGAATAAAATCTTGTTATTTGGGGAACAAAGCAAGAGTATAACTAAGATAATTTTCAAAACAAGCAGTTTCCAATTAAGTTACCTGCCCTTTAGAGACAAACTTAAGTATTATTGCACTAAAAAATGAGGCAAAATTATTAATATAATTAATGTATGCCTACTTAAAATATATAGAATATTGATATTATAGTCACCCCAGTTAATTATAAACCTGTTGAGCTTATTTTAATTTTGATCTAAATAATTTAGAATTTTTAATCAAACAGAAAACACTGTCTGTCTAGAGTGCAATTTTCTGTGCCTGATTTGGACAGTCATCATGTGTATGAATTACTCATGGGAGCCAGTGCATCAGTTCTTCAGTTTAGGAGTCACTGAAGAGTTTCCTATATCTCTGAACTTCCAGAAGTTCACATATTAACTAGTTGAGAAAAATTGAACACACATGCTAGGAGGGAATACATAAAACTCCAAGTAGTTAATAAAACACATAGATATATCTGCACACAAGCCCATGACTAAAATTGAATGGGGTTTTGTCAACATTTTCCTGCTTAGTGAGCACTGGTAAAACTTATAGATCCATAGGAAAGTTTTAAAAGCTTGTTCCATATAAAAACTAATTCTCTCTCTCTCTCTCTTTCATTTTTAGGAGGGGCTATGGTGGTGATGGTGGTGGTAGTAGTGATAGAAAGGACAGGGCGATATGGTGGGGATGATGGCTGAAGGGGACAGTGATGGACATGGTGAAGAGGAACAATACAGATGGCCATAATTCAGATATTATACCAGGATCTTTTTGGATCACAAGCCTCTACTGATATGCTACTCCGACTCCGATCAATGTTGCTTCCAAATCAATTCACACTCATTCCTGTAGCACTGATCATTTTTTAAAAATTCAAAATAAGTAAGTATAAATATTTAATTATCCTTGTTTTTATCTTCCTCACTTTTTCACTTGCTTTCTTTTTCTTTGTAATTACTCAATGTTCAGTCTTTTAGAAAGTACCAGTTTTTATTATAATGGTTTTTATTTAGCTACTGATGGGGTCTATGCAAATATAGGATTTTCATTCTTTTATGAGTGACAGAAATGATGGAAGAAGTTTTGAAAGGTACTCTAGGTTTGAATGCTACCTAGAAAAATCCCTCCAATACTCAGAAAACATACGCTATAATTATTTCCTTTCTCACACTTTATATCAGGTTCTCCCTCTTTCCATGGTGCTATGTTAAGTTTAGCTTTCCTAAATGCACAATAGAACCTTATTGTATATCTATTTTTCTTCTTGTTTTAAAGATTGGTAATTTCGTTTGTATTCTTTCAAAAATAAAAATTCATCATTTTTGAGGGATATGTGATTTATATGAATTTGAAAACATTTAAGAGTAAGAAATAGAAGAAATATACTGATCTGGTTTTATAGATTGCTTCAATAACTCAAATGTTTTCACATTTTGAAACTTGTACAGTTACATCATTCAAGGTAATTCATAAAACTAAAATTTTCAAATAAGTGGGCTGATCCATTAGAAATGACAAATACCCATCATTTGCTTCAACGTGGATGGAACTGGAGGGTATTATGCTGAGTGAAATGAGTCAATCGGAAAAGGACAAACATTATATGTTCTCATTCATTTGGGGAATATAAATAATAGTGAAAGGGAATAGAAGGGAGGGGAGAAGAAATGGGTAGGAAATATCGGAAAGGGAGACAGAACATGAAGACTCCTAACTCTGGGAAACGAACTAGGGGTGGTGGAAGGGGAGGAGGGCAGGGTTGGGGGTGAATGGGTGACGGGCACTGAGGGGGGCACTTGACGGGATGAGCACTGGGTGTTATTCTGTATGTCGGCAAATTGAACACCAATAAAAAATAAATTTATTATTAAAAAAATAAGTGGGCTGATCATTCATATTGTTAAGGGGTTCTTTCTTATTTAATAAAGACTTTTTAAAAATGATTTAGGTACTTTTTCATGCATAGCATTATTGGGTAAAAAATGGAACACACATATTTTAGTTTTTAAAAAATTTGTATATTAGGTTAATATTCAACTTATTATTAGGAAGACATCAATTCATGTGACCAAACACAGACTGTAGGATGAAGGTCAAGGGCTAAACAATATTGATCTTTTTACATAATAACTATATGGGAAGTCCATTTTTCCAGATCAAGGCAGAAGAGATACTTTTCCCTAACTGCCAGTTTTGGTGGCAAGAATGTGCATTTTATCATCCCTTTATGCTGAACTGTAAGAATGAGACCTCCAGGGGTGCCTGGGTGGCTCTGTCAGTTAAGCATCTGCCTTGGGCTCAGGTCATGATCCCAGAGTCCTGGGATCAAGCCCTGTGTTGGCCTCTCTGCTCCGGGAGTCCGATTCTCTTTCTCCCTCTGCCCCTTCCCTTGTTTGTGCTCTCTCTGTCTCTTTCTCTCTCCCTCCCTCTCTCCCTCTCAAATAAATAAATAAAATCTTTTAAAAAGGGGGGGGGATCTCCATCCATGGCAGATGTCTCAGCCTTTCATTGATGCTGGCTAGGTCTCTGACTTGACTGAATGAGTAAGCAAGAAGCTGAGGCAGTGTAATGAAAGATGGGGACAAATCTTCAGGGGGCAGAGAGAGGAATGTGGATGGGACCTGGAGAAAAGAACACATCCTACATTCAAGGCAGTCCTTTCTCTGGTGGACCTCCACTTGCTTAAGAATAATGGAAAAGAAAAAAAGAAAAGAAAAGAAGAGGAAAGAAAAGAAAAGAAGAAAAGAAAAGAAAAGAAAAGAAAAAAGAAAAGAGAAGGAAAGGAAAGGAAAGAAAGAAAGAAAGAAAGAAAGAAAGAAAGAAAGAAAGAAAGAAAGAAAGAAAGAAAGAAGAAAGAAAGAAAAAGAAAGAAAGAAAGAAGAAAAAGAAAAGAAGAAAGAAGAAAGAAAGAAAGAAAGAAAGAAAGAAAGAAAGAAAGAAAGAAAGAAAGAAAAAACTCCATTCTTCTTTTGTTATAAAAATTTACCTAGCTCTTGTTGTATGAAAGCAAAAACAGTTACCTTAATTTACCATGTCATTGGTGAGAGACCCTGGATTTTTCCTTTTTACCCCATTTCAATCTTTTTGAAGTATCTGATGAGTTAGAAATGACTCATTGTTTATAGTTGAGAGATTTAAATGCTTACTGAGAGAGTTAAATGGCAGAAATAAATCTTTATACACCCAAATGTCCAAAGGAGATGTGGCTAAGGGGAAACTCCTGAGATGGGATATGGTTGCATGTTTGAGCTCAAGATGCTAAATGTAAAGCTGGAATGATATTAGAGTGAGGCTTGGCAGCAAGAATTACACTGTAGTTTGGGGCTCTACTTTTTATTTTTTAGTAGCAACACACACACACACACACACACACACACACTTGTCTACATACTGCCCTAGTAGGAAAAAGAGCATGATGGTAAATGAGATAAGAACTGAAATAGAAAAAAATGTCCCAGGGCAGCAATAGAGCTCAGCCATGGCTCATATACAAAAAACCATGTGACTTATTATAAATAAGCTCAGATTCTAAAATCTTGAGTTCTTCTCCGCAATGGAAATATATAGGTTAGAGAAAATCACCATGTCTTTTCATTATGTTGATTGACTCCACAGCGTAGTAATAGAGGTAACATGGTTTGAAGACACAAAAATGTAAAATTCTAACATCAACTCAATCTGATGTGTTGAGTTATAGAAAAGCTCTAAAATGTCAACACTGTGTAAATTCTGAGTTCCTTATTAGTTTCTCAAAACTTATTCTTGGAAATGGCTCAAGTCCATGCAAAGCTAGACAGTTCCTAAGCTACACCGACAAATTAAAAAAATCCATCTGAAAAATTAGTTCTTTCAAATTATTTTTGTCAGGAATTAGGTATATGTCATGAATAAATAACAAATTGCTGAAGCTATGAAAAAATCTACAGTTATTTTTACAATCTTAGCTTTTATGCCTCTGAGAAAGATCCAAGATCCAAGATTCCAAGATCTTCAGAAGTTTTTGTTGACACTATATTTAAAAACTAAGAAATCACCAAAAATTCAAGTAATCACCTTGTTACCTCTGAATGCATATGGTAACACAAAATTAATACTGAAGCAATGCTATGTATTGGTAAACCTATTACAGGTGAAGTCTTTTGTAATTAACAGATAAATCATATAGAAACAAGTATTGCTGAAGTACATTTTAGTTGTTGAAAGTCTGTTGTTTTTTTAAAGTTGTCCAAATCTTCATCTTCCAGTTTGAACTTTTACTATTGACATGCTTAGCCAACTCTCTTCATAGATGATCCAAAGATAACTTTAAGTTAGTTCACATCCAGCTTACAACACATTTCAAATGAGTAGGGTCAAATTACCAAGAACTTAGTTGTTTGCCATATGAGTAGAAAGAATGAGTCAGAATTAATAAGAAGCTGACTTGTTCTGGGTGGACACTCAGCATAAGAAAATCAAAAAGTGAAAGAGCTCTTGGTTTTTCTGGGCTATGCAGACCTGCCCTACAAAACTGAAAGAATGATGATTTAATCTCTGATTGACAGCCAATGGTTATTTCATTATTCAGCCTATTAATTAAGATTTCCTCAATTCCTTTCTGAACTCCTCATTTTTTTTATAAATCAGTGAGAAAACATAGTAACATTTCCTGTGCAATTATTTTTTTGCATGCTGCATTTGGGCTTCAACTATAATTGCCAAATATGACTCATTGAAATGAGATATGGTATTGAAATATAAGAAAACGATTGCAGAAAAGTAATAATAGAAGAAGAATGAGAAGAGGAGGAGAAAGAAGGAGTAAACACATAAAAATCTTCATGTGTAAAAATCAACCTAGGAAAATAAATATATATGATATATATATATATGCATTAAAATGGCGAGTATTAGTATTGATTGACATATAGTGTTAGAGATTTAGAAGAATATATTTCTTTTTTATGCTTTTTTGTATCTTTGAAGGTTTTTTTAATAGTAAGCATGCATTACTTATGTAATCATAAAAAATCAATAAAATTATTGTGAAATAATAAAAAGTTGTGATTAATACTACTTATATCATTTCCTATTTTCATCACCTTAATTTTATTTATTTATTTTTAATTTATTTTTTATTGGTGTTCAATTTACTAACATACAGAATAACCCCCAGTGCCCTTCACCCATTCACTCCCACCCCCCGCCCTTCTCCCCTTCCACCACACCTAGTTCGTTTCCCAGAGTTAGCAGTCTTTACGTTCTGTCTCCCTTTCTGATATTTCCCACACATTTCTTCTCCCTTCCCTTCTATTCCCTTTCACTATTATTTATATTCCCCAAATGAATGAGAACATATAATGTTTGTCCTTCACCGACTGACTTACTTCACTCAGCATAATACCCTCCAGTTCCATCCACGTTGAAGCAAATGGTGGGTATTTGTCATTTCTAATGGCTGAGGAATATTCCATTGTATACATAAACCACATCTTCTTTATCCATTCATCTTTCGTTGGACACCGAGGCTCCTTCCACAGTTTGGCTATCGTGGCCATTGCTGCTATAAACATCGGGGTGCAGGTGTCCCGGCGTTTCATTGCATCTGTATCTTTGGGGTAAATCCCCAACAGTGCAATTGCTGGGTCGTAGGGCAGGTATATTTTTAACTGTTTGAGGAACCTCCACACAGTTTTCACCTTAATTTTATACTCATATAAATACTCACTGTTTCAAGTTGTACCTGTTTCATCATAACAATATCACACTTCACAATATTGTATATTTGCTGCTGTGATTTGCATTTGAAAAATTACTCCATTAAAAGAATTGCTGATTGCTATAGTATCACTGAAGCATCATGTTAGATTTCACAAGTAGATAATTTATTTGAAGGAAAAGACATCTTCTCTCTAAAAACTTTCTTTCTTGGAAATAGAAATAGAAAAGAAAGATATCCCTGATAGCTGAACTACTACTCTTCTGATTTCCATAATACTTTGAAGTCTAGTCCAGATACTTTAGTATGAAATTATGCATGGCCTAGAGGTGATTTTTCTATGTGTATTTATCTTTCTTCTTCATAAAAAATATTTTAAGCAGTTATCATATTTAAATCACCTACTTAGAATTGTGGGAAGCAGCAGGTTCATTAAATTACTAATATTTGGGGGTTTTCCCGCTATTTTACTTTTTTTATGTGTTTGTCCTACAAAATAAATAATGCAAAAGCATGCTTTCTCCTCTTCTCTCTTTCTCTCCTTCACTTTTTCCATTAAAAAAAACTCCTCTGGAAGTGAGGACATTTAATTAGAATTACATCATATAAAGATAGGGAAGCATGTATACCTCATCATCTCTTTCATGAATTGCTGAAAACAGAACAAAATAATGGACTCTTTGCTTCTACTTGCTTCTTGAGTCCATTCTTGACACAGCAGCCAGAGTAATGGAGCAAATCTGGCCCATCTCTTTTTGTAAATAAAGTTTTATGAGAACACAGTCATATTCATTCCTTTATGTCTGTTTATAGCTGCTTTCATGCAATAGGGGCAGAGTTGAGTAGTTACAACAGAGACCATAGGGACCACAAAGCCTAAATAGTTACTATCTGGCGCTTTCTAGAAAATGTTTTTCGATTTTCGTCCTCAACTGTAGGTCATGATCAAGTTTGTCCTGTGCTCACAACCCTGCAATGACTCCCCATGCTCCTCAAGCCCTTGCAATGGCTACTTTGGCCCTACAGGAGCTGTTTGGCCTTAAATCTCTAAGCTCATCCTGTCCATTTCCCTCCCTTGCTTCATTCCAGTTACAGAGAGTTTTGTTTTGTTTTGTTTTTGTTTTTTTTTTTGTTTTTTTTTTTACACATCTCAAGCAAGCTCTTGCTGTGGGGACATTTTCCTAACAATTCCTTCTCCATGAAATGTTTTCCCCTCAAATTACTATAGCGATCATCCTTACCTCTGCCATGTGTTTGCTCCAGTGTCGTTTTCTGAATGAGGACTAACCTGTACACACAATTTTAAATCTTTCCCTTTCCCCATCTCACCTCTCACAGTGCCTGGCCATCCTTGATTTTTTCCTGCAAATCATTTGTCTCTTTCTAATGTACCATATTACTTGACTTGTTTTTACCTATAAATTACCCTGTTCATTATCTGTCTCTTCCCACTAAATATAAGGTCCTGGAGGGCAGAATTTTTTAATTTTTTTTTTACTTTTTTGTGCATCAATATATCCTAAGTGGCTTAGATAGTGCCTGACACATGGTAGGCACCCAATACAAACATGAAGGATACATAAGTAACTGCACACATGGGGTAGAAATCAGAATTATTTTTTGATACTGACCCTGCCATTAACTAATCCTGCCATCTCGGGAACATAAATAGACATTGCAGGGCATTAGTTTCCTTATCTTAAGTAAAATGAGGAGATTTGAAAAGTTTCTTTCAGGTATTTAAGTTCATTGATTTTCTGACATCAGTATAATCTAAATGCACTCAGTGCAATTTCTGAACCTCTGGATTTGTTTTACAGATAATATAATTATAATGAGACAAAAATCCCAAATCGAACAGTTGTTTTAGTAAGTATCCAGCGTTATTTCTGGATGTGTAATAACAACTCACATGTTTGCTTCCATTGCATAGATGTGTTTAGAAACTGATCATTTCAATTAATGAGGAAAAACAAATGTTTACCTGAGTGAAAGGAGGATAGCCAAAAATATATTTCTTTAAACATTTCTGTAGGCTACTTGCCACTTGACCTTATTTCATTTACTATTAGTTTGCCATCAGTAGAATAATCAGATTCTTTAAATAAAATTTTCCGGCAAATACATGATATTCCATAGAAATTCATTATTCTGTACATGATTATTTGCCAAATTGTATACTTATTGTAGATCTAAAATATAGAGACTATCACTTGATGTAACAGGGAAGTCTAGCACACAGGAAAGGTTCTTGGTTTGCTCCTTACTGAGGGGTCTTTATAATATTTTCAACTAATGACTATTATTAATAAACTGAAAAGGACCATAAGAATAGAGTAGGTATGTTTCTAATTATCAAGATCCAGAAATTCTGGCCCAGATATTAGGTACAAATTTTCAAAGGTCACATATTCGATCAATACTGAATGAAGAATTAGAATATAGAACTCCTGTGGTGAGGTCAGTGAAAATCTATCCCATCTCCTTAAGGAACTAGGTATTGAATATAAAATCTATAGAAAAATAAATCAATGTGTGTGTCCTTTCCCAAACTCCATGTGCAAAGAATCATAAATTATACATACAGTAGGCTTTTTTTTTTATTCGTTATTCTTCACAACTTTGTTTTCACTCTTCCTTGCAGATTTGGTAAATGTCTGTCCTATAATTCTGCTATTTACTTCTGACTTAGAATGTTGAGTTGACTCATAGTCAAAATGTAAATATGGCCTTCAGAAGAGCACATTTTCTATGTAGGTCACAGATTACATTGTGAAAAGGCCATTTAAAAAAGTGATGTTATTAAAAGCATGGCAATGATGATAAGCCTCATTGCTTTTGTGATAGAGAGAAATTTGACATGTTTGCTGTTACCAGTATAGACTGACCTGAGTAGGAATGGCAATGGGCCCTGAATTGGAGATTTATGAACATCCCTATCACATTCCAAGCTTTAAAAATTCACCCGTGTCACTGCTAGAAACTCATTGCCATCAAAGTAGTTTCCAGTAAACTGTTGGAAGCAGTTAATTCCACAGAAGTTTCTGCTCAAAATAGCATTTTAATCACGAGTCTCACAATTCTGGCAGCATCTTCTACTCCTTAACCCCATTCCTCCACCTTCCTCCCATTTCTGTTACTTTCCCTGGTTCATTTTTCTTCCCATTTAAAACACACACACACACACACACACACACACACACACACACATACAAAATGGAACACTATCAAGAAGCATAAGGCCAAGATACCTAACAATGAATCTCTTTAAAAAATCTATAGTTTCATTCAACTTTGTGTGAAAAGTTGGAGAATGTGATTATCTACATATTGCTGTCATCTGAAGAGAATTCCAAAATACTTAGTTTTGAAAAAAAAAATGCCATTTGGCAAAACCCGTTTACTCATGAAAAGTAATTGTGGTCAGACATATTTAGCTTATATTACTGGCATTCATCTTGAAGTTCTGTAAATATTTATAGTGAATTTAAATGCATGTAAATACTGTATACCGTTTCAGCAATTTAATGGGATTCATTTATAGGACATGAAAAAAAATGGACTTAGCTGCCACAGTTCAAAGAACTGAAGATATTTTTTCATTTATTTCCAAATGTGTATGTTTCAGAATAGTGAAGTCCACATGGAAAGAGAATGTGTGCATGCTTCTATGCAGAATGTGCTTTAGATGTGCAGTTTTAGATGTAGGTATTTGAATAGGATACAAAATTGGGAACTTGGGCTCTGGGTTGAAACAACTTTCCTGTCCTTGGCATTTTAATGAAACAAACAAACAAAAAAGAATATTGAGGTTTGGGACCATAATAATTGTCCTGTTTTTCACTTAATATTGCCTGTGTCATGAAAACAATCCTCAAGATTCTATTCCTACACCAACACATGTATATGTGTATATATGTATAAAAATATACATATTCATTCTGGAGCAAATTGTGATAAATATTTGATCACAGTTTGAGAGATATTTTAGTTTGAAAATTAATTAAATTAATAAAAAATTGTATTTGGTTAACATATGATAACATGTTAATGTGAGCTTTGCAGGGCTGGTTTTTTCACTGTGTGCAGTTTCTCTCCATACCAACATCAGGATGTACACATTTTATGAAAGAAGATATATAATCAAAAAAAAATGTAATACAGCTATCAAAATTGAATAGGTTACCTCATACACCAAGATAAATATAGATGTTTTCTTTTGATACAAGGCTTTTTTTTTTTTATTTATTTATTTTTTTTTTTTTGATACAAGGCTTTTAAACAAATAAAGAAGTTTTTTATACACCCAGGTAAAAACAATTAAATTTTAACACATTGCATCCAGAACCTTTGGCACATTGTTTCATATAGTTAAAGTCAAAACATTTCTTTATTAAAATGTATCTAAATTATCTCTGCAACGCCTCTAATATTGTTTTTCACGTTCAAAGGTCTGTTCTTTGTAAGACTGGAGTGTGTGTGTGTGTGTGTGTGTGTGTGTGTGTGAAAATGTAATGAAAAGAACCATAGACTTTCTTTCTAATCTAATCTAAACTTTGTTCCAACCTACCATTCTCCATTAGCAAATAAATTACTTTCATTTTTAGAGTAGGTAGTCAGCATATTTATAAGTTATGACCTGAAACTCAATTGAAAAATCTTCATATTAAAGTGCTTGGATCCATGTCTACAGAAGGCAAGGCTAAGTTTCAGTGGTTTTTCAGCACAGAAGGGGGTTCCAGTGGGCACGGTGGGTGGCTGCTAATACTTTCCTACGTGTGCAAGATGGGTTCTGGTCTTGTCCATGGCTCCAGACATCCCAAACACTGCATTTTCTCTGTCAACCCTATTGTGCCAAGTCAGTACTGCAAGCCACTATTTATTTTAAAAAGTTGATAATGACTGGAGTCCTGGGGAGTGCTTTCTAGTGATAAATACCCTTGGAAAATGCTGTTTCCTTTGTTGCTATTTTTGTCTCTTCGGTATTACATAATAGCAAGCATATTCTAAGGAAAGGAAATGGCTAGGTGTTTGTAACATATGTCACTCACTGTTTCCATTCCCATCATGGTGTGGAATGTTTAATTTCTAAACTCTAAGTGCCTAATGACTACTGGTTATTTTCTCTTCTCTGCAAACATTACCTGTTCAGTGGCAGTTCATGGAATTCTGCTCATAGAATAAACAGTACTATGTGAACCCCCCTCAGGGTGTTCTCCCTGTCTTGGTTGAGCAGATAATTTCTAAGTTACTTTCCCACTTAAAGATAATATGATTTTATGTGGATGCCAGGGCCGCCAAGGTTGGATTTTAAGAAAACTCTTTAATTGCAGTTAGCATTCTATAATTCCTTCTAGCGAGATATGTCTTTAACTCAATAATCATCCCTTCCCCCACCATCAAAATACAGTTACTACTTGAAGTACTACTTGTTAGTAAGTACTATGTTAATATAAAGAACATTACTCTCAGGAAAGAGAGTGTTTAAATAAGACAGAGAGGAAATTAAGAATAGCAGGAGTTTATATCAAGATTTTTAATGCGGTCCTTGAATGCACTAGTCTTATAATTTATTTGCTATGATTCTTATAATTCATCTGCTATGCCCACATATCTCATTTCATAGCATAAATGTTGTAAGTAAATAGCCATTTCAGTTTCAAGACTTGGATTGGGGAAAAAAAATGTCTGATTTTAGAAATTTCAAATTTGCTCCTTCAGTAAAGGAGAGAACACCTTTATGTTAATAACTTCTTTTGTCATCATTACTTTAAATTGTAAATTTCTCCCTGCATAAAATTTTCTACATGTGAAAAAATCTTGTTTTATATCAAATTCTTAAAAAAATGAGGTGCTTGATTATACTGTTAAGTATAATTTTAAACAGCATTGCAATTGGGCTTTTCTTCTGTCCCTCTAGGTGTGACTAGTTGAGAGGATATTTAGGTCACATCCATAGTACTGTAATAAAACAGAAACACACTCCAACATCTAATGTTGAGAAAACAACATTTTCAGAAAAACAGGCTAATAGCTCCTAAATTGAAATGCATTCACTTATCTAAGGTGGTTCATGAAACTTACCTAAAGACATCTATCTTTCTTGTGACTATAAACGTGACAAATGAAATTGGTAGGCAAATCAGAATAAGAAAAAGAATAAACTTGAACTGAGGTACATAGGAAAATATGTAATATCTAGAATAACTATAATCAGTAGAAGCTTTAACCCAGAACTAACTTGTGGCTTAACAATTAAAATAGGGGTTTGCTTTAAAAAACTAAGCTCTGTCAGGGGTGCCTGGGTGGCTCAGTTGGTTAAGTATCTCACTCTTGATCTCAGCTCAGGTCTTGATCTCAGGGTCGTGAGTTCAAGCCCTGCACTGGGGGCTTAAAATAAAATAAAATAAAATGAAACTCTGTTTTACTTAAAGATAAAACAAATACACATCTACTCCCTCAATGAAAATGACTTTCATCAATGTAGCCCTTTTTTGTTTAGACCAAAGTTTCTTCCCTAAGTCACAGGCACTTCCTTCCTTTACTCTTCATCTTCTGGAGATTTCCTCATCACTAGTGATAGCTACTGGCAAAAGATGAAGTCTAAATAGAGATGATACTTAAAAACTGATTTAATAAAACTAGGAATGTACTCTTGTTAAAGGAGCTATTTGATAAACAGAGCACAACAAATGTTCACAGGAAGTAGCTGGAAGGGCTTTTTTAGTTCATTATCTGATATTGAGTCTAGAAGGATTAATGCAGTCTTTTTGGTATGTCATGTACATTTTTGATTGCAGTGATTAGAACCATGATTAAATGACCTCACACAAAGCAATGGAAGAAAAACAGAGCTTGCCCTCTGGCTTACATTTGTATTGTTGTTGAGGTTTCTATGCTTTAAATATGGTATAGCTATCTTCTGAATACTTTTTAGTTGTCTGAACCATTTTGACCATAATTGTACTAATATATTACTAGTGCTTTGAATATTTTGCTTTGATATATGCAACATGTGATTCTCTTGGCATAAAAGATTTTGTATTAAAAAATAATTTAAAAAATAAAACAAAATAATTTAGTAGCAAAATGTGTAAATTGAGATTTTTGCAAAGGAAACAGATTGGTTGGCATTGTAATTTTTTAAGAGTATTGAGATAAGAAGTGGAAAGGATACTTGGTGAAATTTAAGAAAATGATTGAAAATAAAAAATTAAAAAGAAGAAATACTTCCTAACTTATTCAATGTGGCCGGCCCTACCCTAACATAAAAATAGAAAAAGACATTGTAAGAATGAAATGTGCTATCAACATAACTCATGAAATTTGATGCAATAATTCTGAACAAAATCTTAACAAACAAAACCTAGCATTATATAAAAAGTACAATATATCATGCCTAAATCTGGTTTATTCCAGGAATGTGAGATTGGATTAACATATGAAATTAAAATAATTTACTATATTGAAACTAAAAGAGGAAACCATATGTTTGTCTTAAAAGACACAGAAAAAACACTTGGTAAAATCCAACATCCATTCCTGATAAATGCTGTCAACAAAATAGTAATAGTAGAGAACTTCTACCACTTGGTAAAGCATACTTACAAAAGTTTTACAGTTATTGTCAGATGCAGTTTTCACTGATGAGAAACTGAAGATGACACAAAGAAATGGAAAAACACTCCATGCTCATGGACTAGAAGAACAAATATTGCTAAAATATCTATACTGCCCAAAGCAATCTACACATTTAATGAAATCTCTATCAAAATACCAATAACAATTTTCAGAGAGCTAGAAAAAAGAATCCTAAAATTTGTATGGAACCACAAAGACCCTCAATAGACAAAGTGGTCTTGAAAAAGAGAAACAAAGCTGGAGGCATCACAATTCTGGACCTTAAGCTACATTACAAAACTGAGATCATCAAGACAGTATGGTACTGGCACAAAAAAAGACACACAGATCAATAGAACAGAATAGAAAATCCAGAAATGAACCCACAACTATATGGTCAATTACTCTTCAACAAACTGGGAAAGAATATCTAACATGGGAAAGAATATTAATAAGAAGAAAGAAAGTCTCTTCAACAAATGGTGTTAGCAAAACTAAACAGTAACATGCAGAAGAATGCAACTGAACCATTCCTTACACCATACACAAAAGTAAATGGAAAATAGATGAAAAATCTAAATGTGAGACAGGAAATCATTAAATCTTAGAAGAGAACATAGGCAGTAACTTCGTTGACATTAGCAATAGCAACTTCTTACTAGATATGTCTTCTGAGGTAAGGAAAAGAAAAGCAAAAATAAACTATTGGGACTACATCAAGATAAAACACTTCTGCACGGTAAAAGAAGCAATCAACAAAACTAAAAGGTCACCTACAGAATGGGAGAAAATATTTGCAAGTGACATATCTGATAAAAGGTTAGTATCCAAAATATATAAATAACTTATCAAACTCAACAACCAAAAAACAATCTGGTTTTAAGTTGGGCAGAAGACATGAATAGACATCTTTCCATAGAAGACATAGAGATGACCAATAGACACATGAAAAGATACTCAACATCACTCATCATCATGGAAGCACGAATCAAAACCACACTGAGGTATTACCTTATACAAGTTAGAACGGATAAATTTAACAACTCAGGAAACATCAGGTGTTGTTGAGCATGCAAAAAAAGGTAACGCTCTTACACTGTTGGTGGGAATGCAAACTGATGCTGCCACTCTGGAGAACAGTGTGGAGGTTCCTCAAAAGTTAAAAATAGAATTACCCAATGATCCAGCAATTGTATTACTAGGTATTTACCCAAAGGATACAAAAACATGAATAAGAAGGAAGACATACACCCTGAGTCTATAGCAGCATTATCAACAATAGTCAAATTATGGAAAGAGGACAAATGTCCATTGACTGATGAATGGATAAAGAAGAGATGGTATATATATATATGCAATGAAATATTCCTCAGCCATCAAAAGAATTAAATTGTGCCATCTGCAATGACATGCATAGAGCGAGAGAGTATTATGTTAAGTGAAATAAATCAGAGAAGGTCAAATACTATATGATTTCACTCATATGTGGAATTTAAGAAACAAAACAAATGAACAAATGGGAAAAAGAGAGGCAAACCAAGAAACAGACTCTTAACTATACAGAAAAAAGTAATGGTTACTAAAGGGGAGGTGGCTTTGGGATGTATTAAATAGGTGATGGGTATTAAGGAGGACACTTGTGATGAGGACCGGGTATTGTATGTAAGTGAGGAATCACTAAATTCTACACCTGAAACTGATATTACACTCTATGTCAACTAATTGAATTTAAATAAAACCTTAAAAAGAAGGTGCAGTTTTCCCACAAATTGACTTACAGTTTTAAATCCTAGCAAGGAATTTTTTAAAAAATTGGCCAGCAGAGTTTACAATATATATAGAGAGAAAAGCAAATGATCTACAATAGCTGGAACAATTTTGAAAAGAAAGAACAAAATCAGGGGACCAGAACTATCTGACTTCAAGAGTTATTATAAATCTGAATTGTTCAAGACAGGATGGTATTATCAAGTAGAAAAATAAATCCATGTAAGTCAATAGAAAGTCTATTGACCCAATGAACTTTTAACAAAGATGCAAAGGCAATTCAAAGGAGACATGGTAGTCTTTAAAAAAAAATGGTGCTGGAACAATTGGATATCAATATGTAACAGAGGGAGAAAAGAAAGGGAGGAAGGAGGGAGGGCAGGAGGGAAGGAGGAGAGAGAGAGGGAAAAAAAATCCAGCATCTATGTACGCTGATCTTACACAATATACAAAGGTTAACTCAATGGATCATAGGCCAAAATTTAAAGCATAACACTTAAAATATCTAGAATGAAACACAGAAGAAACAAATGTTGGACCTTGTAGTTAGGCAGATTTCTTAAATATGACACCAAATGCATGATTTAATAGGTATACCAGATAATCAAAAATTTAAAACCTCTGCTCTTTGAAGGATAATGTTAAGAGAATAAAGAAATGAGCCACAGACTTGGAGAATATATTTGCAAAGCCTATGTCTGATAAAGGACTTGTGTCCATAATAAGTAAATGTATAAAGTCAAAGTCCAATAATAGGAGAACCATTAATTCAAATGGATGTGCTAACATTTGAACAGAC
Source organism: Canis lupus dingo (assembly GCF_003254725.2). Classification (NCBI taxonomy): domain Eukaryota; kingdom Metazoa; phylum Chordata; class Mammalia; order Carnivora; family Canidae; genus Canis; species Canis lupus. Next base: position 25,750,901 of record NC_064244.1, read on the forward strand.
ACTTCAACAAAGACAATATAGATATTACAAATGAGCATAAGAAAAGATGCTGAATATCATAAGTCATTAGGGAAATGCAAAATAAACCAGTGAGGTTTAGTTACATAGCTAGAGTGGCTAAAATTTAAAATAATAACCACACCAAATGTTGGCAAGAATGAGGAGAACAGAAACTCTTCTACGCACTGTAAGTGGAATGTAAAATGCTACAAACGCTTTGGAAACAGTTTGGCTATGTCTTAAAAAATATTAACCTATATTTATCAATGATCTAGTCACTTTGCTCCTCCTATGTGTTTACCCTAGAGACTGTGTCCATATAAACTCTTTTAAACAAAAGGTCATTGCAGATTTATGGTAACAGCCAAAATGTGGGAGCAACCCAACCTATTTCAACCAGTGGGTGAAAGGATTAAAAAAACGTTGTATGCATCTACACAATAACAAACACTCAGCAGTAAGAAATGAACTACTTATACACACCATGACATGGATGAGTCATAGGTAATTATGCTGAATGAAAGAAGCCATAAAAGAGAGTATATACGGGATGATTTTATTTATATAAGACTTTAGAAAATGCAAACAATCTACGGTGATCAGCAGATCAATGTTTAACTGGGAACGGGATATTCCACCGGGCATGAGGGAAACTTTGGGTGTGGTGGATATGTTCCACATCTTGATATGGTCATGATTTCATGGGGATGTGTGTGTGTGTGTGTGTGTCAAAATTTACCTAGCTTTCACTCTAAGTACGTGCAACTTATTGTATGGCCATTATCTCTCAATGTTAAATACCATATATTCATTATAGTAAATCTAAAATCTAAAGGGTTTTGTATCATTTCTAAAACAAGAGAAAGGATTGGGCTAGTTTGAGTGAGTAGGTGCTCCAGGTTAAACATTTGTTTATCGGAGACCATAGATTTCTGTCCCTGATTGCTTTATCTGGTTTCTGTTTGTAGCAACTAATAGGGAAAACTCTAAAATGCGTCAATTCATTTTTGGAAGGAAATGGAACACATGAAAAGCTGTGCTCTGGGGGCATAACAACTGCATATAAATTCAGGCTGCACCACTTGATAAGTGTGTAACTTTGCTCAATTTACTTATTCTTTTTAACCTTCGTTTTCTCATCAGTAAACTATCTTAATTACATGACTTTGTAATCTATAAAGCTAGCTTCAAGCTCTGAGCATGCCGACGTGCACCATCTACAAAAATTTGAAGTTGCCGCTTTAAATTCACAAGGTGACATATTCACCCTTCCCTTCCCCCTAGTGATCTGTGTTAGGAAGATTAATCAGGGAGTTCTGGAGAGAAGAATTAGGTGGTGCAGACTCGAGGGTTGAAATAAGAGTTATGCAGATGGAGGGGGGCAAGGAGAAGCCTCTGGAGACATAAGCATTTTGGCAGAGAGTTGAATGCAGTGAGGGGTAAGCCAGGGGGAAAAATGTGGAAAAAAAACAAGTACAAAGACACCTATGTGAGTGTAAGGTATGCTTTTGACCCAGAGCTTGAGCATGGAGTGAGTAGCAGGATGTGGGAGAGGTAGGCAGGTGCTAGATCATGTTGGACCTTGTAAGACTTTGTAAAGAGCCTACGAGTTTTACCTGTTGCTTAATTCCAAGTAGGTAAACCATAAGAAGGCTTGTACAGGACAATGGTCTGACCTTGAGGTTTAAAAGTATAGAGTAGTTGTTGGGTACAAATTATGAGAATGCGAGAACATAACCAGGGAAACCAGTTCTCTTGTGGGTCTGTGGACCAAGCAGTCTCTCTCTCTCTCTCTATCTCTCTCTCTCTCTCTCTCTTTCTCTCGCTACAAAGTTCAAAACTTCCCCATAGTACAGGAAAAAAATGTACAGAGTTTATTCTGAGAAGTTGTCAGTTCACCTTTCTATAAAAGTTTTGCTATTATTCTTTTCTGTTACTCAGCACTTGAGGATGTTCCTTTGCCAATTGCATGTAGGCGTTATTTAGAAAAATTGGCATTTTTATAACATGTATGCTTCTTAAGTCTAAGACAGTACCTACAAACAAATAAGTAAAGAGGGAAGGAACTGAAGTATTTGATCAGCAGTAACCATACAGGTATTTTAAAAAAGAATCGTTGATAGAATATTTTATTAGCTTCCAGTGTAAAACATTTATGTACATTATGAAATGGTCACTGGAATTAGTCTACTTACCATCTGTCACCATAAAAAAAGTTGTTACAATTATTACTGACCATATTCCCTATGACGTACATCTCCATATCTTATTTATTTTATAACTGGAAGATTGTATCTCTTACTCTCTTTCACTTTATTTCATCCATCCCCACATCCCCTCTCACACCCAAATGTTTTTGGTATCTGTGAGTCTGTTTTGTTTAATTTGTCCATTTTTTTTTATTTTTTAGATTCCACTTTTGAGTGAAATCATACAGCATTTGTCTTTGATTTATTTCACTTAGCATAATACTCTACAGTTCCATGTATATTGTCACAAATGGCAAGATCTCATCCTTTTTAGTGGCTGAGTAATATTCTATTGAGTATATTTGCTACATCTTCTTTACCCATTCATCTATCATACACATTTAGGTTGCTTCCATATCTTGGCTATTGTAAATAATGCTCCAGTGAACATAGGGGTGCATATATCTTTTTTTAAGATTTTATTTATTCATGAGAGGCAGAGACACAGGCAGAGGGAGAAGCAGGCTCCATGCTGGGAGCCCGATGTGGGACTCGGTCCAGGTCTCCAGGATCACACCCTAGGCTGAAGGCAGCACCAATCCGCTGAGCTACCCTAGGCTGAAGGCAGCACCAATCCGCTGAGCTACCCAGGCTGCCCCATAGGTCTTTTCAAATTAGCGTTTTGTCTTTTTTCAGATAAATACATAGAAGTAGAATTGTTGGATCATATGGTAATTCTATTTTTTATTATTTTTAGGATCCTCCACACTGTTTTCTTTCATGGCTGCACCAATTTACATTGTCAACAGCAATGCACCAGGGTTCCCTTTTTCCTATATCCTCACCAACACTTATTACTTCTTATCTTTTTGATGTCAGGTGTAGGTGATATATCATTATGGTCTTGATTTTCATTTCCCTGATGGTTAGTTATGTTGAGCATGTTTTTATGTGCCTGTTGATCATCTGTGTGTTTTCTTTAGAAAAGTATCTATTCAGTTCCTCTGCCCACTTTTACAATCAGATGGTGCCTTTTAAAAAATATTGAATTGTATGAGTTCTTTATATATTTTGGATGTTAACTTTTATCAGATACATTATTTGTGAATATTTTCTCTTGTTCATTGGGTTGCCTTTTCATTTTGTGGCTGGTGTTCTTCATTGTGCTTTTAAAAACTTTTCAGTTTGATGTTGTACCATCTGTTTAGTTTGCTTTTGTTTTTCTTGCCTATGGAGACAGTTTCAAAGCAATATTGCTACGACTAATGTCAAGGGGCTTACTGCCAATGTTTTTTTTCTAAGCGCTTTATGGTTTCAGATCTTAGATTAAGGTCTTCAATATATTTTGTTTATTTTTGTATATACTTTAAGAAAGCAGTCCTGTTTCATTATTTTGCATGTAGCTGTCCAGTTTTCCCAACACCATTTATTTAAGAGACTGTCTTTTCCCCATTGTATATATTCTTTTTAAAAAAATAGTTTTGTTTATTTATTTTATAGAGAGCATGTGTGCAAGCATGGAGAAGAGTGGAGGGAGAGGGGATGCATACTCCCTGTTGGGTGGGGAGTCTGATACAGGGCTTGATCCCACAACTCTGCGATTGAGACAAGACCAATAATTGGATGCTTGCCTGATCAAGCCACCCAGGCTCATAGATTAATGGGCCATGTAAGTGTGGGTTCATTTCTGGGTTTTCTACCCTATTCTATTGATCTATGTGTCTTTGTGTGTGTGTGTGTGTGTGTGTGTGTGCGCCAGTTCCATACTGTGCTGATTACTACAGCTTTGTAGCATAGTTTGAAATCTGGGGTATAAAGGCCATTTTAAAATTTAACCCCTTTATAGCATTTTCTAAAACATACTATGCATGATAGAAATGACCTTTATTAGATATTTTAAAAATCCATTACTAGTCTCCAATTTCCTTCCCATACATCATCACACTTCTAATTCTGACTGTCCTTAAATTTCTATCATTTCTTACAGACTGGAGTAAGTTCCTTTTTAAAAATCCAATCTCTTAAGGGCCTACCTGAAAATAATAGTTTATACAAATGACTCCAATTATTTATTTTCACAGATTTCTTGATTTGTCCACCACCACTGAAATTAAATCCTCTCCATTGTAGTTTAAAATCTCATTATTAGTTGTTCAAACATCAGCAAACCATTAGTTATTTTGGCACATGCTCTCATAGGAGATAATATATTCATAATATATCTTGGTTACTATACTGTTATATTTTGAATTCTCTAAATCTAGCCTTTGAACATTAAAAAAAAGATTTTATTCATTTATCTGACAGAGAGAGAGCACACAAGTAGGCAGAGCAGCAGACAGAGAGAGAGAGAGAGAAAGAGAGAGCACAAACAGGCAAAGCAACAGGCAGAGGCAGAGAGAGAAGCAGTGTCTCCTGTCAAAAGGAAATATTTCTGCTTTCCAATTGCATGAATAACAAAATACAGTATCTTTTCCAATGACTACATACTTGTTGCTTATGGCTCCTTTTGGGATATATATATAATTTCCCCAAGTTAAACATTAAGTTTAAACTCCCTTTTATTCAGGTGTTGGACCTCTTGGATCTCCCCCTTTAATTATTAAGTCCTTTTTCCCTATTTTTTGTTGCTTTGTCTTTTTTCTCAATTCTGAGTACTCTTTAAAAATTATCTTTCAGTCATTTCACTGAATTTGAGTTTTCCATGTCTGCTAGGTTTTTTCTTAATTTACTTTTTAGTAAATGGGAGTCTCCTGTTTTTTTCGCATACTGTTCCTGTATTGTAGAGTTCCTGTTTTGTAGATATTGTATGTTCTCTTTTTAATAACATTTTTCTGAGATTTTTATCTCCCATCATAGTTTCTGTTTTCTCCAAGGTACTGTTTTCTTTGTATTTGTTTTTGTCTCTAGTTTCAAGTTAGAGGCTTTCTTCAGAAAACTAAACTAATACTTCTATGTGATCTTATAATTAAGAGTGTGGGGAATTAACTTATAATTAGAAGATACCCTAAACATAGAGTGGGGTTTGACTGTGAACTCTGCTCTAGGACACTGACTGTAACATTTAATTGCACAACATATGGTGTTGAAGTCTTTGCGTTTCTTCCACTTAGGTTATGTTCTCCAAAGATGACTCTTTGAATGAACAACGATTTCTGGCTGCAAACATATTAGGAGCTCAGATGGATAAAAGAATGGGGGTCTAAGATCTGATAGGTATATGTTACACCTATTTCAATAGGGTTCCTCCACCCTTACCTGAAGCTCTTGTTTTCTATCTCAAGAGTATTTGTTTCACTCTTTCTAAAGGGTAATCATCTTGTATTTCCCTTGTGAGAACAGAAATAGTCTTCAACTTCACAGAAATGTGGTGAGGACCTGGGCGATTTACATTCTTCTTAAATAGAGTATCAAAGAATCCTCTTGATTTGAAGTCCCCTTTTGTTTCATTCCCCCTTCCTGAAGTATGTGGCATCACATTATTCAGACAATTGAGGATTTTGAGATCTAAAGAGGCATAGATCTGAACTTTTCCCCACTGCATGTATAGCATTTAATTCCCTTGAGTCTTTTGGGTTCTTGACTTCATTTCTATGTGTATTCCAGCTTCCAAAATCACTTTTCAAGCTTCCTTGTTTTTTGTGGATTTATGCCGTTAAAAATGGATCATTGTCAGTGGTAGACACAGTAGTGCTCCCCCCTCCAGAGATGTTTATATCTTCATTCCCAGAACCTATGACTTAGTTATATGGGGAAAAGGGGACTTTGAAAATATGACTAAAGTTAATGGCCTGGGATGTGCAAGTACCCTGGATTATCCAGGCTGGCACAGACTAGCCTCATGATTCTTTGAAAGCAGAGTCTTTATAGACTGTGGTAAAAGGGAGATGTGATGATAGAGGAAGGGTCAGAGATGGTGGAAGAGGGGGCAGGACTTAGGAAGCTAGTAAACTAGCTTCCTGCCCCAGGAAGTTGGGGCAGACTTTAGAAGCTAGAAAAGCAATGGAAAAGGATTCTTCCCTAGAGCTTCAACAGAGAAATACAACCCTGCCCACACCTTGATTTTAGCTCCATGAGAATGGTATTGGACTTCTGAGAGGCAGACTGTAAGATAATAAAATCATATCACTGTGAGCCACTGAGTTTGTGATCGTTTGTTACAATTGCAATCCCAAACTAGTACAGTATTGTTTTATTGAGATTTGAAAAGGAAACAAATGTAGATTCACATGTTCAATCTGTCATCTTACCTAGAAACACTTATCTTTAGTTAAAATGCTAATTATTAAAAAAATATTTAAAAATTCTAATTATTTAGGAATAGGTAATAGATTTATATGGTTTAAAATTCAGAATCTTCTAAAGTATATACATGAGAAGTATGATATTCTATACCAACACAAATATAAATATTCTATGCAACATATTCATCTTTTCACATGTTTATACATATTTCTGTCTCTTGCTATTTTTACTCACCAATTTATCTTAGAATATAGTTTTATCATTCTTTTTTCCCCAGTTTTAGATGAGTATATCATAGTTTATTCAATCAGTATCCTATTTATGGACATGAATTCTGTTACCAGTCTCTTATGATTTTAATGGTGAAACAAATCACAATACATCAAACTTTATGTTTCAAAATGCACATTAGACAAATCCTGAAAAATGGAATAGCTGGATTAAAATTAAGCACAGATATATTTTGATAAATACAACCTTTAAACAAGTAGATGTCCATTTCCACATAAAATAATGATAATATGGATTGAAATTATGCATGTTGAAAATAAATATATTATGTTATAAATGTGGGAAGGACAGGGATTTCTTTTCTAAGTTCTGTTACTCTTGAAACACTGGGAGATAATCATTAAAACATCAAAGATAACCATAGTTGCAGGGTGAATAAGATACACCCCTTGGGTAATAAACTTAAAGCGTTCATCACAGACTGCAATAAGCAAATTCAGTGGAAACACAGCTAATGAGACATGATGAAAGCAACTGTGTATTAAATTCTCCAGCAATATGCAGCAGCTGTGTGAAGGGATGAGCAATTTTGGCCGTGGTGCCTGGGAGGAAGTTGTGTGGCAGGAACAAGAATACGAGAAGGAGTGCCGAGAGGGGCAGGGGCAGAGTAGAGAAGGAAGTTGGGCTTTATCTTAACAGTAAAAGGAAACTTTAGCAAGTTTTGTTTGCTTGTTTTCTCTTTCCTTTTTTTAATGGGAGAATTTTTTTCAATAGGGTAAAATGTGAATTTGGACCTATTCCCTAAATTCCAAATCAAACTGATTGTTGAAATTAGAATGAAGCAAATGTAGAATCAGTAAAAGAAATTTTGCTGAACTTAAGTAAACACATTTATATTGATAGTTGTAAAAGGTATGATGAAGAGAATATATAGAGATTTAGAAAATGTTACAGGAGAGAAAGAATTGGGGAAAATGTGTGGATTGGAAGTTAGCAACGCAGCCATGGTCAATGTTGAAAGCTTGGTGTCTTACTGAGGAAACAATTATTACCTTCCTCTGAGCTAAAAGATGGATCTGATCTTAGTCTTCAGTTCTTACTTTCCCTAAGTGGCACATCATTGCCACCAGTATAGTATGGGAAATACTCTCAAATCCCAGGACTGGGGCACCAGTATAGTATGGGAAATACTCTCAAATCCCAGGACTGGGGCAATCTCATCTTCCTTTCTTTTCCTTAGATACTCTGCTCCTAATCTGTGCTTCTGAGACATCACTTTGTATCCATATAACCTTTAGTTAGTATGCACACATATTCCCATATTCAAATTAAAAACAATTTTCAAAAAATAAAAAAATAAAAAAATTTTCAACAATCATTCATTTTCACAAATTTCTGGAAAATAGAAGCAGTGGTATTGCTTTGTTTATTTCCACATTATAACAATGTCTACATTATACATTTGAAATTAGCAAAAATGAAATAAAATTATTAGAGTTACATAAAATTCATCACATGGTTCTACTCCAGCGTTTGCTTCTATCTGTCAGGATGCCTTTCTATGGCTCTCTTTAAAATTTGCCAAAGAAAACACATCTATTTCCCTGCTGTTAAAGCATCAAAGCTCCCACACAGAAACCCATTCCCATGGAACCCAAATAAAAACATAAAGAAGACTGTTGGTAGACTAAATACATTTTAAGCTTTCTCCAGGTTTCTATTTAAACACAGTCTGATTTTTACTTGGTTGACTCTCTTTCTATTAAGCCCTGGGCACATGGACTAGGATGTATTTTTATGGCTTTGCAATAGCAATGATGACAGCTAAGGTTAAACAGGCTCCCATTAGATCCAGCAGTGCCAGCAGAGCCACATTACACAGATTATTTTATTGGAATACCGACAAATGAACGCCAACAGAATCCTGCTTAGTAGCAGCACCTAAGACATAATAGGCACTTAATAATTGCTTTTGGCATTATGATTGAATGATCCCTAAATTTGTTATATATTCCATCGTCTTCACTTAAAGAGGCAGAGGAGGAAAGCTGAGAAATGCAAAATGAAACCCTGTGTTTTAATGTTTACTTTGTCCTAATTTTCAAACTTTATTTGTGTGTACTCTGACCACTTATACTTTTGAGTAACTAATTAAAATTATTGAGCAATGGATGCCTGAGTGGCTCAGTCAGTTAAGCATGGGAGTCTTGGTTTTGGCTCAGGTCCTGATCTCATGGGTCTCGATCCCCTCCTATAGTTCTGTGCTTAACAAGGAGTCTGCTTAAAAATTCTTTCCCTTTGCCACTGCCTCCCTCCCCACTCTGTCTCTGTCTCAAATAAATCTTTTTTAAAAAGCCCTCGTGTTAAGAAATAAAATAAACTATTGAGGAAAAATGGTGTTGTATTGACTTATGTACCAAGTTTTTATTCTGTCTTTTGACAATTAAAATGGTAAACTACATTTGCTTTCATGTGCTCTTCTTTCTTGCTTTTTTTAAAGGTAAACCTTGCCTAAGGGGTAACTTAAGGTACTGTGATGAAATATCACTCTAAATGTGAAGGAAATAGCATAAAAATATTGAGCATACAAGTGGTAAGTTTAAGTCATGCCAAGGAATTCTGAAAATGAATGGTTGAGGAAGAACTTATTTTTATTTTCACATTTTCCTCAACTCTAGAGCCTTAAAATGTGGTTTAACTTATAGGTTGTGTCTCGGCCTTAGGAATGGGAACAGGTCTCATTGTCTCTGTGAAATAAAGATTACATGACATTGCCAACACATAAGTCAATAGTCATATGTGGACATTGACACTCAGGATAGTACTGATAATGTTACCATGTAATATAGAAAGTAGTGAATTCCAGGAAATTGAGACATTTCTAAGGTTTAATTGTGTTGGTCTCTTTTAGCTAACAGCAAAGCAGGTTACATATGTTTTTCTCATAAATTTTAGGACATTACATATATTACACAGACACAGAACCACATGGTCTCCAAAAAAGAAAGCTGTTATTCCAGGTGAAATATAAAGTGGCACCTTGCATTGGTATCTCCTTTCATTGTGTGTAATTCATGGAAAATATAAAGAAATTGTGAAGGAAGTTTCTTATGCTCACAGTGGCAAATGATGCATAAAGGCAGACCAAGAAATTAAGAAATCTGAAATTGTAATTACAAGGCCTTGTTCCTTGCAAGCCCCAGGATAACACCCACAGTTGCAGAAATCCCTTGCTGTACTGGATACAAGGCTATGCCTGGAATTCATTCAAAGAAACCTGACATTCACCATTTTTTGATATCCCCAAAAGACTTCAATTTATTTTAAATTGTCATTTAACAACAACTGTGTGTCTATAGAGGATGGCATAAGATAGAATTTTTTGTTCAGAAGTTTAGAAAGCACATTTTAAAACTTTACTAATTTAGTAAAAACATATAATGTAGCTTAAATCTGGCTTTCCACATGAAATACCTCATCCAAACCCTTCATTCTACCCAAAACTACACTTCTAACTCTGAGAACTTTTTGATTTGACACTCATGTCTCTTTGACCTTTCACCTATTTATATTCAAATCCCAATAGTCAGATAGGCCTTGGCTGAGTACAGCTACAAAGCTTAGTTGGTCATTCTCCAAATGTTACCCTAATACAGTCCAGAGTTTGCCTGTAACTTTCATTCACTCAGAATAGTATTTATTTAATGTTACTACCTTCCTACCAGCCATTGACCTAGACTGTTGGTGTTGAAACTTACATTATAGGAGGAATAGACAGAGAATACAGTATATAAATATATTAGGAACTCATGTAAGTACATAAGAATGAAATGAAACCTGATATAGAGAACAATTAGGCAGGGAAGGGGGATAAGAAGTTCCAGAGTTATTGAATCATAATGTACCTGAAAAGGCTACATTTTTTAAAATATTCTATTTATTCATGAGAGACACACAGAGAGAGGCAGAGACATAGGCAGAGGGAGAAGTGGGCTCCTAACAGGGTGCCCAATGCAGTACTTGATCCTAGGACCCCAGGATCATGCCTGAACCAAAGGCTCAACCACTGAGCCACCCAGGTATCCCAAAAAGGTTACATTGGAGCAAAGACTTGAAGTAGGAAAAGAAGAGCCATCTGAATAGGTGGGAGAAAAACTCTTTATGCAGAGAAACACTGAGGAGGGTAGCTGGTGTGTTTACAAAAAAAGCAAGGCCTTACTATATCTGTCCTCATTACCTCTTGGGCCTCATTCCTTCCTCTCTTCTGTAATATTTGCACACCAGGTAATGGAAACAGATAGAGTAGGGCCTTACAGTCTCCAATAAAAACTTTGGCTTTTATTATGCATGAAATAAAGAGCACTGGAGAATTTTGAATTTAGTGGTTAAGTCTCACTTAAACTTTTTAAAAGTGTTCTTTTGGATAATTTATCAAGAAAAGACTTTAAAGGGATACAAATGTAGAAGCAAAGAGCTCAATTAGTAGGCAGTTGAGAAGTGATGGTGGTTTGGAACAGGACACTAGCCATGGAGGTGGTGAGAAGAAGTCAGATTGTGTAGCATTGTATACAAAATAAAATCCAGAGTCTCTTCATAGACCTCATTCCCCCTCTCTGCTGACTTCAGAAAAACTTCCTCCATATGAGCAAATAGCAATCAAATATTCCATTCCATAGAATTCAACATGGGAAGGCTGAAATTTTTATTTTAAGTTAGAAAATGTAATGGGAAAGTGTAATTGGCCCAGAGTATATCATATGGCTCTCTTCTACTAGGGTGTCCTAAGTGCAATAGTATGTAAATCCCTGAATTCCTGAATCTTCATGTGTCAGCCGACCTTATAGAGATATCACTGGTAAAACTCATTTATTTTGGTAGGCACCTTTCAAAAATTACTTGGACCACTTTTATACTCTGTCGCCACATAACAGCCTATAAATTTTCCAGCTTATAGGCCTTGGAGGGACCAATTAAATAGATATTTCCAAATGTAATTTTATAAAAAAATTGGCCAAGGAGTAGCAGAGTTCTCTATTTCATCCTGCTCCTCTTCAGCTTATGAAAGAAAAGCTATTTCATATGATAGAGGAAGAATATCAAAGGCTAGACCAAAACTGTGACTGAAAATAAGGTGTATGGTTCATTCATATGCTAATCTGCGCTCAAGTGGTTGAGATGTAAAAATCTAAACTCAGTTCTGTTCTGTAGCATATCTATGTCTTGTTCACTAAGGTATTACAAGCACCAAGCCCTGTTCCTGGCATATCATAACAAAGCAATAAATCCTTCTTGAATGAATAAGTGAATTAACCACACTGGAAAATGGTGAATTTTCAATTTGCTTCTTTGTATGTCACTCTTTGGCAAAAGCCGTAACTTCTAGATGCCACGCAATGGGGATTGAAGGGAAATGGCTTTAGCATTGAAAGGATGATTTCATATTGAGGTCCATTTATTAATCAATATAAAACTGTTTGCTTCACAAAGGCAATATGTTTCTTATATCCCTATAGACAGGGATGGGAAAAATAATTTTCTAAGCTTTATTCCTTTCAGATATCATCTTATCACAATTAATAATTTTTGTGCATCCATTAATTTTAAACATGGTTGCTTTCTTCAAGGAGTTTACAAACCAGTTTTGGAGACAAGGAACTAATATAAGTAAAATTATAGGTAAGATTGATATACTATTGCATATGAAGGTCACAGATAAAACATGATATTCCATAAACACTTATCTACTGTTTCAAAAAGGGGACACAGATACACCACTAGAAACATAAGCCCATCATGGGCTGAATTATGTCTCCTGCCCCCCAACTTAATTCATAACTGCCAGTTCAGAGTGTGACTATTTGGGCAGATTAGAGTCTTTAAAGAAGTAATTAGGTTAAAATGAGATCATTAGGATGGATCCTACTCCTATATGACTGGTGACCTTATAGGAAGAGGAATTTTGAACACAGATACATATAGCAGAAGAATGCCACATGAACATGAAGACGGCCATCAATAAGCCAAGGAGAGAAGCTTTGGAAGAAAGCAACCCTGCGACACCTTGATCTTGGACTTATTGCTTCCAGAACTGCGAGAAAATAAATTTCTGTTATTTAAGCCACCAATCTGTGGTACTAGGTTATGGCAAGCATAGTACTTCAGTATAAAAGTAAATAGGTTTTATCCAGAGGAAAAATTAGCCACGGAGAAGTAGCAAGGCATAAATAGTCCTGTGAACTTAGATTTTCCCACAATACTAGGCTTAATTAGGAGAGCCATAGAAGATTGGATGTACCATAGAAGGGACTCTGAGAAAGGGACCCCACACTCAAATGCTCAGAAAAAAAACAAACTATAGGAAAAAGTGGGAAAGTCATATCTAGGCCACTCTATGACAATGAAACCTTCTAGGTTTCAATGTCTAGTGACAGATTTCAGCCAGTTGTGTTGAACTAAACACGACCTTCCAAGCAAACTTTTTGTATGGCAAGTACCAGAGTTTGGTCAGCTGACCACCAATAAACATAGGTTACTTAGTCATATAAACGCTCAATACATGATTATTTAAGTAATTATTAATTATTTATTTAATTAATTAAGTAGTAATATTATAATTATATTAATTAATATTAATTATATTATAATTAATTATTAATTAATTATTATTTAAGTAAATAAAAAGATTACCAGTTGCTTACTTGTGTTTATGAAAAGAATGACTATTATTTTTTAAGATAATGAAAAATATTCAAGGCGCCGGCGTGACTCAGTCAGTTAAGCATCCAACTCTTGATCTCAGCTCAGGTCTTGACCTCCAGTTCAGGAGTTCAATCCCTGAACTGGGTTCCGTACTGGACATGGAGTCTACTTTAAAAAAAAAAAAAAATCACTTGTTAAGTAATGATTTATAGATTGGAGTGTTTGTATATATATATATATACAAACAATATAGAGTAATAAATAAATAAATTGTATATATATATATTAGATAAAAAGGATATATATATATATATATCCTTTGAGCCACCAATTTAGTTAGAAAAACACCTTGCATTTGTAAATCATCTGCCAGTTGTGTATACCTTACACAAGTAAAGGCAAAAGAGAAATGCAAATGTGACATGGCTACTTTATTTCTACCCTTTGACTCCAAAGACTGGTCAGGTCATTTAGGAAACCACCTCATTTGAGGGGGATTAGAAGCTGTAGGTCACTTGGGAATTCAGTTATATCTGAGTCTAACAAGAGACTGGAAAATATAATTTTGCACTTGCACATTATTGAGTAAGGTCAGTATCTAGCTCTGACTCAGCATTTGGCAATCCACTGGCCATTCTTACAGAGCTTGGTCCCTTCCTGCCACCAGGGTGCAGGTTTCATAATTACGCTCTTTGACAGTGTAGGCTTTGAGCCCCGGATAACTGCGACAAAATTGCCTCAAGCTGTGGGGGTTTTCCACTTGGAGCTTCTAAACCTGACAAAAGTAGCCAGAATTCACTACCTTTCTCATGGGACATTTTGACCTAAAAAGACTCGGTGTCCAATAGTTTGGGTATATGTACCAAAGGACTTTAGGCAAAATATTACATAACATTAAAATGACGTTCATCTTATCTCCAGCGAGTGAAGGGAAGGAAGCAAGGTGTTTATGTTGTGTAAGCAGGTGAATGCCTAAGTAGAGTTAATTTTAAAAGAGCCAGTGTCTATTCAATTAGTTGCCACTCATTTCACATATGGCTCACAAAGAAAATTGGGGTATACCTGAAAAGCCGTATAATTTTGGGAAGAAAATTACCAATATAAAAATTTTTTTACATGATAAATGATGTTGATTGATTTTAACTTGTATTCACAGAATGAAGATTTTTGATTATGATGTATTATCTTCTTTCTATATTTCTAGATTCATATTCCTAGTATTCCGTTAGCTATCTTTGTACCTGGGTTCATGAGTGATGTTGGTATTCGATTACTTTCTAGTAATGGCATTGTCCAGTTTGGAATTGGAGTTCCATTATGCAAAAAGTTGTGAAGTAATCCTTCTTCTCTGTATTCTGAGAGTACATATAGAATTGGTAATATTTCCTAGCTCAATGTTTGATAGAGTTCACCAGTCAAGCCCTTTGGGCCTATGGATTTCTTTATAAACAGATTTTCATCTATGAATTACATTTATTTTTAAGTTAAATTTCTTGGATAAATATAACACTTCAAATTTTGCACTTCTCCTTTTCTCTGTTTTGGTATTATAATGCTTTTCAAGGAATTTGTTCTTTTACCTGAGATGTTACAGTCATTGACATTAAGATCTTCATAAAATCTGTAAGATTTATAATGACATCCTTCTCTTTCCTTTTCTTGATTAGTCTTCCCAAGAATTTATCAATTTTGTTAAACTTTTCAGAAGAATCAATTTTTGATTTAGACATTTTCCTAGGTTGTTTCTCATTTCTTTTATTTCTACTTTTGTCTCTACAATTTTTTTTTCTTCTGTGTATTTAGAATTTCATTTGCTGTGTCTTCCCTGGTTTCTTTAAGTGAGAGCTGTAAACATTGATTTCAACTAAACCTAAAATTTTGCTCCAATAACCAATTTAGTTGCTTTCTACTATTTTTCATAGGTTTTATTTTCATGATCATTCAGTTCAAAATATTTTCTATCATCTTGTCTTCATTGACTTTTAAATTATTTTGAAGTGTGTAGCTTGATTTCTTCCTTCTGTTATGGCCAATCTGAGGTCAATCTATCCGATGAATTTTAACTTCACATATGGTCTTTTATAATTCTAGGATTTCCATTTTATTTCCATTTTAAAGTTTCCATATCTGAGAGTTCTCCATACATCACACTATAAGGGGATCTCTTATGTCAGACTTGTGAACAGATTCATCACAGTTATTTAAAAGTTCTTGCCTCCCAACTTCTACATCTGGGCTGTTTTTGAATCTCCTGATTTTTCTCTAGACCATGTACCATATTTTCTGTTTTCCTTATGTATAATAATTTTGGGTTGTATATTGGACTTTATAAATGACATGCTGTAAATTCTGTTATATTTCTCTGAAGAGTGATGAGTTTTCCTCTAGCAGTCAATTGAATTATTGGCAGATTACCTGGAACTTGTGAAGTCCTGATTTTAAACTTCACTGAGGTCAGTCTATTTCTATTTTACTTTATCTATCTAGGATAGATCAACCTTTTATCCTGGGACATAGTTTTAACACCAAATATGTAGCCTCTCTTGGGTTTTAATAAAAAGTCAGGGGTGTTTACCAAGTCCCTCAACCCTTGGCAGGATTTAAACTATAACCTTTGTCTCCTCACCCCATCATGGATGACACATGAAATCTTTACTCAGCTCCTTCAGCTTTCCAGTTACTATTTTCCCCCTTTCCATGTGATATGGACGTCCTACATTCAACGCTCTGCATCCTAAGACCTAAATGATTTCAGTTTTATGCTTCATTTCTAATTTTTCTATGCCTCACAGACTATAACATGCTCCCAAAGAAAAAAAAATCATTAAAATTTTATTTAAAAATTTACTTATTTTGGATTATACACTCAGAAATCTCTCCAAGGATGCTGTGGTCTGAATGTGTCCCCACAAATTCATACATTGAGATCCTACCTTCAAAGTTGATGGACCTTTGGAAGGCGATTAGGTCATGAGAGTAGAGACCTCACGAATGGGATTAATGCTTGATAAAAGAGGCTCCAGAGAAATCCCTAGCCCTTTCCACCATGTGAAGACCCAGCAAGAAGGGACTAGCTATTAATTGGAAAGAGGATCCTTGCCAGAATGCAACCAAACTGGTGCCATGATCTTGAACTTCCAGCCTTCAGAACCATGAAAAATAAATTTCTGTTGTTTATAAGCCACCCAGTTGGTGATATTTTCTTATAGCAGCCTGAATGGACTAACATAAAGGAAATCTGAAAAAAGCATGCAGGCTGTATCTATTTCACATCTCACTCTAATAAAAGCATATTTTAGTAATGGCCTAAACTTACAGAGTGGTAATATTTTAATCACATATAAGGAAGAAGATAAATAAAATATTTTTAACGGAAGCATAAAGAAGCAGTTTTCAGTGGGAAGCAGTGATGATTTCAAAAGTTTTCAAATTCCTAAACTACTCTATTGAGACAAATTCCTAATTATTGTGTACTTATAATAGAAATTGACCTAGGAATTATACTGTATACATAAAATTACTTTTAGTATATTGTTTGAAAAATAAATGGTTTGAATAGTTTAAAATGAATCAGAGAATTCCTCATTATCTCCTCAGAGACTACTTCACACTTTTCAAGGAATGATTTTGAAAATAAGTTCTGAGGATCATGATTTTCTTAAAATAGTAGAACTGAACATATAATAAGAACTTATTATGTTCTAGGTATCACTCTAAGTATTTGTAATATTAACCCATCTCACCCTCAAAACAAGCCACTGAAGTATATAACTTTACTTAACCTGTCACTTTACACACTTTGTGTAACATTACAAGTGAAGAATGTTAAGTCAGATAGCAGTTAAATAATTATACCGTTATCAAACTAGCAAATGACAGAACAAAACCGTGAATACTTGCAGTCTGACTCTGGAGCCTGAGCCATTGAACCACAATAAATACTGCCTTTTATTCCAGTAAGAAATGCCCCCTCCATAAATTTGGAAAATATTTGATCTAATAAATAGAACCAACTGCAGGACTTCGTGGAACCCTCAATGTGTTGTTCTGTTTTCTCAAACTTATGTTACAATGTTTATGGATCTAGTGGGTGTCTAGACTAGAAGCAAAAACATATGCCTCATTTGTAGCACTTGCTGAGTTTTATAGCAAGACTTATTTCAAACTACTAATGACTTAACAACTGTCTTGCAGGACTTCTGAGTATTTACCAGGTGGCTTCTTGGTATAAACCATCACACTACCCATGGCTTTCCTAAAAGATACTGGTAGGATACGGAGAGTTGATCTGCCTCTCTCTCTGTCTCTTTCTCTCCTTCCTTCTTTGCATACCTACTGACCCATTTCTTTTCTAAAGCAAATTCTGATTTTTGAAATAGAACACTAATCAATGGTGAAAAATTTAGATGTTTGGATCTTAAAAATCTACTTTAAGAAACTTAGCAACAGTAACCAAAAGAACTGATGAAACGAAATTATAGTTTAATCAGTTAAAGATTAGAAAAAGATGAATTTAAAACCCCATAAGATTGTGGCAAAAGGAGTTAATGAAAACATTTTATTTAGTAATAAAAATGCTATAATTGCCACATTTATTGAATAGAGATGAAGTGGATGAATTCCTCTGGGTTCCTTGACAGTAATCTCCAAGAGATAATAAATTGTTGACTACTTTGTAAATTATAGAGTAAAATCTCCAAGGAGATCTTCATTTATGGTTGTTTTACCAGTGGAATCATTCCTCAGCTAGACTGGAGAGACAGAAGTGATGAATTTTTAATATTCATAAGAGAAATTCTATTGCCCATATTACCATACTAAAACTCATTTTTACTGTTCAGCTCAGTGTCAGTTTAGAAGGTGGCATTGAAATAATCACTCAACTAAATGGGACCCAATGGAACAAGTAGCCTCGTCAGAGTCTCAGGGATCCTTGTATCAGTGTGACCACTTTGCTATTCAAAACTTTGTTAAGATTCATTATTCTCTGTCCCTCACATTCATTTCAGAGAATGAACCTTTACATTCACCTAAACATTCACCTTTACAATTTTAAAGTACCATAATCTCAGTTGAACAAATGAATGTGTGGTGTTTAAATATTTTTCACTTAGAAAGCTGTATGATTCAGATGAAGGATTCTTATATTTATACCAAATGAGCCAGATGATGATACAGTGCTTTTTAAATGAGCATTATCTAATTTGTTCATGTTTCTTATGTTCTGTTAAAACCTGTTGTAGCAACATGAACTCTTCAAATTCCTTTTTGTGCTAAAAAGACTTGCACTGTATATGATGAAAATTCATCACCTGACAACGCTACTTTCCCAAGTGTATTCCTAATGATAAGAAATATTAGGGGCACCTGGGTGGCTGAGTCAGTTAAGTTTCTGACTCTTGATCTCAGCTCAGGTCTTGGTGTCACAGTTGTGAGTTCATGCCCTGTAAAGAAGAAGAGCTAATGGTAAGAAATATTGAAAGATGTTAAAAACAAACAAACAAACAAACAAACAAACAAAAACAAAAAACACCCAAACAAACTTGAACAAGAAATGGTATTATTGTATTATTGGAAACAACTGAATCTTACATCTCAGAGCTTCTTTTTCTCTTTTATCAAATCACCTCAGAGCTTCTTGATGCACATTAGCATTTTAAAACTTTCATAAACCAACATTTCTCAAGTTCTATCTCTTTTGGAAGGAATATTCATTAGTAACTTGATAACATTTTACACAAAACACAACTGGGGCATTCTGGGGTTTTAAAAACTTTCAAATTTACTATATGGATTATAAATAACTATATTAAAACATATATTGGAAATAAAATATAAAAAACTATACAACACTAACCATGAATACAAAGGTGCATTTGTTTCAAAATACAATATGTAAAAGGACTTATACTGTCTCAGTGATTGTATACGATACTCCCCTCTAGGTTATCTATTGCAATTATTGATCCAATTTAAATGAAATAAGTGAAATCAGCATTGATGTTTTGAAGAAGTATATTAAAGCTCACATGACACTAGAGAATTACTGCCAACGATCAATTTAGACACCTTATCTGATCAGCTGAGACAAATGAAGTGGAAAGGAAATTAACATTTACTGATGACCTACTACATGCCCAGCACTATTATAGGCACTTGTTATTATCTTTTTTTTTAAATCAACAAGCCCAAACACCTATGGGGTTCAGTCATTGTTCAGGCGTTCTGTAACCCTCAAGGCAGAAGATGACAGGCTCATGTGTCTCCCCGAAAATGCTTACCTTGTCAGAAGGGATACACATTATAAAACAAGAAGTGCCATGAGGAGTACAAAACACTTACTGAACTAAGAGGAGAAACAAATTATTTTAGACGAGCATGTGTGATGTGTGATACATTTAAGATGAGGGAATATATGACATTGAACATTTTTTCATACACTTACCTACCGTCTATTTCTTCTGTGGTGTTTATTGAGGTCATTTGCCCATTTTTAAATCAGGCTGTTCATTTTCTTATTGTTGAGTTTTTTTTTTTTTAAGTATTTTATTTATTTATGAGAAACACACAGGGAAGGAGGGAGAGGGAGAGAGAGAGGGAGAGGGAGAGGCAGACTCCATACAGGGAGCCTGATGTGAAACTCGATCCCGGGACTCCAGGATCACGCCCTGGGCCAAAGGCAGGTGCTAAACCGCTGAGCCACCCAGGGATCCCTTATTGTTGAGTTTTAAGAGTCCTTTGTACGTAATAGATTGTCCTTCATCCGATGTGTCTTTTACCAATATTTTCTTCCAGTGAGTCTGTGGCTCAACTTCTCATTCTTTTGACATTGTCTTTTGTGAAGCAGAAGTTTTTGATTGTAATGAAATCTTTCTTATCATTTGTTTCTTTCATGGATTATGCCTTTGGTGTTGCACCTGAAAGGTCACCACTGTATCCAAAATTATCTTCTAGGAGTTTTATAGTTTTGTGTTTTACATTTATTTTTTTTTAAGATTTTATTTATTTATTCATGAGAGACACACAGAAAGAGAGAGGCAGAGACACAGGCAGAGGGAGAAGCAGGCTCCACACAGGGAGCCCAACGTGGGACTTGATCACAGATTCCAGGATCACACCCTGGGCTGAAGGTGGTGCTAAACTGCTGAGCCACCAGGACTGCCCTGTGTTTTACATTTAGGTATATGATCCAAAAAAAAAAAAAAAAAATAGATATATGATCCACTCTGAGTTAATTTTTGTGAAGGGTGTAAGTTTTATGTCTAGGTTCATTTTTCTAACATGGATGTCCAGTTGACACAGTGTCATTTATTGAAAAGACCACCTTTATTCCATTACATGAACTTTGTTTCTTTGTTAAAGATCATTTAACTCTATTTATGTGAGTCTCTATCTGGGCCCTCTATTCTGTTTATCTATTTGTCCATTATTTTGCCAACACTATACTATCTTGATTACTGTAGGCTCATAAGAAGCCTTGAAGTCAAGTAGTGCCAAGTACTCCAACTAACTAACTTTCTTTCTTTCTTTCTTTCTTCTTTCTTTCTTTCTTTCTTTCTTTCTTTCTTTCTTTCTTTCTCTTTCTTCTTCTTTATTTCTTTCTTTCTTCTTTCTTTTTCCTTCCTTCCTTCCTTCCTTCCTTCCTTCCTTCCTTCCTTCCTTCCTTCCTTCCTTCTTTCTTTCTTTCTTTCTTTCTTTCTTCTTTCTTTCTTTCTTTCTCTTTCTTTCTTTCTTCCTTCCTTCCTCTCCTCTCCTCTCCTCTCCTCTCCTCTCCTCTCCTCTCCTCTCCTCTCCTCTCCTCTCCTCTCCTCTCCTCTCCTTTTTCTTTTTCATACTAAGTTGGCTATTCTGAGTCTTTTGCCCCTTTTTTGTAAGCTTTTATAAAATGACCTACCACACATGATTCTAATTTCATTACTAATTTAATTCCACTGTGACCTGAGAGCAGACATCATATGACCTTTGTTCTTTTAGTTGTTAAGATGTGTCTGATGGCCCAGAAGATGGTCTGTCTTGGTGAATGCTTCATGTGAGATTGAAAATAATGAGCAATTTGCTGTTGTTGGATGAAGTAGCCTATAAATACCCATTGGATCCAGTTGATTGATGGTGTTGTTGAGTTCAACCACGTTTTTACTCATATTCTCCCTGCTGGATCTGTCCACTTCTGATAAAGGGATGCTCAGGTATCCAGCTGTAATAGTGGATTCATCTATTTCTCCTTGCATTTCTATCAGTCTTCGCCTCATGTATTTTGACTTTCTCTTCTTAAGTGTATACATATTAGGAATTTTTATGTCTTCTTGGAGTAATGACCCCTCTATCATTATGTAATGTCCTACTTCATGACTGCTAACTTTATTTCCTCTGAAGTCTGCTCTTTCTGAAATAACATAGCTTCTTCTGCTTTATTTTTGTTAATGTTACCTGGTATATCTTTCCTCATCTCTTAAAATTTAATCTGTGAGTAATTGCATATTTAAAGTGAGTTTGGTTTTTTTTTTAGGTTAGTAGTGGGAAAAATGTTCAGCAAGAAATATGTTAAATGTAAATAATTGTGTTTATGGTGTGGCTTTCTAATCAGGTGCCTAGGTGGCTCAGTTACTTAAATGTCTGCCCTTCACTCAAGTCATGATCTCAGGGTCCTGAGATCAAGCCCCATGTTGGGCTCCCTGCTCAGCAAGGAGTCTGCTTCTCTCTCCCTCTGCTCATGCTCTCTCTTTCTCTCCAATAAACATATTTAAAAAATAATTTAAAAAGTTTCATTTTTTTGAACTATTTTTAAAAAATAGTTTTTATTTTTTTTATTTTTATGAGAATGATCTCATAACCCTGAGATCATTCCCTGAGCCAAAATCAAGAGTCAGATGCCTAACCAACTACACCACCCAGGAGCCCCTGTTATTGGCATTTAAACAATATTTAAAAAATAAAAAAATATTAAAGCTCTTGCTTTCTTAAAAGTTTTAATAAAAAAATAACAAAGTGAGGGTTTTTTTTGCAGACAGAATATATTTGAGTCTTTTTCTTTTTAATCCACTATGACGATCTCTGTCTCAGAAGTGGTGTATTTAGACTATTGATATTAAAGTAATTATTGATATAGTTGGATTAATATCTATAGCTTTTACGGTTTCCTTTTTGTTGCCCTTATTCTTTGTTCCTGTTTTAGTCTTTCATACATTTCTGTCTTTATTTTCCTGTATTTTACATGATCCCATGATCCCATTTTCTCTCTCTCTCTCTTTTTTTTTATTATATCAAGTCAACTTTTTAAGAAAATATTTTAGTGGTTGCTCTGGATTTTGCAATATATCCAATTCCACTTTCCAATGACTCTATACCTCTTCACAGATGGTACTGGTGACTTACAAAAAGTTTTCTTAATCCCCCCTCTTCTTTTGTGGCATTACTGTCATTCATTTCCCTTATATATATAATATAATACACACAAGCATGAATAATCTAATATATTGTTGCTATATTATTTGATCAAACCATTATCTTTTAAATTAATTAGTACAAGAAAATAAAACTTTTACTTTATCTTCACTTATTCCTTCTTCAGTCTTTTCTTTTCTTTATGTAGGTCCAAGTTTCTGCCCTATATCATTTTCTTTCTCTTTGAAGAACTTCTTTTAATATTTCTTGCAAGGCAGGTCTACTGGCAACAAGTTCTCTCAATTTTAGTCCCTTTGCAAAAGTTTATTTCCTCCTTTTTTGAAGGATAATTTTGCAAGATATAGGATTCTAAGTTGGTGTCTCTTTTATCTCAGCACTGAAACTATTTCACGTCATTCTCTCTTTGCTTGATTAGTTTATGAGATGTCAAATATAATTCTCATCTGTGCTTTACTATGGGTAAGATTCCCACCTCATTCTGTTGTTTTTTTTTTTTTTTTTCAGGATTTTTCTTTACATTTGATTTTTTGAAATTTGTATAGTATATATCTAGGTATGGCTGCTTTTAGCATATATCCTTCTTGGTGGTCTCTGACCGTCCTGGACCTGTGGTTTGGTCCAGTTTAGGGAAGTTCTTCAGTCATGGTTGCTTCAAATATTGTTTGTTCCTTTCTCTCCTTCTTCTTCTCTTGGTATTTTCATTATGTATATGTTATACCTCTTGTGGTTTTCCCACAGTTCCTGGATATTCTGTTTGCTTGTTTATCTGTTTTAGTCTTTTTTTTCCTCTTTGTTTTTCAGTTGTGGAAATTTCTGCTGTCATACATCAAGCTCAGGGATGCTTTCCTTAGCAATGTCGTCTCCTAATGAACCCATCAAGGCATTCATTATTTCTGTTTCAGTATTTTTTTATTTCTAACATTTATTTCTGATACTTTCTTAGATTTCCACCTCTTTATACGTTATCCACCTGTTCTTTTTGCTATTGTCTATTTTTTTCACTAAAATTCTAAGCATATGAATCATAGCCTTTTAAAATGATAATTGTCACATACCTGACATATTGGACTCTGGTTTTCATGTTTGTTCAGTTTCTTCAAACTGTGTTTTTGCCTTTTAATATGCCTTATAATTCTTTGTCAAAATGTGTATGTAATGTACTGGATAAAAAAATAGAAGGAACCAGGCCTTTAATTATGTAGTGGTGAGGTATGGGAAGTAGAAGTATTCTATAGTCCTATGATTAGGTTTAGTCTTTTGGTGAGGCCAGACTCTTGGATGGTGAACTTGATAGTGCTTCTCAGTTGTTTTTTTTTCCCCCCCTTTACATGGGGCATAATGGAGAAGCTTGGAGTTGTACACTTTCTTCTCCCAGGTAGGTTAGGTTCTGGTAAAGCAGTTTCCCTTGAAGATAGGCCTTGTTAAGAGAAGATGCTTTGGCATATTTCATATTGTTATTTCCCTTCTTCCCACCGGAAGCAAGAGTAAATTTTTCTCTAACCTTCTGTGAGAGCCTGGTCATGCACTTGGAGAAGATTGACAAAAATGAGGGGGATCCCCAGTGACTGGGTTCAACTTTTCACTTGTTAGGATAGAGTGGTGAGCTGCAAACTGCTCATGGCTGAACCAGAAACCAAGGTTGTTATTCAGCATCTGTTCATGTCTTTCCTTATCTGACATCTCTGCATTTTTTTCTTGGTGGAGTGTCTTTTTAAAACTTTTCTCCATTTTTTTGAATTATTTGTTTTCCTGTTATTAAATTTTAATATTCTTATGTACTATGAATATAAGCCCTTTACTAATTAAATGCTCTGCAAATATTTTTTCCCAGTCTGTAGCTTATCTTTTTTATTCTTTAACAGGATCTTTTAAAGAGGAGTTTTTGTTCTGTTTTAAGATTTTATTCATTTATTCATGAGAGACACAGAGAGAGAGGCAAAGACATAGGCAGAGGGGACCCTGATGTAGGACCTACCCCAGAACCCCAGGATCATGACCTGAGCCAAAGGCAGATGCTAAACCACTAAGCCACCTAGGTGTCCCTGAAGAGGAGTTTTAATTTCAATGAAGCTGCAGTAATTAAGACCGTGTAGTGTTGAGGTAAAGATAGGCAAATAAATTTGTGGAACAGAATAGAGAATTCAGAAATGGAGCCAAAGCTTTTTGGAATACTGATAATTAACAAAGGTATAAAAAACAATCCAAGCATAAAAAATTAACATTATTTTTAGTTTTTAAAATTTCAAAAAAATCTAAATTTAGCAAAAGTTAACTGCCATGGCTGAAGTAATTAATGATATATTCATGATAAAATTTTATAATATTCAAAACTATGGTTTCCTTAATTATAGATTAAATTATACAGCATTAGAAATGGAAGAAAAGTGATAGGTTATGTAGCCCAATTTCTTTATTTTAAATATTGGAACTAAATCCCAGAAAGTTAAATGAACATACCCAAAGTCTGATGGTCTACCCAGCAAGACACATACTATTTTAATTGTTAAATTTGATTGTTTTGAGAAAACACAGATAACTTTTGACTTTATTACTGCTGATTTTTCTGTTCAGTGATTCCATCTTGGGAAGCTATTGAACAAGGTGGTTTTGGTTTTGATTCCATCCCTACCAGTGAATAATCATTTCATTCTGGGCAATATTTCTTGCTCCTCACTTGCCTTCAATCTGTAAAATAAAAATAACGCATGGAATTAGACTTTGCTTTTCACAAATATTATGGAAGTAAATGTAATTAATCCCATGTGTGTAGTAGTTATTTCCAGAAAGGTGGTTTCGTTTTGTAGAAAGAAAATTGGGACTAGGAGAAAAGCAGATTTTCATTCAATTCTTAAATCTTCTGTAAACTGCCCAACATGATTGGTCATGTCTGTTTTCCTTCTATAAAGCAAAGTTGTTTCTTCTCTTTATTTACTGAAATCAGTCAAAAATAAATTTTGGATAGCATGTTGCAGGAGGGGGGAGGGGCAAATTTTTGAATCTCTTTCCCAACCAAAAAATTCAAAAATAGTTTGTAGCAGAAATAGAATTAGAACCTCTATTTCATGGAGGTGACTGGGTGACTCAGTCAGTTAAGTGTCTGACTTAGGTTCAGGTCCCAGGGTACGGGGATCAAGGCCCACATCAGGCTCCTTGCTCTTTGGGGAGCCTACTTCTGCCTCTGCTTCTTTCTCTTTTGCTTTTTCTCTCATGAATAATAAAGTCTGCAAAACAATAAGAATCTCCATTTTCTGAGCTTTAAGTTCATTTTAGCTTCACATATCTCCCCTAGGTAGTCACTGTTTTTCTCATTTTATAATTTATGATTTTACAGTAATATCATTAAGTCCTGTTGAAATAGAGACACATCATTATAATTGATGAATTGAAAAATATTGTGCTTATTCTATGTCATGACAAGTCTTTCAATTATATAGTTTCTCATAAATGAATCATGCATAGTCACTAAGAGATCTTGAAATCTTTTATCACTTTGAAAAAAAAACATGATCTAAAAGAAGAGATTGACACTTAAAAAGTCGTTCTTCCACCCTCTCAGCCACATTTCATTGAGCATTTCTTGAGTGTATCATATATCAAGGAAATAAACACTTCAAATTGAGAGAGTGAGCATCTGGACTGCCGCTGACTGGGACAGAATTTTCTCTGAGATGTTCACACGCTAAAAGGAAAAATATGTTTACAGATTGCCAAGATAAGTCCTGAAATATAATTATATCTGAGAAGTTGATTCTTACATGGAGAAATTTAGACTAGATCTCCCTATGAACTCTAAATAAAAAAATCTATTAGGAAAATAAACAAACTATACTTTATGAGGGGAAAATATATGAGGTAATCATGTGTAACTTTTATTCATTGCTAAGCATTTGCCGCACTTTGGTTTAATTCTTAGAACAACCTAAGAAGGGAAGTGATATTATTTCCACTTTACAGATGAAGGACTTAAGGCTTAGAGAATTTTAGTATGCTTGTAAAGTATAGTATCTTATCTGAAGGTGCAAGTCAATAACTGGAAGAATCAAAATTAATACTGAGATCTAACTAAATGCCAAGTAGCTCAATCCACATGTCACATTTCCTTCTTGCAAAGTAAAGTGGCTTTGTTATGGAAATCCATGAATACATACACCATAACCATAGTCAGGTATCAAAAGTGCTAATTCATGCAGAATTAGAAAGTTTAAGAGGTAATATTTCTTTTTATGTGTTTTTGCATGAATTTGTGATATTTCTAAAATTCCTCTTAGATTTAGGATGTGTGACTCATTGGTATGGGAAGCCAGAATGGAACATTGGTGATTAAAGATTTTATGAGGCAAATGCCCTGGGAAAAAAGTACTCTCTCTGGTACCACCACTCTTACCCCACCCTC
Source organism: Canis lupus dingo (assembly GCF_003254725.2). NCBI lineage: Eukaryota > Metazoa > Chordata > Mammalia > Carnivora > Canidae > Canis > Canis lupus. Next base: position 25,778,060 of record NC_064244.1, read on the forward strand.
GGATATTTTTGTCTTCTTACTATGCATTCTCTGAACAGATTTTGTAGTAGCCATTAGATTAGTTATTGACACTCAAAAAAGAAGTTTTTAATCTAAGCACTCCAGGCAAATTGGTTTTATAATACATTAACTTTGTAATAAAGTAATTGATTTTTGTAATTAATTGTGTAATAAATTAACTATCTGGAGATTCGTAAAAATTGAAACATTCATTTACTGAAACAGTGTTATGTGTAAATATGCTACAATATAACATAATCAAACTTGGTATATTTTAAAATATCTGAAAACTCAAACTTCCAATAGATTTTTTTCTGACCCTACACTTTATTATTTAGATAATTTTCTATATTTCCACTTTATGTCTAGTCTTTCATGCCTTGACAGTAAATCCTTATGATTCTTACCTTATTTTATTTCTATGGTAGAGACGTTATGCTGCATTGGAATACACCAAAGCAAGAAACAGGGGATCTCTTTGTAGATTTGCTAAATGGAAAAATATATTGGAAACTAATTAAGCTTTATTAAAGCAAGAACTTTGTCTCATGTCATAGCACTTGGAATAGTCCTTGGCACGAAGTGAGAGGTCAGTAGCTGGTTCACATGAGGCTGTTCTAAAAGTCTATAAATTATCCTTTCTGGAGATCTGTGTTCTCATGGTTTAAAGGACTCTTCCATAGCTAATCTTGCAGAAGTAATATTTGTCTTTGGAACATTTTCTGGGTTGATGAATTTCAACAACTTTTAACCCTACTCCACTAAAAATGTGTTATAAATAAATAATATTATTAAATTATTCTTTAGTTTCCCTTGCAAGGGAGCATTCTAAGCAATCTCTGATACCATAAAGCTAAAGGCACTCTCTAAATTAATGATAATTTAAGCCATGTAGCACTTTTAAGACTAAAATTAAAATATGTAGCTGTACATTTATATATGTATGTGTGTATATATCTATATACACGCTTATTACACCTATGTTTCACATAAGTACACCTATATGTACTTGTATTTAATAAAATAGATCCAGTAAAGTTATGGATATTTTAATATTTTTCTTTTTTTACACTTCCTTATTTTTTATTTTAGTGAGCTATTTTGGAGGAATGAAACCCAAAAATGTAAAGTTAAAAAAAAAAAGCAAAACTACAGGATGCTACATTTCAGACAACAACTAATATTTGCTTGTCTCTTTGGCTCATTTATGTTTTATTATATCTCAACTACTTGCAAGAGATGCTATGTGGGAAAAAAATGTATACATTTTGTGACTTGAGTATTTAATACCCGATGACAAGGCATTCTAAAGTATTTGCATTTTTATCTCTTTCTTCCATCTTTTTTTTTCTTAAATCTCTCTCGTACTTTTTTCATGTGTGTGAATTACAGAAGTACTTGAAAAGTATCACATCATCTGTAGACATGCTCATTCACCTATCTGAGCAAATACACAGGAAAAGCACTTAGGCTTGTTATCCATGTCTTGCTTTCATACTTAAACCATATAAAATTGCAAAATTAAATTAAAATTAAAAATTAAATTAATTAAATTTTTAATTAAATTAATTTTAATTAAATTAAAAAATTAAAGTGGTCAAAAGCAGACAAGTTTATATGATTGAACCAATATATGACAAATTTCTTTCCACTGGTGTTCTATGGTATGAAAACAGTTTCTCTTTTTTTATGGCTAATGAAACTATATTCAATATATACAGAATTGTTCAGAATTCTAAAATGGACTAGTGTTCTGTTTTCTGGCTTGTTAACTCGATCACTTAAGGCACTGTACTACCCACCCAGTTAATTTCTCCAAAAACTATCTACATAGGTAAGGTATTAATTACAAGGAGAAATGAGAAAAGAGGTCTGGATTTTTCCTCGTTCATCCCGGGTTTATTTCTCCTGTAACAACCTCGTCATTTGTCACCTTCCTAGGATTTCCAAAATATACACATTCACCTCTCTCCACTTAATGCAATCTCCGTCCTTCCACCTGCTCTTTGCTGCTTATTGGAGAAGTACAGTTCAGAGAAAAAAAAAAAAAAAAGTTTTCAAGTGGTCAACAAGTTTGTACATTTTTAAAGAGATTTATTTTTAAACCAAGTTAAAAACTTCAGATTAAGTTATTTTTGTAAGGATAAATGAAATTCTTAAGACATTTTCATTGTAACATTTGTTAACTGCCTTTTATTATCTTACAAAGTATTTCTACAAATTATGCACCTTGATTATGTTTATGCAGAGCTCTCTAAATATGATGCCAGTCAGCCCTCTATTATTCACACACACAGTACCCTGTAATTTGCCTTTGCTGCACTTGTCATATTTATAATTAAATACTTACTTGTAAAATTATTTTGAATTACACACTGAAAGAAAATACATATTCATTAACATACTTAATTTATTAATTATGAATCCTTGTTTATTGCTGTACATATAGAAATAGTCACAGTGCCAGGCACATATAGGGTGCTTATGCTTTCTGATTAAATGTCTGAATGATGGAGATGGTATGGTATAAATAAAAACGCAAAAGCCACATGATTCTCTCTGTAAAAAACTTGACCTCTGACATTTATCAGTCTGGTCATACTGGGAATGATGTTAAATATCTATTAGCCATAGATTTATTTAAAAAAAATATTAAAAAAAAAATTTAAGCCCAATGTTGGGCTCGAACTTACAACCCCAAGATCAAGAATCACATGCTCTACCGATTAAGCCAGTGAGGTGCCCCTAGATTTCTTTTTTGCAAGATGTGCATAATCATAGTTCCTATATCATAGGTTCATTAGGAGAATGACATTAGATCATCAACAAGGCCAAATTTCGTGAGCTGGTTAAGATCAGAAAAAAAGATACACAAATGGTTAATAGTTATATGACAAAAGTTTAAACCTAATTCATGATTAAAGAATACAAATTAAAGCAACAAAATGCCATTTTTGCTTATCAGATTGGCAAGGATTGAAATGGTTGATAATATCTAGTGCTGGTAAGGATGTGGTGAAATGTTTACGCTCATACACCTTTGGTGGCAGCATAAATTACTGCAACGTTTAAGAGAAATTTGCCTTTCTTTTAATATTTAAAGTTCTTAATCCAGTGACTCAGCAGTCACATTTCTAGGTACTTATCCTATAAATCTATTCACACAAATGACAGATGATGCCTGCATCAGTTTTTTTTTTATGGTAACATTTCATGAAATGGAAGGGAAAAACTAGAAACAAATAAAATTTCACTTATTTTTTGAATTTTGAAGAAAAGTTCACAAATATTTATCCTAAATGGGACCCATTTTCCTGTATACGTGTTGAAGGGGTAGAATTAGGGAATGAAAGAAACATTTTTTCAAAGCATCATACATATATATGCATACTGTTTGTCAAATGTGCTCTAGATCTTTATTATTACAGGTAATTTATTTTTGTAGGTAATTTTAGTATTCTAGGTAATAATTTTTGTTGTTTGTTTCTAAAATTTTTCAGATCATGAAATCCACTCTTTTTTTAAAAAACTGTGTAAAATAGGAAAACTGTAATAAATGAGTTTCATTTCAACTTAAAGTAGAGGATCTTGTATTAGATGTAATTCTCCAGTTTGAACACAGATTTCATAGTTAAAGCACATATTCTAATAATCCTAGAAGGAGATGCGCAAGTCAATACAACCTCTTCTCTCACCCAGGTAAAAGTTTAAGGAAAACACAGATGAATCATACATTTCTGTATAATCTGTGCTTTTGTCAAAAGGATGCCATGACTCATTTATGACTTTCCATAGTTTTAAAAGCAGTGTTTTTAACCATAGAAAATCTACTTCATGGTCCTATTATGATGACACTTGAGTCAATAATAGACTTTCGTTCATGAATGAATGTTTTTGTAGAAATAAAACTAAGTACAATTGCCCCTTGCTAGAACTCCACAAAACAGAATCTTATACAAAGGAAGAGAATATAAAATCAACTAGTGCCTGTAAATACACTATGTTGAGTATTGTGTACTGTGTTGGGTGCCTCAGACCTCACTTTAGTTAATCCTCACAACTTTCTATAAGATCAACTTCATCTCAAAGGTCAAGTAGCTCCAAAGAAGGCAAAGGACTAGAATTTTTCTTTTAAGATTTATATATTTATTTGAGAGACAGAGTGTGTGTGAGCTGGAGGAGGAGCAGAGGGGGAGAAATTCAAGCAATCTCTGTGCTGAGTGTGGGACTTGAGGCTCCATCTGACAACCCTGAGATCATGACCTGAGCTGAAATCAACAGTCAGATGCCCAATTGTCTGAGCCACCCAGCTGCCCCCAAAAGAATAGAATGTAAACCCAAATCCATATGATTCCAAATTTTGCTAAAATGACCAAATTATCATGTGATCCTTACTAAATCCAGTCCAGGCTCTCGTCATTTTTTAGCAAGTCCTATAGCTACTGGGGCCAGATCTTTGGCACAGTATTAGGTGAAGTAAATGCTTTGTCACTCAGTAATAAGCAGTAGGTTCTGACATTGAGAAAGGAAAATATTCATCCATGATTCTAAGGTATTGTTTTAACCAGTGATTTTGTTTTGCCATATAAGATTGAAGCAGACAGAAGTAGTCAGTCCTCTGGATTTTCAGGACTTTTAATAGTAATCAACACCTAAATAAGTGGCTGTTATCTTTTTAGTGGTATCCTTTTAAAATCACTCTTCTCTGGAAGAATTGCTTTAAATGAATTAACTCTTACTTGACCATCAAGAGAAGTCAGCTTGCTTCAGCAACTCAAAATATGTCAGGAGTTTATCCTTAATGACATATTTTTTTTTATTTGCTTCATCTTTCCTTTGAGGAATTCTTTTTTTTTGAGCTGGCTACTTTACTCTGGTCCCCATTTCATTTCACTCTTTATTATTTATTATTTATTATTTAATTATTTGTTAAATAGTATTATTTAAAACAAAAGGATGCTGCAGACATTTAAAGATCATGAAGCTGTTTGTACCACCTGTGTCTTTATGTCTCTTTACAAGCAGCAGGAGGCTCATAAAACATTGGAAAAAATTGAGGATAATGTCCCATCTCTTATCCATTGGTTATATTTCTTGTATCGTAGCACTTATTCAAAAGTGCTATTAATTTTCTTTAAATTATTTAACCTGGAAGCTCTGACAAAAGAAAACTATATCCCTAACATAAGTCATGCTATTTTGGAACTACACAGGGAAAAACTTAAACCTTTTTGTGTGTGCCAGGAGGTGCTGCTCTGTCAGCTTACTAAGGTTCTTTATGTCACTGTCATGAATCTCATTTGAGAGAAGAAATTGGGTTTAGGTTATTTATGTAGTTCCTATTTTTAATAAACTCCTAAAGTAGGTCCCTCCTATATGTTATTACTGCAAACATTGTAGATTCTGGAGCTCCTACTTGGAAAAAAAAAGTAAATGTCTTTAGCACAAAAAAATTGAAATCAGTTGCAACCCTATGATTTGAGCAGATTGAGTTCTTAAAATGCATGCACTAGCTATATATTGAAAGGTTTAATTAAACCCAGCTTGTTTTGTGGAGCTTGTATTCTGAGAACTTCATTTTGAGGATGTGAATACTTTGCCTTAGATGCAACTTAGAGCCCTAAATTATCATACTGAGGTTTCTAACACTGATTTAGCTATAATAATGGGAAAACAAATAAATTATTAGATCATCCAGACACTTCTCTTTACACTTTGTCACAGCTTCACTAGCTATTATTCATAGATGGAAACTTTCACAAATAAAAAAAGCAGCGTGGTAAACGCAAGTTGTCATAAAACACAATCTTGAAGTCTTTGAGAGCCATTTTCTTGAGTTAAGTTAGTAAAGTTAACAATTAAGTTCTTTAACACTTCAATGAGGACCTAGCCGATCACATGGTCCCACCCCAAAACAGCCATTATCAAGTAGAAATTTCTTAGCTTAGTAAAACATAAAGTACTCATATCAAATGTGATTCTTAAGAAAGCCCGTCTGAATCGTGGTGACGTTAAATAGTACATGAAGTTTCTTGAAATTAAAATGTGCATTTCTTAAAAATAAAGCAGATGATTTAATTTAATGAAAGAAGAAAATGAAAAAAAAAAATACGTCTGCCCTATTTACCTTCACTCATTTCCTGGCTCTTTGTTCCACCTCTTAAATTCAGGCATTTCTCAAGGATCTGTGTGTCCCTAGCTCTTTGCTTTGCATTTGTCTCTCTTGGAAGGCTTCATCCACTTTCCTTTTCAACTAGCTTGTCTGAATCTTTGCTCTCATCATCCACATTTCTCAATGTTTATTGGGTATGGATAAAGTTGAACTCATAATCTGCACTACAAATTATGCCACTGATTTTACTTTTTAGAACCAAGCTTGATGGTAGCTACTCATTAACCAGCTACTATTGTAAGTACTTCCCATGTATTGTCTTACTTAATTCTTACCACACAGCTAAGGTATATTATGGTTCTTGATGTACAGAGATGGAAACTGAAACTTAAGGAAGATTAAGTTCAAGCCACTCTAAAGTGACATAGCTAATGGGAGACAGCTGGGTCTTCAATCCAGGTGGTTCTGCCTCCAAAACCTGTGTGGTCTTCCACCAAGCTGTTGGAAATCACCTTCTTCATCCAGATTTGACACCTGAGACATATCTTTGTTGTTACTGACTCCTTTAATTCGTGCAACTTTTTATCTTGCTAGTCTATAGATAAAAGATATAAATTTTGAGCCCCCTAAGATTACTGCTATGGTATATTATATATATCATATATACCACATGTGATATATACATATGCTGCTTTTTATTAATATAAATGCTCATAGCACCTTGTATAGTCCTGAGAATTACACTGAAAATCAAATGTGTTTGTTGAATAAATAAAAGACATTTTAATTCTATTTCAGAATGTACTTCCTACATCTACCTCTTTCATCCATTCTCTATAACTTCCACAGTACAAACCTTTCAACACCTTGACATTGGTTTTTCCAACAGCCTTCAGTGTTCTTTCAGTTTCAGCTACTCCCCAGTGTCAGTCACAGCACATTTCTTCTGGAGCAGACTTTCAAAGTATCAAGTTCTGAATATCTGCCCCAAACCCCACCACCTGCGGAATAAAAACCTTTCACCTAACATTTATGGCCTCTAAGAACAGTATCATTTAATCTTCCGAATGGTCCCGGATAAGCTAGAACACACAATTATGACGTTTACACTCAAGATCCATTTTTGTCTGATGTGTTTCTCCATTCCTGTGAATCAGAGTCTTACTTCCTCAGCATGATAAAATTTTACCAAATCATTTGGGCTCAGCTTTTTGGTGGGAATGGCTGGTTTATCCAATAGGAATGGAATGTACACAATGCATTGTGCACCTCTCCTGAATATTTATCATTTTATCCCTTGTGATTTAGTATGCCTTGCCTTATTTATGTATATATTAACATATATTTATATATATTAAATATGTATACATTTTATATAATATTATGTTTATTTCTATATATAAAAATTTATATAAATATATAATTCTTTTTAATAGACTAAGTCCTTTGGACTCATGGTCAGTTTCTGTCTCATCTTTGTATGTGCCACAGAAGAACGATTGTATTAGTTACAATAAACATTGATAGAGTGAATAAATATCGAGTGAGTGGCTGGCTGGATAGATGAAGGGATGGGTGGATAGACGTGAATGAATACGTTTTCAATGGACTAGAGCATTCCACCAAATAAATGTCTATCAAACTCTTGACTCCCCAAAGGAAAGAAAAACTTATAAAAGGAAATGCAATGACATTTTTATTCACTCAACAGACAGTTAATGGGACTACCACATGATAGAGACTCTGCTGAGTATTTTGTTATCATGTCCATGCTCATTTATAAATATATCTTGCCTAGCAGAACATTTTTGCATACTTTAGACACAAAGGAGTAATAAACTGTGGGGTGGGTAAGCTGCCACTTAACAGCTCTATCAAAGCAATATATTTAACTCCCAATGTTAAAAATGCAAACAAACCTTTAACTTCCAAGATCAATTACACCTATAGAACAAGCCTTGCTGGGAACAGCATTCCGTCTTGTCAAGGACTCCTTATCATCAAGGAAGAATAAACACTCTAATTATTTTTTTTTACTTTTTTGTTTATTTTCTAATTGGATCATTCATTACTTTCTAGAATTCAAATCAACATCAGATTTATAGTTGGAGGCTATTGAAATATTGATTTGGTTATAGAAATGTCAAGCTTGGCAGGTAAGCTGTCTTTCTGCCAGAAAATGTTTTTGCTTTAGTAAACTTGTTTTTAAAAGGCTGATAGAATGTAATGAGCAAGCAATTTGCATCTGTATCAGGCAGAGAGAAGTTTTTAAAATTTAAAGAGTCTCCTTAGCATTCCTCTGATGCCAAATTCCTGGAATTAAGGTAACAAACCTGAACCACAATATACAAGTCTTAATTATTAAAAAGTCTGATGTTCAGTTTTCTGTTTCTTCAGACCAACGCTACACTTAAAGAGGCTCCACATCATACAAGGATGTCATTATCAGGGTAGAGAGTGTCGCTGGAGTTAGATACAGATTCCACGTGGTTCTGCATTTTCTGGCCTGATAAACACAACACATCCTGTCATCTTTCCATATATCTCAGTCTAATAGTCTTTCATTTAAGAATGAGAGATCTTCCTTGCTTATCTCTCATGGTTGTAGTGAGAAGAATGAATGTACTTTTTGAAAGTATCGTCCATCCTCTGTACTTTTAAAACACACATTTTTTTCTTGGGAAATCATTGTGTAAATCCCATACATATTTGTGTCTGTAACAAAAAAAAATTACTATATTTCTGGTGAGCTAATCAGGAAAAAATAGGGGATGTTTCTTAAAAAGGTGGAAAAGTGAGAAAAGACAGTGATATGAATGGAAAGAATGTGAATACCTGCAAGGTGCTTAAATGTGAAGAGTATTTTGCTGTGTCAGAAATTATTTTCTACTCTATCGCTTTAAGTAAATCTTATTATATGCAGACCTTTTTCTACTCTTTAAAGACAAACACTGTGTACACTTAAGGACTGACAGCCAATTCTCTCCCTCATCCCCTGTGAATGAGAATAAGCTACCGGAAACCAAAAAAAAAAAAGAGGGGTTCTAACCACCCCCACCCACCCACCACCATATACAAATATATGGTATTTGTATAAGGGAACAGAGATTTGTTGTGCATTAAGAGTAGAGAGAAGATCCCAGAAAAATAACTGCCTGCTCAGGTCCTCCATAGAGCTATCCCTCTTTGCTTCACTATTATTATACTGTCAGAGGGGACATGACCTGAAACCCATTGGGTTGGTGAGACTGAGTTCTCTGCTATTGATAGAATTGAGAAGGGAATCCATTCTGAAGTGGCAGGCAGCAATTTGTCCCCCAACGTCAACAGAGAGAATCGTAACAAATCAGTTTTAGTGATTATAGCTGCTGTTATACTCTTCCCATTTCATGACTAGGGTTTACAAAGAAGTGTTTTAAATCAAGGTGGTATATCAACATCATCTTTTTTTTTTTTTTTAATTCTAGGAGGTGAGTTCCTTAGCAAGTTCTTCTGAAAAAGCACTACACGATCTCTGCCTTATACACCTCAATCTGATGATTCAAAAAAGAAACCTTTAATCTCACTTTGCTGATCAGCTAAGATATTTTAATGTTTTAGCTGCGAGTAAAAAATACATGCTTTCTGAAAGAGAGCACCATTAGTCTTCAGTGGCCAAGACTCTAGAATTAGTGGAAAAATTGTCCCTGTGCTTCTGTTTCTGCCCACGGTTTTCAAATTAAGAATGAAGTCTCTATTCTTCATGAAGGAAACTTCATTGCTCGTCAGGAGGACTCAGGACACCAACTCTCCAGCCCCTGGCAGTGCAGTGTAAGTACCATGCACAGTCCTTTTAAACTCTAGCAAATATTTTCCCCACCGGGTTATCACTTTGGAAATTCTAATTTTCAATCTGCTATTCCATCCAAAATAGCATTTTTACAAAACTAAAATTGTAATTGAATTTCCCTCTCCCTTTACTTTGTAAAATTCTTCCAAAAATTTGAAATATATTCTTTAAGAGAGATCATAAATCCACTAACCCCACAATGTGAAAATGCATTCAGCTCACTCTGAAGATATAGAAAGAATAGTAGTAGGATTTAGTGGTAGGGTCTTGAGATATAAATGTGGTGCTACTATTACAGAAATACGGTTCATATAACAAAAATGAGTTTATGATTCCAAGAGCCTGATTGGGTTGTCTGAGAAGCTGGGCATACCAATGAGGCATTTTCTGTTTTCTAATCATCATATTTGCCAAGATTACATGACCTTTAATTCTAAATGTATGTAGGCTTAACTTGTTCCATTCCATACTCAAAGAAGTGGTGGAAGAAATAGGCATAGTTAGCATCAGCTACTGTAGACAGAGAAAGTTAAATTGATTTCTTCTTAAATTGTTGTGTTTGGTTTTGATTAGATTGCCAGAAACAAACAATTAAAAATGCTGTGAAAACCCTAATGTTGTGAGGTCATATGGATGAAACTCCTTATATATTACAGAATGCAATACAGATGCAAAATGCTAACTGATGCCCCTAAATGAACTGGACTAGTTGTCTCTCCAATAGGGTTTTAGACTTGGTGTCTCTGCTCTTCAGATGGCTTGGTGTGCCTCTCTGTTCTCATGTCTAAGAAGCTGATACACAGTGCTGCCCTCCTTCCTGAATAGATTCCTGGGCTCCATTCCTATGGGTCAGGTTTCACCACAGCTGCATCTACTGTCCTATTCAAGTGCATGGTTAATGAGCTATTTTATTTATTTGGAGTTTTGGCCATTGTCTGCCTTCAAAGGTCTAAGTCTGTGATGTACCAAATTCACATGACCACTATCTGTGGTGTTAAGCAGTTAGTCCTTAAATATGGGAATATCTTTGGAAATGGAAGTAGTTGATGAGACAAGTGCACTTATTTTTTTTTTTTTTTTTTTAATTTTTATTCATTTATGATAGTCACAGAGAGAGAGAGAGAGAGAGGCAGAGACACAGGCAGAGGGAGAAGCAGGCTCCATGCACCGGGAGCCCGACGTGGGATTCGATCCCGGGTCTCCAGGATCGCGCCCTGGGCCAAAGGCAGGCGCCAAACCGCTGCGCCACCCAGGGATCCCGACAAGTGCACTTATTAAAAGACTTTAAAGGTCGTATGGGTCAGAATCAGACTCCTCTGGATGCCCTCATTTGGAAATACTTGAACATAATTTACACATAAGGAGACTGGGTTTTGAGAACCAACCAGCATATTATCAACCCACCATGTATGCTTGGACATATGCCCCTTGGGGCATAAAATGGGAGTTTGGAGCAGGTGACCCTCATCAATCTGCCCAGCTCAAATTTTCACCACCCCTCACCAGGAGTAGTATGCCCTGTGCCAATCAAAATTAAGAATGGAAAAGTCACTGAAATATATTAGGCTATTCCCTCTACACACACACCCAGAAGCTCAATGTTCTTTCCATTTTGTCCCCAGCCTCTATCATTGCACTGTGTAGGAAGTATTGATGGAAAAATGAACTGATTTATATAATTAATCAATGACCCAATAATATGCATTTCAAATTGATCAAGTCTTCATTGTTATAAAATAGGGAATCTGAATTTGTGCACCAGAGTGAATTTCCATGGACTCAGATAGAAATTTAGAAAGAAGATGAAAAAAAAAAAAAAAGAAGGAAAAAAAATAGATTGGACATATATAATTATAAACTTTAGTTGTGCTGTATATTTTCTGTAGCTGATATTCTTAACTTACAAAAATTATTTTTAACACAAGAACACCATTTTAAGTCTCTCAAAATCATTTGCTTCAATGAGGAAGACTTTGTTTGAATATTTTAAGCCCCTCCCCCCCACACACACACCACCAAATAAATAGCTTTACTTTGTTTCTGTTAGTTCCACTGACCTAGACCATGAAACAGTATCTACGTTATTTACAGGAGTGGGTAAATCGTAGACTCAGAGGTTATCTCCTAGAATCACTTAAACTCATTTAAATCACACACCACATGTTTGCATGCAAGTCTCATAGTGAGCTTTCTGCTATCCCTCCATTTCCCTCTTTGCTTTGCTGAGCAAAGTAGATTCAAGAAAGTCTCCCAGTTTGCCACGTTCGCTCAGTTCTCACTATTAAGTTATTAAAGTGTGTCAAGTTTAACTAGATTCCTCTATGGCTATTTATGACTCTATTTAGCACATTTTTATGTGAACAGACTCCCTAGAAATAACCATTTTGTCCAATAGATGTTCAAGCCTTTAAAATAGTCTGCAACATTCTAAGAGTAACAAATTCAGTTTCTGGAAGCATCAGTTTAAACTAGAAGAATAGGGCAAGTCACTATAGTTACAAAACCACTTAAAGTTTTAAAAACTGCTTATTATTCTAAGAAAATATCACCTCTGTTTGATTTCCATCACAGCACCAAGGAAAGGAAAAATGGGGCCTTCAAAAGAAGTGAAACTAATTTTTAAATGATTAAGAGGACGTTAGGCAGTGTTTGACAATCAGGGACAATCATTACTTAGAGCAAATTGACTAATATTTCTGATAAAATTAATGAACATTTTAGGATTTTTAAACATTTCTATAAAAACATTTGTCTACTCTCCTTTGGATAATTTTTTTTTAAATTGGGCAGTGAATTACACAAGAAAAAATTATTTTGTGTTCATAAGAAAGCCCATTTTATGTAAATTTTGGGTTGATTCTTCCCAGATCTTTGCACTCTGGACAACCTGATTTTTCTTAATTAAAACCACAGTGGAGTGATTCATTTAGGAAAGATAAAAGCAGAGCCCAAGGGTCAGCACAATGACATAGTGGAAAGTGTCAAGTCTTGTCCCTGGTGTTTTCAGAGTTTAGAGGCCACCATTTCCTGGTTTAGTTCTGCCCACAGATCTCCCATAGAAATTCAGAAAAACTGATGAACTCTTTCAGTGTGTCAAAAAGAGGCTGCATCCCCAGAGAGTGGTTTCATTGAATTGTTTGACTTGTACATCTTCCTCCTCAGAATGCTTGAGTCCTTGGCCAAGGTTAAATCACCTCATTTTTGTTATGGGAACAAATCTCCAAAATAGATTCATCTTCGTCTGATAACAGAAAAGGATGGAAAAACTTCTGGTGGAAAGGAAACAGATCAAATAAATAAATGCTGAGACAGACTTGAGGGCTGTGAGTGGTAATAGTTTCACTTGCATACAAGTGTTAGGGACAAATCTATAACCTCAAGTAGGAAGAACATTCTTCCCTAAGAAAACCAGCAATTCAAGAGTTAGAGATCACTAACCAGGTGCAAGTAAAAAACAGAAAATTTAACTCCTTCAAAGTATTTGTTAAGCCTAAAGTAAATTGTGTCTACGAAACAAAAATCTTCAAAATTCAGCTTAAAAAATCTTCATATTTAAACTATTCTGACTGAACTGGGTAGGGGAATGACTCACTGTCCCCATGGTCACAAAGCCCAGGAAAGCTTGAACTCTATTCAACCCATTCTCCATTTACAAGGAGAAATTAGCTCACCTTATGCCCTGTGCAGTGCTGGTGTTGCCATCTATTAAATGAGGCCCTGGAGGATGGCCCTGGGCTAGGTCTTCAGTTTGAAAGGAGGATTGCTTAACCTTTCAACAGAGTTATTTAAAATAACAATATTCTCCTTAAAAAAAAAAATCATTTAAATACTTTGGTGAATGACCAATGTGTTCTTTAAGAAATCAACTTCACAAATGGTAGCTAAATTTCTTGTGATTAGTATATATAAATATACTAATCACAAGAAATTATATATATTTCTTATATATATATAGTATATATATATACTAATCACAAGAAATTATATATATATACTATATATATATATTGCATATGCATATGCAGAGCTGCATTTTAACTGAGAGGCTAATGGCCATTTCAGATGTTTGTACCACCAGCTAGTAAATTCAAACGTTTGTGGTAAAAGGCAATGTGTTTAAGTTCTCAAAATGACTTTCATATCTTTTCATGATCTTGGTCACTTACTAGTTTCTGAAATCCCTGTGTATGTTTTGAATCTACTCAGAGTTAAGCTCTAGGTAGACATTGGGAGGCAAATAAATTCACCTGCTTTGAGTTGCACAAAGAAGGAGTAATAAGGCTTTTTTTTTTTTTTTTGCACTTCTTTCCTCACTTATTTAAAGCTTAAATATAATAAGAATGATTAAAATTTTAAAATAAATATTGTTTACCTACAGGAAGAAATAAAAAAGTTAAATCTGAAAAATAATTGGTTTAAAAAAACAATATTAGAAAAATTGGAGGGACGCCTGGGTGGCTCAGCCATTGAGCATCTGCCTTCAGCTCAGGGCATGATCCTGGAGTCCTGGGAGTGAGTCCCAATTGGGCTCTTTGCGTGGAGCCTGCTTCTCCCTCTGCCTGTGTCTCTGCCTCCCTCTCTTTCTGTCTGCCATGAATAAATAAAGTCTTTAAAAGAAAAGGAAAAATGGAGCATATGAGTGCAAATATCCAACTTCTTTATATCCAAGAAATCTTCCATATACCCCATGTAAAGTATGGAAACAAAAGTCATTAACTAAAGGAGAAATCACTATGACACAATTATGATGATAAAGTAGTTGTATTTGCATGTAGATATAATTATATATAACATTATACATAAATAATATAAATTTTAATATGATTTTTGTAGAAATCATATTCACCTGTTGCTCTTGTAAGGCATGAAAGCAGGAAGGTAAGGTAGGGTTTGGTAATTTTGAAGCTAATATATATTATGGTATTTTTTGGTAGGATGTATCAAGCTTATAAAGTCTGTTCCATCTATTCTTGGTGGCTAATGTATATTTTTATGTAGAATGAAGTGATATTTCTCTATTGTTTGACCACAAATAAATCACCTAGCCAATGAGTAGATGACTAAAAACCACACCAGGGCAAAACCTCTATCAATACTACATTAATATGAAAATATTAATAAAGACATAACTCAAAAGATCAACATGCATTGCAGTGGTTAACAGCGGAAGTCTGAGAGAAGCATTAGAACAATGAAAATTGAGAAAGCAAATCTAGAAAAGGTAAAAGGTACGGCATTGAGAAAGACACCACTACCCTACTTCTCGTAAGTTAGGTATAAATCTCCAGTAAATTCTTAAGAGTTGTTTGTATTTTGAAAAATGAGTGCATTTTCCTGTGCAGGCACCATTATAACAAATTCCAGAAAGATAATGTTCTAGAAAATACATAACATATGTAGGCTGATGTTCTGACCGCAAAGGTTGGACTCTTTCCTGTATGATTAGTAATAATACTGAAATTCCAGTTGCAATGATTAGTAAGGCCATGCAAGGGAAACTGCATGAAAATGAAATGCTAAGGCTGACTCTCATAATAGTTTGATGGCCAAGCTTACGTGGGTGACTGCTGAATACGTTTAGAAGACTGAACTTGGAAAAGTTTTACATTGTGAACCTTCTGAATTTTATCTACGTAATGCCCAATTCCTGCATTTTTTGGAAACATGTGACAATGTCACTGAGATTTTAGGCTATTACCTAAAATAATTTCAAATGTAACCATCAAAACAATTTCAAAGCCAGTTAGAATCAGGACTCATAATAAGACTTTTTTGTTGTTGATTTTCTTTCTTTCTTTCTTCTTTCTTTCTTCTTTCTTTCTTTCTTTCTTTCTTTCTTCTTCTTTCTCCTTCCTTCCTTCCTTCCTTCCTTCCTTCCTTCCTTCCTTCCTTCCTTCCTTCCTTCCTTTCTCTCTCTCTCTCTCTCTCTTTCTTTCTTTCTTTCTTTCTTTCTTTTTCTTTCTTCTTTCTTTCTCTTTCTTTCTTTCTTTCTTTCTTTCTTTCTTTTCTTTCTTTCTTTCTTCTTTCTTTCTCTTTTCTTTCTTTCTTTTCTTTCTTTCTTTCTTTCTTTCTTTCTTTCTTTCTTTCTTTCTTTCTTTCTTTCTTTTCCCTCCCTTCCTTCCTTCCTTCCTTCCTTCCTTCCTTCCTTCCTTCCTTCCTTCCTTCTTTCCTTTTTTTGTCATTTGAAAGATCTGAATTACGCAAGATTTTATAAAATGGCATCCTGTTGCCAGGACAGCAAAATCCTCACCACATGTAAGATATATTTCTTCTTTAAATATTCGAAATATTTTTTTTTAAGATTTCATTTATTTATTCCTGAAAGACACACAGAGAGAGGCAAATACATAGACAGTGGGAGAAGCAGGATCCCCATAGGGAGACTGATGTGAGACTTGATCCCAAGACCCCAGGATCATGACCTGAGCCAAAGGAAGACTCTTAACCCCTGAGCCACCCAGGTGCCCCAATATTTGAAATATTCTTTATGGATCACAAAATTCCCCAAATACTTGAATGTAGCATCAAATTCTTGTTATCAGAAATTTGTGAATGCTCTATAACCATGTAGTTCAGATCATGTTATCAACACAGTTGCCTCTAGTTCCAAAGTCATTCATGAATAGTCCATGTAGCATTTATCTGATATAAAATCATTCAACATTAGACTGCAGAATCCTGGATATGCTCTCAAGATATTATAGATACCACTTGAAGTTGCTATATTTAGAGGTGAATAAGCAAGCTGCTAAAAATATCTAGTGACTGTAAGGTCACATATCTGAAGATGGTTAAAATATAAAAATATGTGGTAAACCTTTGGAAGAAAAATGTAGAGAAACTAGTGATTTCATTCAGTCATACATTTTCAACCTTCCTTCCTATCTTCCTTTCTAGAGGACTATTAGAGTATTTCTCATATTGCTTCCAGGTCTTTGAAGAATAAAACTTATTTATGTTGCTATTAGGGAGACAGTCGATTGCCTGATACTATTAAATACAATTTGTACTTTACTTTGTTTGATTAGAAAAAAGATGACTGACTTCTCTTTTAATCAGGCATGGAGGTAGTTACAAATGGCAGTCAAGTGCCAGAATCTGCTTCTCTCCTAAAAAAGTAATGTGCTAATAAAAAGTGCATCAAAATGAAATTATAGTCGTTAAAAGGAGATTAAGCAACAGAGACTACTATTGCCCTTTGAAGGCAAATTTCTTTCTAAATAGTGATATAGTTAGGAAAACTTCAAGTAAATCAAAATCAAATGGCATTTTAAGAAACGTGGTCAAACACCATTTGACCAACTAACTGGTTTTTAAAACAGTGAAGGAGATGATAAAATGGAACATAAACATGCAGGATTTGGGCTTTAAGTTTACCATATGGTCTGTCGAATACTGAAATATACTTCAGAAAAGTCCATCTTCAGTACCGGTTTCTCTGTTTTTCTCTTTTGTCATACTAAATTATACCCAGGGCAAATATTTACTTGGGAATTTTACCTACAAACTAGGTGAGCAGTGACACAATGTATTATTTTAGCAAAACAAAAATCAGCACTCTAGATGATTTTTGTAATAATTCAGTTATTTGAATTTAAGCTTATTTGAACATACTCAGATTACCTGAAGATACTTTCAAAGCTATTTTAAAATTACAGCCTGGTAACTCAGAAACATAGTGAGAAACTAGTGAGAAAACTTCGCTAATGGTCCAAGATTTCTCATTCACTGAACACTTCAGAGCATTTGAACTTGCCTCTCCTGTGTTATTTTCTAGTATACTTTGAATTGTGGTTGTACTTTGACTTGCTATATCCCTCTTCCCAACAAGTATCGTGTGACTTGTAAATTAAAATTGCCTTATTATCTTTCAAGGTCTTAAGCGACTTGCATTTAATATGTAAGTTTTGTTTTGATGGAATAAACACACTAATAAAGTCTCTCAAATGATATTAAATATAGCAACAATACAAACATTACAAAGACTCATGAAACAGCAGAGTTCACTATCTTGATGCTCCTGTCTTGATTCTTACTGACAATAATTCGGATAAAAGAACATTAAACCTTCCCAAAGATTTTGTTTTAGGAAAAATATAATCATAGCATGTTGCTGTTATTTTTTTAGGCTAAAATCTATCAGACTGATTATTGGAAGTGTTAACTACTTATATGCCTAAAATAAATATAAAGTTCCCTCTGTGGCTCCAGGATTTAGGTCTAGCCTCATGGACTTTCTAAATATGAATGTAGTCACCAGAGGAATTCTGATAATTACAACGATCAATAGGCATCTGTTAATATTCTACATGGTGCCTGACAGATGCCTGTGCAAAAATATAGACCAAGACAGGTTAGTTCATAGAAGTAAAAAGAGCAGTGAAGAAACTAGATGTGCTTCAATATCAAAACAGCATTGATTTCAAAGAGGAAGAGTCATTGAATAGCCACCCTCTGTGTATCATTTAAAGCAAAATAAAGCTGAGAACCAAGGCAGGTGTGCTTGATCGTACTGCTGCAAAGCAGGAAGTGGAAACAGGGTTGAGATTGTTATAAAGCAAAGCTGTGTGCGTCTTTCACCTCTCACTTTGAGGCCTGAGTGGTGAAATGCCACAACTTTTTAAAAACTTCCCTTTCAGGGCAATCAACTGAAAAAAAAACCCCAAACAAAACAAAACAAAAAACAACCAGGCAGCTAGGTAGAGGTTCCTGTGTACATCATTGTATGAAGAAAGAATCAGATGAATAAAATTCCTGATCTTGTCAAAAACAATACTCTTTAACCTGGAGTGAACCGGGAAGCAATGACACACATGCGCACGTGCGCACACACACACACACACACACACTCACACATACACATACTTCAAAGTAGTCATTTAAAATGAAAGAAAGGGGATCATTTTTTTTTCAAATTATTTTTATTGGGTATCCACCTTCTTAATATTTCTTTCAAAAATTTAGATATAACAAGAGGGAATGTCAGCCTTCAAACTATAGTTTGCAACAGAAAACTTGAAGAGGGAGGTTGTATTGCTGTTGCTATTTGAGGAAGTGGTCTCTGAGAGAGGAAGGATTCTACTAAAAGGAAGATGTCCTGGAATACAAATGCTTTCTCTTCTTGAATTACTCTTAGATTTCTTTTTTTCCTCATTGACTCATTCAAGCTCATACTCAACATAAAGTCAACTATGTAAAGGAACACAAGCGACTGTTCTAAACATCAGCCAATCTTACAGCGTAAACTTCATTCGAGACTAAACTACAGATAATCTCACAAAATTGGTTGGTTTACCCAAAAGTCTACTATCAGCCTCCCCAGTATTTATTAAGGTGGAGTTTTTCCCTAATCTAATTGTTGGGATCACTTTATTTTCCCTGCGTCCTCATCCCAAAACAAGCTTTTGTTGTAGAGTATGACATCAACTCCTAGAGAACTGAGATTATGATTACTCCGATTACGTTATTTCCTATTCTTGAAGAATGATAATGTAGTCAGAGGACCTGAGCCTATTTTCTGAGTTTCTTAATTTGTTTCTTAACACTAAAATGAGAGAGGAGGGGAATGTGCCCGGGAATGGTCATTAATGGATGTTAAAGAATCATAAATTCAGACTTAGCTCTTCTTTATTTTTGTCCTACTAAAACGTTAGGATCAAGCCTAGATTCACTGAAGCAAATAGCAGATCTCTTTCTCTGTGCAGGATGTTATCCACCATTTTCATTGATTACTAAGATTAGATAATTTGATTGTGTCCAGTAGGTGTCTCTTTCCTTTGCCTCTTCTCTACATGGATTCTTTATGATGCTAAAAGAGCAAGATTTGCCCTAGAGAATTAGTCTTAGGTGAAATGTGCACAAAAGCCTGTGTTTCCTTTCTGCTTTGACTTTGCATTGACTAGGAACACTGTAACATCTTGATAAGAATTTTAGGGTGTTACTTTAAAGAGAAGAACATACTTTTTGGTGTATTAACATATAAAAATTTTAATTAAGAGTTGGGGACTAATATTCTGTCTCTCTGGGGATAGTAAACAGCTATCACATTTAGTTGTCTGAACCTGGAAATCTCAGAAGATCTCAGATTTCAATGGATTTGATGTCGGTCCACATATTGGAGATGATGCTCAGTACTTCCTTGATTCCAGGAAGCCACTTGCTGTCCCGATAAAGAGACAGTGTTGGTTAGGCAAGATGCATACCTTTCCAAAAAAAAAACAAGAAACAAAAAAACATTGTGTTGGGGATGTGTTCAGCAATAGCCCATTTTTTTCTGTGTTTTTTTAATGAGTGTGCCAAAAATATCTAAAATGATTTTCTGAGTAGTGTGTAGAACAATGCCACATACAGCAAAGTCTATATATGGCAATGAATCTATGGGTTTTATCACCACACCTTCATGGCTAGCCGTGTGTGAAATTTGCGGGTGGCCTCAACCTATGTGTGGCTTCAGTGATTCATAAGTATATTTTTGAGAGAATACAGACTTGGTGGCCATATATGCAAAGGAATATTTGGTGTCCCAGACCTGTCACAGCACTGAGCAAAACAGAAAAGGGGAGGGGAGGGGAAGGGTTGCTCTAGACAGGAAGGGGTAGGTAAAGTTAAAAGACCAGGATGGAGAGAAATATGTCTGTATTTGTTTCACTGTGGTCCCTCAGATAGAGCAAATAATAATTAATAGCAGCCTCTGATTGCATGGCTTTTGACACGTGCCAGGCGCTGTTCTAAGTGCTTCAACAAATCTTAACTTTGGTAATCCTCACAGTAGGAAGTGAGTACTAATATTGCTCCTCTTTCACATATGAAGAAACTGAAATAAAGAGAGTTCAAATAGCTTCAGTACAAGTAACTAGAATGCAGAATGAGTCTGTGGATCTCCCGCCTTGCACAGCCAGCAAGAAGCAGAACCATGATTCCAACCCATGTTGTGCTCCCAAGTGCATTCTGAGCCACAGAGATTTACTGTCCTTCAAATAGGCACAGCTCACAGCTGCCTGTGAGCCCCCATATAATTCCCATTTCATATTGACTATATTTTAGTCTCCTCAATAAAGTGCAGAAAACCTTTTCCAAATTCCCACATCTCTGAAGCGTCTCCCCCTTTGTTTGCAAACCGGTAGCCATAATCATTTATGTTTCTAGTTATTTTGCAAAGTGAAAGTATGTTCTTAAGAGCTGTTTTATGAGAAATATGCTTCTGTACTCATTGAGTGAAATTTGGAAAGTGTAAAAGTGTAGTTGAGTAGAAGTGGGCCACAACATTGTGGGCCACAACATTGTGTTTTTTCCCCTTAAGCAACTAATTATTAGTATTTTGAGATGTTTCCCCGAAAAGCTTCTACCATTAATTAATTTGTGGTCAAAGTGAATATGTAATATTTGCTGCGTTTTCATTTAGCATTAAATCATAAAACAACATTTCTTGTGATTTCCAAACCTCCTCGAAAGTCTGGCTAGACACTGAATCCATCACATTGATTCATTCAGTAACAATTCAGTACTTCGTTAGCTACTATTCTCTAAAATGAAGATGCAGCTGAGAACAAGACGTATTCATTCCGCCCTCATGAAGTTGAATCTCCAGTGAGTCTGACTCACTGGATATATTGGATTTGGATATATATTTCACTAAATATAATCTGTTTAATAAGAGATGCCTCCATTCTGACTGATATTAGGATTTAACTTTTAAGAAATTTGTTTTCTCTGAATAAAGGGAGTAGAAGAAAATCATACACTTTAACACTGCAGTGCTGGACAGTAACATTGAAGAGTATTTTTGGTTTTGTTTTGTTTTTTTTTAAACTTTTTTCACTAGCAGGGGATGCTTTCCAACTAAAAATAAATTGTGACAGTGATAAATTATGGCAACAAAAATGTGGAAATATAAAGATTATCCTAAAGTTTCTACTGACTGCTTGTGGCTCTTAGAGTACAAAAGTTTATATTCAAAACTAGTCAAGATTAAAAGGAAAATCATTTTAAACCACATCTTTGCATCATTTAATGCAGTCACATTTTTCACTTTTAATGTCCCATGTTACTAAAGTATTTTGGCCCTAGGATATATCTTTTTATGATGCATTCCTTAAGTTCTACCTAAGCTCTGAGCAGAGTGCCCTAAACATATTAAATATTTTGTATACGAATGGATTGCACTGAATTGCGCTGAATAATATAATTAAAACTAAGTTCTATTTTAAAAGGCTAAAATAGCAAAAAGAATATCAGAATTTAGTTACCTTGTAATGAAGAGCCACATTTCGCTTCTGATTCTTCCAGAGATTCAGTAAATGTAAATAATTTATTAAATTATCCAATTATGCATACATCTCGCCAACAAAGAAATATTTATTGCTTTGGATATCCACAATAATTTAATTTTATGCAACAGAAGAAAGTTGCACCTGGTTTACTTTTCAAATATACTCGAATAAAATTATTGAAATAAGAAAATTTTAGGCAAGAAATTGTCATGCCGATAGTGAAAATTACTTCATTATAGTCTTCATAAAAGGTGAGTAACTGAATTACGCAGATCTCTATTTAATCAGGAGTCTGTGTTAGTTACAAATAATGAGCAAGCATTTCTAAAACAAATTTATTGAATGGACTGCTGATTTTAATTATTTTCTCATTTTAGCTAGTTATGTTTATATGAAAATGTATGGATTAAATAAAATCCCCAGTGTGTGCATATACTTGATGACATGATGGAAGTGTCTGGTTTAACGTGTTCTTTCTCAATGAATTCTGGTGTAGTCTAACTCCAAAAAGGGGTCGAATGTTTGTTACACATCCATGTGCAGATATGTGCACGCACACACACACACACACACCACTATCCCCTTCTACACATTCATGTGGATATATACTAACAATTTGCTCCAATTCATTTCAATATTTTCTTCATATTAATATCTGTATAAATATGTCCTCAGATATATGAGTTGAAAGCAAGTGGTGTTATCCATGTGGTTATATTTAATTTTTATGCGACCCTTTGGGTGACCCCCCTGTATCCTTTGCTCAGAGTACTCCCTTCCTATCTACATTGTGTGCCAGTTCTTCAATATCTTTATCATTCATCAAATCACAGGTATGCCCTTATTCCACTCACTCTCCTTCCCCCTTTGCCGTTCTGTCCAGGTAGGAGTGAGTGGCCCCTGGATCCCTAGATCAGCAGCATCAGCATTGCCTGAAAGTCTATTAGAAACAAGACCTCAAGCCCCACCCCCCACAAGCTGCATTTGAACAAGATCTTCAGCCTATCATTCTGCACATCACATTTTCTTGATCATTATCTCTATTGTCACCATCTGTCTTTTGCCAGTACTTTGTGCAGTGGAGCTGTGTTAGAATAGACATACCCTATCTACGTATAAGCACATTTCTCAGTTTCATTGCCCTTTGTGTTAGGAACAAATCACTAGAGGTGCTCATAAAGCAGATTGCAGATAGAACTGAGTGTCACAATGCAGGAAATTTGGACACTTGGGAGGACTCTGCAGGGATTTAAGTTGAACTAGAACCTAATTCTCCATACACAACCTATTGCATGTTCCAGGCTCCCAAAGTTACAGGCATGTTATAAACCAACAAAATGAATTTATATAAGTAACATATGAGCAAGAGTTCATTACTTCTGAATCTTGCCATAGAATCCAGCATCCACGCATTCAGGCTTGCTCGGCTTCTTTGCCCCTCAAGGTATAAGTTGGCATTGCATTCTGAACGCTTACTGTTTGCTTACATTTCCATGGAATTTTTTTGTAGGAGGTTAGCAGTTCAAGTGCTTTAAGAAAATTGTGAAGGAAGTCCAACCATGTAGAAAGAGACCTACGCTTGCTTTCTTTGTCCCTTTTCCCCTTTGCCCTCCATTGAATGATCTGTGTCTACTCTGCCCACTTCTTTGGAAAGAATTCTCTCAACTCTGTTAGAAGCCAAAGCCAATAAATTAAATGAAATCCAGCTAGCTCTTTAGAGTTTATAAGTGGTTTCACCTCCTTGAGCTTTTGAAAAGCCCTAGTATTATTACCCCCATTTTTTAAAAACTTAAATTCTAGTTAGCTGACATACAGTTCAGTATTGTTTCAGGAATAGAGTTCCGTGGTTCATCATGTACATGTAATACCCAGTGCTCATCACAAGTGCCCTCTTAAAGCCCACCTCCCTTGTTGCCTCTCCCTCACCCTCCTTCCTCAATAGCCCTCAGTTCATTCTCTATAGTTAAGGGTTTCTCATGATTTGCCCCCCTCCCCACTTTTTTTAAGGTGAGGGAGCTGAAATTTGGACAGAAGAAGCCAGAATGTTGGCCTCCTGTCTTTGACTCCAAATGCTTCCCTCTTTCCTCCTGAACCCAGTGCCTCTCAGAGAAGCTCCCCACCAGCAGTAGTTGTTTGCATCTCTATGTGAAATGAAATTACCTGTTGCTTCCTATGATCTTTAGTTCTAACAGTAGATTTAAAGGTTTTGTGAAGAACATCTCCCATTGGAGACCAAATGGGAGTTCATAGCAACAGGTTCTTCCTAGGACATTCCATCGTTCCCCCTGGGGCTTGCCAGCAGCAGCCCTGACAAGGTCAACTTCCATCACTACGTGGTAAGGGGACTAAGCACCATGAGGGGAGTCAGGAGAAAGTCTCAGGGGATGTGTTTGTGTGTACACCTGTGAAATGAAATATTCCAAGTTTTACCTGGGTTATCATGACTTTTTTAACTAACTTGTCCTTTCAAAAGAACCAAACAATGGCAAGGACTAGTATACAATATAATAAAACTGTGTCCTATTTAAAAGCTATAATGCAGAATATTTCTGTGTTCTATATAATTTCTGAATGTTCTAATAGATTGGACTGCCTGATATAAAGAAAAAGTGCAGAAATCATCTATTGAATTTAATAATATCAAGAGCATAGCACTGTTGCAATAACATTTCATATTCTCTTACATATTGTTTTTGTTGCATTTTTAATAGCTGTATAAATCATCAGAAGCTAGAGAGATTTTGCTGGAAGTGCCCATGTATTGTCACATCATCAAATGACAGAAGGACTCATGGCGGAACGTTTTTTAGAGCTCTGTTGGAGTAAAATCTTCACTCCTATTGAACAACCAATTTAATATTATACTACTAAATGTATGACTTCGGTAATAATCACCATGACCTTCAGCTGTAGTACAGACTTCATGACACACATTCACTTGTAATAACTTCCTTTCTGGGAAAATGTGTTTTTGCTAATCTATCTCTATTTTTCCAACAGCATAATCGCTTTATCAGTTTAATTTTATTTCCTTAAGACACATCGAATGAATTGAGGAGTGAAGAACAAAATGGCTAGATAGATCAATACATAGGTAGGTAAATAAAATATGCCAGATAGAAAAATAAAGAACAAAGCACATGGCACTCATATAGGAAACACAGAACCAAGCTAGCTAACAATGTTACCATACACAAAGATACTGCAGTGGAATACACATTAATGGTTTTTTAAACTTGGAATTAGCAAAAGCAATCTGCATGAATTATTTTAAATTATTTCATTTGGTAGCTTGGTCAATGGAAATAAATGAGTCTGTGTGGGCCTAGAACATTTCCCTTCCAAATGGTGACAACTACTGTACAATGTAGCTACCATTTAGTCGCTGCTTAACATAAAATCATAGCATTGTTCCTTTGTTACCAGCTTCCTTATACCTTTATTTTTGAGTTAAACAAGACTACTGGAGATCCCTCCAGTCTGGGTGGCTCAGTGGTTGAGCATTTGCCTTCGGCTCAGGGCATGATCCTGAGACCCCGGATCCTGGGACCCCTTCAAGTCCTACATCAGGCTCCCTGCAGAGAACTTGCTTCTCCCTCTGCCTCTGTTTCTGCCTCTCTCTCTTGTGTGTCTCATGAATAAATAAATAAAATCTTGAAAAAACAAAACAAAACAAAACAAAACCCAAGACTACTGGAATGCTTTCATTCACTTCAAATTATTCATACTATTTTGGTATTATTCATGATAGCCTATTTTTCTTGGTTTTTTACATATTTTTACAAATTATTTGGAAATAAAATTACAGATTATATTTGAGCACAAACGTGTGGGGAATGAAGAAAATACACGATCATTCGCTATATGAAGCTTGCATCCACTACATAAAATCTAGAGATACTGAAGCTTTCCTCTCAGATATTAGATAGAAGAGTAAAGTAACTCAGGGATAGACACAAATATGTCAGAAAACAGGACACATGGCTGTTCAGTTAGAAAAGACTTCAAATGGTAAATATTTTGTAAAGGAAAACATGTTTGTGGGAACGAAGTGTGTTGCCTTGTAATTCATGTAGCAGTTGATTTGAAAACACTTTCTCACTTTCTGCTTTGCAGGAGGCCTTTCCCCCCCCACTTTCCACTGGCCAGGGTTTCTCTTTGTGTTGTACGTATCCTTTCTTTGGGTTCCTTTGAGATACTTACATGGTTAAAAATTGACATGCAATGCTTTATATTCAAAATAAAAATTAAAGAGACTGCTTTTATTTTTACATCCCTAAAGAAAAAAAGAAGAGTGAAAAGAAGAGCCTCCCTTGTTAGATGTGTACGTACTATAATTGTCTCCACTCTCTAGGGACTCCTTAGGTACTTGTTCCAATATGAAAAGTGCTTCTTAGGTGTTTCTTGAGGGCTTTCTTGTACCCAATCTTCCCCCAAATATATTTTGAATATTAATTTGCAATATGAATTAGCTCTTCATTTGAACAGAAAAGTCATATTTGAAATTTAAAGCAATACTTTGTGATTGGGACTATTTACTTGGGACTATATATTCGTGATTCATCAGGAAGAAAAACAAATGAATCCCCTAACCTGTCCCGACACATTAGCACACATTCTCTCTCTCTCTCTCTCTCTCTCTCTCACACACACACACACACTCACTCACCGACACACATACATGTGTTTCCAGTTTTTCACAGCAGAGTCTAATGGAATAATTGCCATTAGAGGTATTACATTATTGTCAAGGGTCTTACAATAGGAAATTTCACCTGCAATTTTTTTCCACGCAACTGTAGAATTTGGTATTCTTGTTAGGGCACTTAAATATACATGTGAGATGCTTTTTTCATTCATGTATTCATTTACTCACTAATTCTTAAACAATTTTAGGACCTCTAGGCTATGCTAAGAATTATACAAAGTCTATAAGTACAAAATTGAACTACATAAGCCCTTACTCACTTTCTCTGTAGCAGATTTTGAAATGAATTATTATAAATAAGGAAAGTAATAAATTAAATATGTATTAAGTGTTAGAAGAGCAAAAAGTACACTCTTTATGTTAGTGGCAAGTGGAACACACATGGAGTTGGCAACTGGGACATTATGTACTCTAAACATCTTTCAAGATCAATTCCTTTATCTGTAGAATAGAGATTACAACTCCTATCTCTCAAAGTTATGATTCGGATCAAATTAAAGAAAGTGTCTAACACATAGAGTACATATTCAGTAAATGTTCGTTTTCCTCTATCATCCCCCCCTACTACTGCCTTGAACATATGCTATTTAATCAATTACCTGATGACTACCTTGTTTCAAGCAGTTGGCCAAAAGATGGAGTTATATCTGAAAACCATGTGAATGATTCAGGTCAAAGAAACTCTGTGTAGCAAAATCTCAGCAAAAGATATTTCCACCAAAATGACAAATGGTTTCCAGCTTAGCATGGCATATATTGTGATTAATGACTATCTCAAATAATTTATTCACCACACATCATCCTTCTCTTTCACAAATGCGGTGAGCTCAAAGCACTGTTGCTGCCATGAAAAGTTGGGTTGTTGACTATGAAAAAAAAGGTCTCCACAAGGATCTAGGGGTTTCTGACATCGAGGGGCTATCTGAGGACCAATCTATTGGTTCCTCAACATATTGAAGTCAGACAGACTTCATGTCCTACCAATGGGGTTGCAGAAGGAAGGCAGAGATTTAAAAATACATATATATTAAAGGATGCAAGCTGATTCTTGGGCCAAGTATAACAGATCTTAGCAGATATTGTCCTGAAATGTCCTCAGTCACATCTTGTCAGTTTCCCAGACAAGGGCAAAATACGGATGGTAGGGAGAGAGGGAGATGCTCTCCTTGGAAATTACGTGAGGCAAAGTGCACTCACACACTATTGGACAGGGACCTTTTATTTCCAGATGTTAGTGGGCCATATTTATAACAATTGAAATTATTTACTTGACCTGTGATCAGGGGAATTACTGTATCTTAATGGTAGATAATAGTCTTATCCCAATTTGTATAATTCTAATCCATGGGGAGTTCTTTGTTATGAATCAAAATCTTGCCCCTTCCTTGGTTGTTACCCTCTAGTTATTTTTCAGGTCATTCTTGCATCCCCCTGGAGTTTGCTATCTTCTTGAGCTTGCTCAGTTTTTCCTATACAAGAAATCGTTTGGTGTTCACTCATGACTGAGGTTAATCCTCCCCAGACAATATCCTCAAGCGTGTGGTGAACACAACTACTGAGGCATGATTTGACTGGCATGGAGTGTCCACATGCTTCAACTCTTTATTCAGTTCAAGGTAAATATAACTTACAAATGGAAGCACTATTAAATTGTAGACCTGTACTGAGGCTGTGATCAACCCAAATCCCTAAGTTGTTTTCTGTTTGATACACGTGCAATTAATTTTTATCTTTTTCAGAGTCTGACATTTATTCAGTCAGTTAGATGTAGTCCATTCTTAGAGCTGTTCAGTTCATTTTGTACCCAGATCCTGTCAAACAAATCAAATTCTTCTCCAATACATTCTTATTTTAATACTCTATCTGTAAGCAAATCCACTTTTACTTGAACTTTTAAGGAATATGTTTTTTCCTAGCTCCTGTATTTTAGACATTTTAATTTGAGGGGTTAATATATTTCTGAAGAAAAATAGGTAATATGATCTATAGAAAACTCAGTTCTTACAAACTTGGAAAGATTTGGTATTATAATGTCTCAATGTTTCCGGGTGTTTGGGGTTCAGTAAAAAAAAAAATCTCAGTCATACTTTGCCCAAAGCAAGTCTTAAAATTTTAATTATGTGTAATAAATCCAGGCATATTTAATCCATATATTTCATGATTCATTTACACTTCAATCACTACGTTGTTGTTTTTGAAGAACCATTTGATGTCTATAAGCCCTTTGAGCCTTTAAAATATGCTTATAAAACCAATCCCTCCCTATATACATACACACGCACGTACACATTATTTGAAAATAGATCATTATATTTTGTCCAGGGTAAAAAATAAAATGCCTATACTTAGGGTGTGGTTTTAACTTTTGTATTACATTTGGCTACATATTATACTCAGCTAAAAATCATTCCTATCTAAATTCTTTGTTTGCCGAACATATTAAGGTTTAAATATTTTAAATAGCCGTTCAGAGACTCATATGGCTAACCACAGGAAAAAAAAAAAGTGTTAAAAATCTAGAAGAGGTTTTATTAGCCCTCCACTTCCTTTCATATAACAAGTTCCCTACAGAAACACTGCAAAGTCCATCCCCATCTTTATCTCTTTTCTGATGTTTAGAACAAAATTTCCAACTACCCGCTTCTCTTCTCCACATGGGTGCTCACATTCAGTCCGTCCAAATTGGGATATCTTTTTTTCCAACATCTTTGCTACCCACAGTCCTCCACAACCTCCAAAAATAGCCTCTTTACCTTTCCAGGTTTCTAACTCTGTAAATGCTATTAGGTGTCTACCCACTTGCTTTCTTGAAAGCTTGGCAGGATTATGAGATGGGAGATGAGAATTCCAACATTTTATTTTGGGCATTACCTACATTATGAAGTCTTGGGATTTCCAACTTCTAAATACTTCTATAATTCACCCAGTTTTCTTTGCCCCTACTGCCACAGCTTACATTCAAACTTCCATATCTGAAATACCTTCATAGAATTCAAAACACTGAATCAGATTGAAGAGCACCGATAAGTATCTTCCCAACCTTTAGAGTATCGTCACATATCTAATCATAAGCTAGAAGGCACATTAGGTAGCTTCTGGATGAACAACCTTATTTTCTAGAAAAACAAAGTTATATAGAGCTATCATTAATGTCTTTTTCTCCCATTCTCATTATCCATACATGAGAAAACATTGTTACTTCATCAACTTTGTCAGAAAGTTTGAGGGTGATGAGAATTCCAACCAAAGTGTGTTTTAGGACCTTGCTTCTATATGACCTAAGCATTAGAACTATGAATACTGTCCACCAGCTCAAATTGCACAGCCAGCTCAACAGAGAGAAGACACAGTTTGCTTGTGGCCATTTAGGATGAGCTTGAGCCCATTTGTCTTGGGAGAGGTTTTATCGTCTTAGCTGCACACTTTTCATGATGTAGAGTACCCCACAAATGATACCATTTGAGACCCTAAGGGGAAAGAAAGTTTGATGTAAAGGAGCACCAGCTCTGAAAGAAAAGATGCTAAGAGCTAGAGCTAGAGACAGAAGTCCCATGGAGTCCTGCCAAATACTTAGCAATAGTGTGTCTAGTCAATTGAGCTAAAGTCTTTAAGACTCAAATGCCTGATCTGTGCAATCAGAATTTTAAAACTTGTTCTGTTCATTTCATAGAAAGTGAATAAATTCATAAGTGATAATGCATATAATTAAAAAAAAAACAACTGTATCAGTAAAAGTAAAAAAATAATTCACAATCCTACCTGGGATTTCTTCTGGGAATTGGTGATTACAGCTGGGTATATCATGAACAGATAGAAGTATTTTGATGACCACGTTAATGGGCCACACTCTACACTTGAAGATGAGAAAAATAAGAGCAATTTCAGAATTTGCCTAGTACACAAAATTTCTTCATAGAACATCAGTCTTTACTTCATATTCATGAAGATATTAGCTGGAGTTTTGGAAAATATGTACTTGGTTGAACATGTAGCCTTTTTTGGTATATAGATACATTAATGAAATTTCCCAGGAAACAGAAAATTATTTCTCACTAACCTCTGGCTTTTATAAAAATAGACAAAAGTAATTCTAAAAGTGATGAATGAACTCTTGCATTTTCAGTCATTGTTACCCATTTCCTACCTTTAAACATTATCAAAACAAGGTACCAGGTTAGGGATTAGAGTTAGTAAAAAACAAAACAAAACAAAGGAACATAAAAAAAAACCCTCAAATTTTATTTTATCTACTTTTGAGGGATTCCTTTTCAGAGTAAAAAAAGATGAAAATACATGCTTTTCTTTAAAAAGTAATCGCAGTTAAAGTAATTCTCTATGTTATCAGCATTTAAATATAAGGTAGCTTCTTGCCCCTATTATCATGTGTTAAGTAGTTTCTTCTTTTTCTTTTTTTCAGTGGCATAAACTATTTTAATCACATAATTCTATTTGCAGCAATTGCCTGCAGACTGAAGCTTGATGCTGCTGGAGCTGCAGTGAAGCTTTCAAAAGCTGTCCTTCTGTGTCCTAGATGGAAATTAGGAATCACAGCTCTGACCTTCAGGCACCATAGGTTCAGAAACTCACTCCTGGCCACAGGCATCATACTCCGCATTTTACATCCTGCTGTTCTGGACATCCCCAGGACCAGTCAGTCCCTGGGGATTTTCTGGGGGAACCCCTGAAGGCATCTTCACCCAAGGGGTTTACTGGCAGTCCCTTGATGCACCTGGGAATATCCCAAGGAGCTCCCTCCATCACTAAGAGGAGTATGAAGAAGGGTTCATTTTTCCGGTATTTAAACTTAGAGTCTTGACCTAGTTAGCACTTCCCTACAAGTTCGGTCCTCCTGGAGCCAAGGAGCCTCAAAGACATTGGACTTTGCTGTCTTAAATTAGTTGCACCAGAGACCTCATCATATCTTATAGGGGATGCCACCTCCTATCCCACAGTTTTGGAAAACAACACATACCGGAGAGAAATCCCTAACCCAAATCTCCAGGAAACAGAGAGAGCCCTGGGAGGCAGGAGAGGTGGAAAGGGAATGGAGGCTGATAATTTAGGGAACCTGTTTCTAATTATATATGTATTTTTGCTACGAAGTAAGTAAATTAACCTGTATATTACAAATAAATTAGTCTGTAAGATTAATTGATTTAAGAATTCATGAAAGTAGGGGCATCTGGGTGGCTCAGCTGGTGAAGGGGCAGATTCTTGATTTGGGCTCAGGTCATGATCTCTGGGTTGTGAGACTGAGCCCCACATTGGGCTCCACACTGAACATGGAGCCTGTTCAGGATTCTCTCTCTCTGCCTCCTTCTGCCCCTCCTCTGCTTGTGTGTTTTTTTCTCTCTGAA
Organism: Canis lupus dingo; assembly: GCF_003254725.2. Lineage (NCBI taxonomy): Eukaryota > Metazoa > Chordata > Mammalia > Carnivora > Canidae > Canis > Canis lupus. The sequence continues at coordinate 25,810,335 of NC_064244.1, forward strand.
AATAAATAAATCTTTAAAAAAAGAAGAATGCATGAAAATATATAAACTAAAATTCCCCCAGATGAAATTTCCAATTTCATTATAGAGCTTAAGAAAAATATGGGCTTTAGAGACCATTCATCTCACCTCTTTTAAAAACTTTTTATTTTAGTGTACTTGACACACAATGTTACGTTAGTTTCAGGTGTGCAACAGTGATTCAACTTCTCTATCCCTCATGTTGTGCTCCTCACAAATGTAGCTACCACCTCAATTCTAATTAAAGTGACAGTATAACATTATTCAAATCATGATATTTTGAGAATGAAATGAGCAGTTAATAATAATTGTATAGGAAAATGGATGTAAACAAGGATTTTCCCCCCAAACTGGGATATATGGTCCCTCTCATTCTACCTGATGGTGAAAAGAAAAGTGAGTCTTTGGGGAATGAATAACTGGACGAAAAATTAAACATTCTCTCTGCAGTTCAATGCTTGTGCCATAAGAGTAGAATCTCACTGTTCTGTAAAATTATTTAACAAAATGTGTTATGGAAGACAGTCTTTTTGTTATATTTCCAGAAAAAAAAAAACACTGTTCTTGATAAAATTGCATTTGCTTCAACTAGTTTTTCTATTTCACCTACTTATTTTTACATGTGTATCCTTTACTGCTCCATTGTAAATAGCTTGAATAATTTTTTTGTTGTTTTGTTTCATTTTGTTTTTGAAGTATGGCAAGGAACTGTTGGAAGGTAGATTCCATGTCTCCAGCTTAAGACTTCTAAAGCAGAATCTCTGAAAGTGGGGCCCAAGAATTTCCTTTTTTGAACAATTATCTCCAGTGATTCTTATGCCATAAAGTTGAAGAACCACCACCCTTGAAAAACTGTTTTGTAGAGAAAAGTCTTTAAGCTTTGTTGTCAGGTGGAACGTGATGTGAACCTCAGCTCTGTCATGTCCTGGCTGTTTAATTTTGGGCAAGTTAATCAATCTGAGCCTCAGGTTACATATCTGTGAACCTGCCCTGAGATTGTCTGTGGTTGCCATGGGGATGACATATTGTCTGTAAATGGAGCTCAGACCCAGGGCAGGCAATCAACAAATATTACTCACTTACCCCCCAGCCCTCTTCTTTTCCTGAGAATAAGGGGAGCAGCTCATTTAAGTTTTAATTCAGCCATTGCATGCCCTCAGCCCAGCACCCACACTTACTGTAAGACTGCCAACATACTTTGCCAACATACTTTGCACAGAGCAAATGCTTAATAAAGTTTGTTTTGGAGGAAGGCAAGTTTTTCGTTGAGTGGAAGGGTTTTAGATGTTGATATTTAACTGTCACTCCTTTATGCAGTAAAATACAGTCAATTCTCATCATTTGTGGTAGTTAGGTTTCTTAAAAGTGTCAGGAACACCAGAGAATAGAGAATAATGAACTGCTGCTCCTAGAGGAAATGCAGGATGACGTTCCTATGAGCCTCTGGTCATACATTTTCATCAACCAATCAACATATAACCTCATTTTCTGTGTATTTCTGTTTAAAGACATCTCAGTATATGCTATTGATTCATGAACATTGATAACTCACAGCCAACAGCACTGTAATTCATGCCTGAGTGAAGCTTGTCTACTGTGTGTTTTCTCTCTAAGGCTCATCAGAGCCTCCTTACACTTTGGATGTCACGTGGAGCCCATTTCAAATAGCAAAATCACCAACAAAACACACAAAAGCAAGATCCTACAAAGGATGTTTGTTTACAGTATAAGAGCTGAAACAAGAAGTCAGAGTGTCACCTTCTTTAGCCTCAATTGGAAACATGCACATGCAGGAACTCAAGATTTTTGCTGTTTTGCACATGTTCACGAATGACCGTGAAAGCCCTATGAGTGTTGATTTGGGGTTACAAATGATTTGTGGTGAGTAGGCAAATCTGGAATCCATGAGTGATGAGGACTGACTGGAGGTCACTGTCCTTAACCCTGATATGCATCTTTATTCACAGCTGGGTTACCAAGTAGATTCCAAGTAGTATTCAAGAGGCAAATTTAAATGGAGAACAAATGACTGCAGGAAATGTAGATGAAAGATACTTTTTAAACTGTTTTCCCACCAGCAATGTATGAGTGATACAGGTCCTCTGCATCCTCCTCCACATTTAGTGGCGTCCCTGTCATAGTCATTCTGTTAGATGTGTAATGATATTTCACTGAGATTTTAAATTACATTTACTATGGCAATTACTATGTATTTGATCACTATGGCAGTTTTTTGAACAATTACACATACAACTACCATATGACCCAGTGATTGGACCCTTCAGCATTTTTTTCCAGGGAAATGAAAACTTTGGTTCCTGGTATCTTTATTTATAATTTGCCCCAAAATGAAAATAACCAAAAGTCCCTCAATGCATGAATGGCTAAAACAAACAAACAAAAATGCTATGACCTACCATCACTCACTACTCAGCAATAAAAGGAAATAACTCTTGATATGCACACCAACCTGAATGATTCTCTAGACAGTTATGCTGAGTGAATAAAGCCAATTTCAAAAGGTAGCATACTATATGACTCCATTTATATAGCCTTCGTGAAGGGAGGAAGTTATAGAAATGGAGAAAAGGTTAGTGGTTGCCATGAGTTAAAAGGGGATGTTAAGAACAAGAGGGAAGTGGGTGTCACAAAAGGGCACGGTGAGGGATCCTTGCCCTGATGGAAACATTCTGTACCTTGACTATGTCAATGCCAATATCCTGATTGTGATATTATGCCAGAGTTTTAGGAGAAGTTACCATTGGGCAGAAACTATATGAAGGGTACATGGGAGCTCTCCATAGGACTTCTTTTAACTATGTGAATCTATAATTAATCTCTAAGTAAGAAGCATAATGAAAAATAATGAGGAACAAATAACAGGAAAAAGAAAAGATGACTTTTCCTTGACAAGCACCCACTGGTTCTTTGAACTGATGCTTGTTCCCCAAATCATTTAACAGCTCTTAACCTTTAGGAGACTAAGGCGAGATTAATTAGATGTTAGTCCATAAGATCCAACATTTTCAAAGGCAACTTATTAAAAATTTACACAGCACATAATTTATTGAAAGTAATAAAACTTTAATAGTGATAATGTTGAAGATCTATTGTACATTTAGTCCCCATTCTAAATCAAATACCTAATCACCTAACTTTAATTTCAAAAAGTTTATATATGAAATAAAACCTATATAATAAAATGGATACTATTGTTGTAATCGGCTCTTTTCAAATGAGGAGGCTTAACTCATATGTGGAGGAAGAGATGTTAATACTGCAAGATTGACTTGTACTACTCTGACTACTGATGACACGTTGGGACCAAAATGATAAGACCAGATGTGCAAAACCGTGATGTGTTATTACTGATGGTTCACTTCCTGTACAAATCAGAATGCCTGAGACATGAACAAAGTCTTAATATGATAAATATTAATTACACTAGTCCATTTTATTCTTTCTCTCTCACTCTCTCATGCACATACACATATATGATTTTGCAATATATGAAGAAGGGGCTGACAATGACTATATAAGAAGTGTAAAGTAAGATTTTCTTTCTGAAAAGAAAGAGAACAAGCCTCCTCAGGTTGGGTCCTGCCCTCATTTTCTAAAGCTGCCATGACAAAGTACCACGAACTTGATGGCTTAAACAACAGAAGTTTATTACCTCTTGTTTAGTCTGAGACTAGGAATCTATTGCTTCTGAGAGCTGTGAGGGAGAATCTTTTCCATGCCTCTTCCCCTAGTTGTTGGTCATTTGCTGGGAATTATTGGCAAGTCTTAGCTTGTAGAGGCAGCACCCTGATCTCTGCCTTCACCTCCACGTGGTGCTCTCCTGATGAGCAGGCCTATGTCCAAATTTCTCCTTCTTAAGAATACACCAGTAATGTTGGGCTAAGGGTCCACTCTGTTTCACAAAATATATGACCTCATCTTAACTAATTATGTCTGCAGCACAATTTCACTCATAACAGATGTTCTCTCCCATTTTTATCCAATGGATGTGATAGACAAAGCTGTTATCAGGTTATCAAATGAGCTATGCCCAAGGTGTAATAATGGTAGAAAATGTGCTAAGAATTTTAAAGAATAAGCAGACATTTTAAGAGATATGTTTTTGGCCTTCTGTAAACCAGGAGAATTACATTCAAAACTCTGAATTTGCTATATTTGTAAAAATGTGGGGATCCATCTTATAACTTATTTGCATTAATACTAGAAGAAAACCGAACATTTCTAAAAATTATTTCCTTTATGAATGGTTTGAAAGTGCCAATGCCAATGATTTCAACTCTTTAAGTGCAGGTAGATTACCTTGACCAAAATTAATTGATCCATCCAAAATAAGTTTTAAACAAACACTATAATTCAAACTGAAAGTTATTGAAATAGGAATATCATTAGGATTAGCCTCCAAAAGTCCTTGGGCCTGGGGAGCACACCCTGGTGCTCCTGTCCACACTAGGGAGGACAGACCCCAGGGAGAGACCTATCCTGTGTGCAGGGTTGGGCATTTATTTTAGGGAAAGCCAACTATATTAAGAAATAAAAACAAATATCAGAGTGTTTGTTAATAGTCACTAATTTTCATTATGAGCACAGTGTTTAATTGTGTGCATGTTAATATTTATGGGGGGGGGTTACATGCCCACACTCAAGCTGACTGGTCTTTTTATTATACAGAGCAACAATCAATTAAGCAAAAAATACCTGTTAGATGTGTAAAGCTGTGTAGACCCCTAAGCTGAATGACTGCAGGGTTTTTTCCCCAACTTTTGAAGCAGATATGCTGACATCCTGTATACATATCCTGAGAAGATTATTCAAAGTGCAAATTAATGTCATATCCCACACATTCAAACCTCTTCTGACTTGGGTTCTCTTGCCCTCTCACTCGTGTGCACATCAAAGCCATTCCGCAGTGGCAGTGTGGAACTTTGGTGCTTAGGGAAGATGAATGAACATTTCTGCAGAATACTACTGTTTAGCCATGAAAAGACCAAAAATGGGTGGGCGGCTTCAAACGTACGTAGGGGGAAAAACAAATTCTAAGAAATCAGAGAGTTTGGTACCCATTTGGAAAGACATGAGCTATTTTTAGATGTAAAGAGGATGTGGTGATTAACATGAAGCCTAAAGCCATGTAAATCCAAATACAGCACTTTTCAATATCAAAATGCATGGTTGTACACTATCATTCTACCAAAATATGAGTAAGTAAAAGAAACTATTTTCCATTTTCAATCCAACACTAGCTTTCAAACATAAATGGAGGATGTTGTATGTTATTAAGTATTAGGTAGGTAAAGTGGCTTTTAAATTGTATTGATACAAAATACTACATATATAAAATAGTAAAGACAACTTCCTAAGAGAATTATGTGTTTTAAATGTTAGGAGTAGCCAACTCCTAAATGTCATCCACACAGTGGTCAGGGAACTAGAATTCATTTGTTTTGAGTCTTAATAGCTTCTAAATATTCCATCAACACATAGCCACCCACTTTTCACAGATGAGATTCTGGAGCTGTTGACTCAAATAAAGTATTTTCCTGAAAATACTGCAAATCGAGTCACGAAATTCTATACCAGGGCTCTGGCCATAGTCCGGCAATGGTGCATTAATTCCTAAATTGTCTTCTTGTGCCTTTGACTCTGCCCTCCTCCCTCATTTACTAACCTATTTAAGGTCACAGTCCTATCCCGCTAGAGTCCAGGTTTATTTTAAGCAGGTTTCAGTTGACAAAATTACAAATTAAGAAATATTTTATATCTCTTCTAGATGAAAGAAAAATAAGAAAGAAATGAAAGAAGATAATTTGACAGGTTAGCACAAGACACACCTAGATTTGAAATGGCAAATTTACTTAACTTCTCTGAGCCTTCGTTTCCCTGCTCATCCATAAAATATGAATAATGATTTTTTACCTCCCAAGTTGTTATGAGAATTAAATGACATTATACGTAAGGATTTTGGTGAATGCTGCAAACAGCAGTATTACTATGATTCTGTAGATAAAATTCTGTGATTATTATTGCTAACAACACCATTATGGATCTGATTAAAATCACAAATCCTAATTTAAAAGTCACAAAAGGGCAAAGCAACAGGAACAGTTTACCTGGATCTCTTCAAATGAGAGAAAAATCCTTTCTGGCAGAAAATGGTTAATCAAATGTAAGCACTCCCTTGACCACAAGTCTCATGGACAGTGAACTTTTTCCTTTATAGTCACTTAACTTATGAAGCTAGTTAGTCCATATTTTCAGCATATTTAATGAAATGTGCATGCAGTTATCGTCATTTTATAAATCTGTCTAGCTAATTTATTACTAAGGGATTGGAGATGAAAAATCCTTTGTCTTTTGGACTTTCGCTTTTTTGTTTGTTTGATATCTTAGCCCCCAAAAAAGATCCTGTCAATGAATCTTTTCTCTGAAGCATTTGGAAAAGTTAGTAAGAAAATGCACAAAATACCATGTTTATTATATAGAGGCTAGTCTTACCTCCAAAGTATCTAGCCTGAAGGGATTGTATCTCTTTTAGCCAAAAATGTCTAATCTGGGCCTTTCTTCTCCACTTGATCTATAGCATAAAAAATTAATTATCCATTATTATTTATAAAAAATATTTTCTAACTTCTCCCTGGTGACTTTTAAGACTGAACTTAGGTAAGTCTTCTCGGCTGACCCCAATGTGTGCAGACACTGTAAGTCTAATTGTTCAGCTCAAGGAGCAGTGGATTCTCTTTCTCTCTGTCTCTTTCTCCTAATCACTCACTCAAATTTTGTCTTTCGTGCTCCATGATCAGGAGACATGTAAATCTGTCATTTCTAAAGAAAAGTGCCGCATTTGTAAAAAATCCCTGCCATATTCCTCGGAAGGATATTGACCTGGCATCCAGGACTTTGAGACAATAAGATTATCATTCATTTACACCAATTGCTTGTTTCACATTCTTTCTGTGTAAGACACAGAGAATTACCTGAATGTCTATCCTACCGCAGCAAAAGGAGTATGTGAAGACTACAGGTAAATATATTAAATATGTTTCCCTTTGGGGAAAGACATTGAATGGAAAGGTAGATATTTTGATTCATGATCCTGATTCCCCATAATATCACTTTCCTGAGAAAGCCAACAGACCTTTTATTTCATAGCATAACCATGTGACTCAGAAAGTATAAGTATTGAAAAAGGAGCAAGGAAGAATTCAGAATTAAAATCTGGAACCAAAGGGAAAAAATCCCATTAAAGAGAAATGACACTGAAGTGCCTGGGTGGCTCAGGGGTTGAGCATCTGCCTTCAGCTCAGGTTGTGATCCCAGGGTCCTGGGATGGAGTCCCCCATGAGGCTCCCCAAGGGGAGCCTGCTTCTCCCTCTGCCTGTGTCTCTGCCTCTCTCTGTGTGTCTCTCATGAAGATGTAAATAAAATCTTTTTTGAAAAATAAAGAAAAAATAAAGACAGATGAGACTGATGATAACAGATATCTTGTCCTTATCCAAGGGCAGTAAGTGATACAGACTATTGATTGACTGTTAGTCATGGAGAGCAGGATTCACAATCATTCCATATTGAGGCCAGCATGGTAATTTCTTAACCACTTTTCTCAGACTTGAAAGCCTACAGAGGTTCTTCTTCTAACATATGTATCAAGCTCAGTGGGTGTGTGTGTGTGTCTTCTATTTTTTTTAAAGATTTTATTTATTTATTTATGAGAGAGAGAGAGAGAGAAGAAGCACAGACAGAGGGAGAAGCAGGCTCCATGCAGGGAGTTCGCCTGGGACTTGATCCCTGGTCTCCAGGATTAAGCCCTGAGCTGAAGGCGGCGCTAAACTGCTGAGCCACCCTGGCTGCCCTTTTTTTGTCTTCTAAAACATGTTTCACTATGCCTATTTAAAAAACAAGTCCCAATTCCTAGGACAACAGAAACATTAGGAATTATTATTCCTAAACAATTTTATTGTTGCTGTTATTACTCTTTAAATATTGCCATTAGTCCACTTTGTCCCATCTTGTATTAATTATGTGTTCACTGAAGGAAGAATAATTTCTTCGAGAACACTGCCACACGATTGTTGTAGGACAGGACAGTTTCTAAACCACCATTTTACTGACAGAGGAAATTCCTCAACAGAGGGGCTCTGATTTGACAAAAGGTACAAGAAAGCCCAGTGCACTATCCGAGAAGAGTGGGTTGCGTATTCAGCGAGATTCCCAACTTGAACAGAAATTGGATAGAAATTAAATATTGGACTCATGTAACAATCACCCAAAGATTTTGATGTTTGGCATTTTAACTCTTTTTGGAAGTGAATCACTCAGTCGTTTTAGAGAAAATGATACCTCCTTTGCTAAATGAGAAAAGGTTTTCACACGTTTTTTATTAATTTTTTTTCAGAATACTTTTGCAAAGATAACACCAGCTTGTCATACGACCACACTTAACAGCTTTTATTTTTCTGGTCTACCTCTTCCTATAAATTGGTCTGTTGACTAAAAGACACCATTATCTAACTACTCTGGTGCCTTTGTTTACTCTCAGAATAGATAGTACTAGTTTACAAACCACTTTGACAGTCTTTCTTGGAACCTTCTGTATAAAGTGCAAAGTGTTTTCATTTGCATTTTCTACTGTTGGTGTGAGGTGATATGTCCAGGTATTGAGTTAACAGTGGTAATATGAACTAAGTTCTTTTCTAAACTCGAGGGAGACACTCAATCATGAAGTGGCACAGAGTGACTCCAATGGAATAAAACAGAGTTATCAGGATACTCTGTCTGGGGCATTCTAATGACTCCGTTGGTGACAGCTTGTCTACTGCCTGGTGGTATTAATAAAGAGCACTTTTTCTGGGGAAATTGTTGTGCTGGCTTTGCTGTCATGTGATCTGACAAGGCATATACCCTGTCAAATTGAGTGAGTCACTTTGCATTTCACGACAGACAAGGGTCCCTTGCAAAATGGTACCTGGATTTTTCTGCACCAGGCCTTTTTTTTCGTCTCAAGAGGGACCTTTAACCATGTAAAATATAGTTGCATCCACCCTCCAGAGGAAACCAGATCCAGCTCATTTACATATTCCAGCTTAATTATTCCTAGTTCACTGATCAAAAAGGACATACATTTAAGAGTGGTAGTACTAAAATCTATCTTCTGGATACAGTTAATAATCTTGGTATTAAGTTCACATACTTCATGCTCGGTGGAGTGAAGGGGTTGCCACATCCAGACATTGTGAGTGTAAGTGGGGAGATTAGGCTCTCTCCAACCCTATCTTTGTTTCTTTTTATTCCATATTCTTCAGGAAATATGGTATCATCTAAAGCCCTAGTTATTTGCAAAATAGGGGCCCTCTGCCTTTTTATTGGTAAAGGAAAAACCAAAACCAAAACCCAGGAAACAACATTGCTTTGTCAATGTCTGCCAACTACTTCTTCATCATGTGGGTCTGAACTCTGGTAACATGGATGGCTATGGAGACATGATGGGTGTGGGATAGGGGATTTGGGAGGCATTCTCAGGAATAAGAAACTCAAACAGCCTTCTGTTTAATGGAACAAAACTTGACTTCATTTGATTCAGAATTAGTGACCCAATTCAATCTTATCTGAAGTTCAAAACAGCTTATTTCATTTGTTTTTGACAATTGTACATTTTGTTATCCTACAAGGTTAATGAGAGGAAGTCAAGGTTTAATGAGAACTACAAAAGGGAAATACCACACTAAAGTCTGTTTTTTGTGGTGATTTGACCTAACGAAAAAGCACTTAGATTCTGAATTCTCATAAAAGCCCATGCTTAATAAGACTCATGATAGTGGTTGTGAGAAAAGCTAATCTCTAGAGACTTTCTGCATATTCTTTTTTTTTTATATCAGAGAGATTGGTTGATTTAGATCAACTACCCTGCAAGTATGCATTTAAATGCTTACTCAAATAATCTGAAAAATATCCCAGAGTAATTAAATCCTATTTACTATCATATGGCACTATCCTGTCATTAGTCAAATATAAAAAGGGAATGAGAGAGAGAGAGAGAGAATAAAAGACAAGAAACACTCTGGTTATAGAAGCTCATTCATTCAGCTCATTTAGCTCATTTATTTAGTTAAGTAACCAAAATGCTTACTGTGACTCATGAATGTGGTTAATTTGAAAACCAGCATATTAGTGAGTAATGTCTGTCCAATTAAACCCAAAAGCCCAGTTCCCAAGCAGCTGATATGGTAAGGGAGCAAACATGAAACCACCAGAAGGCGGTCTTTTCCTTGGTCTGCAGCAGGCAGAAGTGGAAGAGACAACAAGATCATCAACAGCACATAATGTAGTTCTTCAAGAATGTTCACCAGAAAGATAGGGTTTCTGCCCTTGATGAACTACCTCCGGGTGGGATCATTTTTCAGTATTTTCAAAAAAAAAATATGTAATAAAAATATCCAAAAGGAAAAAGAGGGAAAATGAGTTCGTAAATGTATCCCGCAAGTACACATTTAAATTTTCAATCAATCTGATCTGCAGAGAGACATATTAGCTTTATTCCTCTTTTCTCATATCTCTTTCATTGTTTGACCAAAAAGAACAAACTGTTCATAAGCTGCTGGATGGAAAACTGTACTCGCTTCAGTATTACCAGCATATGACAACTGTGAAGAGTTGCATAATAGGGAATCCTATCGAACACACTTCCTTGGCCAACCTCTGAAAGATCCCCTTTATTTGGATAGATGTTAGCTGCACTTTCCTGATGTCGCTCATACAATTTAAGTTCCTGTACAATTCTCTTATATATGAGAGAGAATTGTTCCAAAGTTTGTCCCTCTGTGATAAAGCAAACCATCCTTTCACCTGCTAGAATGAGAGCATCTATTGAGGGCAGTGGTAAAGTGGATTATCTATTAATAAAATGAATGAAGTTATATATGGATATGTGACATAGTCTGCATTTGTAAGCAAATTCTAGAATTATTTAAAGGCAAAAGGAAGGAGAGTAAGGACAAGCAGAGAAAGAAGTCAATTTGTATTATACTTTTAAAAAAATGCAAAGGTATAAATCACCAAACATCAAGTCAACTAATTCAGCCTTCTATAAATTTGAAAATAAAAATGTAATTTTAGCTGAGCTATCTAATTCCAAGGATTAACTTAAAAGTAAACTATTTTTAGGTCTATCAAGGGTATTCTAAGTGAGTTTATTGGCTTCTTACTTTCAAGAGGGCAAAATCCATTTGAGAACTTACATCCTATGTACTCCTTCTCACTTTGGTTTATTTTAGTAGAGTGTTGGACTAGATTCAAAGTTATTTCAGAAGCATATCAAAGAAAATTTGCCTAAAGAAGAGTCTGTGCCAAGTAGTCATTAATTAAAGCAAACTGAACCAAAACAAAAGCTCTAGTAGATAATTATTTTAGTTGATTTGCAATTTCTTATAACTACTTCTATTTTCATGCTGTATATTACTCTGAGCCAAGAGCCATAATCTTCAGCCAATTTATTTTTATCATTTGATATATCTTTCATTGTCGTAACTTTTGGATCTAAGATATATCTCCCTAAATTTTTGCTGTTCATTGAGATATATATGTGATTATATATATATATATATGATTATATATATACATATGAATCAAGTGATATATAGCATAATCACATAAAATCACAAAAATTAGGAGTAATACATTACATTTTATCCCCAATTTATTTTATTTATAGTTATTTATTTACTTATTTTTAAAAGATTTATTTATTTTAGAGAGAGATGGCAGGGGGAGGGGACAGAGGGAGAGAATCTCAGATTCCCTGCTGAGCACGGAGCCTGACAAAGGGCTCAATCCCAGGACCCTCCCTGGGATCTTGACCTAGATGAAACCAAGATTCGGAAGCTCAACTGAATGAGCCACTGAGGCACCCTATCCCAATTTATTTTTGGCATTTGGTATGCCATTATGTTTATCTTTCGTTATTGTTATGATTATCATAATTCTCAGGTCTAAAATATATCTCCCTAAATTTGGGTGTTCAATGAGATAGATGTATGATGCCATTATTTCAAGTAAGTGATATACGTATACTACCACTCAGTTTAAAATAACAAAATCACATCACTTAAGAATAATAATGATACAACATTTTGTCCCCATTTGACATCTTAAGACAGTTCTGTTTTGAAAATAAGGTGTGAAAAATACATTCTAATAATTTTCTTTTTGTTTTAATTTTTATTTATTTATGATAGTCACAGAGAGAGAGAGAGAGAGAGAGAGAGGCAGAGACACAGGCAGAGGGAGAAGCAGGCTCCATGCACCAGGAGCCCGATGGGATCGCGCCCTGGGCCAAAGGCAGGCGCCAAACCACTGCGCCACCCAGGGATTCCATCTAATAATTTTCAATTCAATTCCAAAGCCACTAAAATGATACGAGCTGCCTTAAAACTGCCTGTGTTGAAAACTGCAGTGTATGGATAGAAATGAATTCCGTCACACAGGTTTAGGAACTAAAAGGAGACTCAATGAAGCGAATTCTCAGCAGCAGTTGTTAGATATGCCATTCCTTCCTGCCTCAGGTAATTCTGGTTTGAAAACACACACACACACACACACACACACACACACACACACTCATGCTCCTAAACAGAGCAGTGTGTTGGAGATACAGTCCCTTCTATTGCTATTTTGTGGCATTTGCCGATTGGATGGTTTAAAAATCCTCTGTTACACAACTATTTCAGGAGGTCACTCATAGGCATGATTATTCAGTGATTATGGGCGTCTATTGTGGACTAGGCATAATATAAGCAACTCAGATAAAAATGCTGCCATTTCATAGTGCACAAAATTACAAAAACAAGTTAATGTTATGTCATGAAAACTAGTGCTTGTACAATGTTTAAGAAGTAATAGTGGAAATTTTTGCCTCAATCCTTAGTTCACTGGAAAAATGTATGCAAAAATTTTTAAAAAGTCTACAAACATAAGATGAACACAGGAAGCAACCCATACAAATGTTTTATGCGTGAGGTTAGATACAACTTGGAAAGTTATGAGAATATCGAGGAAACTGAGTATCTGCCCAAGTGTCTGAAAATTTTAACACACTTTTTGTGAAAATGCTGTTATTAATCTCAGGTACCACCCATTTTTAGCTTGGACAACACTACCGAGAGAAACCTATACTCATACCGTGGCTCCCCACTTAGAGAGACATGGTGTAGGAAACTGCCAAGCTAATATTTAACAATACTTAAATTTTAGGTAATTAATAATATTTAATAAAACTAATAATGTTTTAAAAGAGGAAACTCTAAAGTGAATAATATGCTCCTATGGAATTCACAATATGATCATGGTAAAAACAGAATAAAGGTGCAGGCAGAGTGGGTATACCTGTAATGACAACAGAAAAAACCTACAGGAAGCCAAAGGTGTTGAGAGGAGGACAGGAAGTGGAAAGCAATCATGGCTTCTGCTCCTCTCATTAGGAGCCAAGCTGGTTTTTGTTGCCAATTTCTTACATCAAAACCCCCGCAGCAAGAGCTGTGGTGATTTTAACTTTCATCTTCTGTTCCCAAGGAAGCACATACCTTTCCCCCAAGTCATGTAGGACTCAGACCTACTCAGACTATTGGCCACAGCTATACTTCTCATTTGTAATTTAGAAAAGGCTTGGAGTTTCTGCGTGCTTACCCGATAGGTCAACAAGCAGACTCAATTCAGACTTGGAAGACAAGCCAGTAATTCTTCAGATGATTCCACCCCTAGGTTGATGTTCGGAGACTAGGTCCTTCTAAGCATTTGGGAGCATCAGTTCCCTGTATAGGGGTTTCTGAAACCTCAGGTCAGACCCTTATTTCAGTATTGGTCATTCAAGACTCTAAGAAACATTGAAATAATTGCAAATGGATCCCCAACCCTTTTGTGCATTTTCCAAGCCATAGCACCAAAATGCAAGTGGGCTTTTGAACAGGTAGACTTAGTTGAGATTTTTCCTGTTTGCCAGGTAATTTCTGTCCTTTGATGTGAGGAACAGGTAAATGAATTAAATTGGGGAAAGGTTTTAAGTGCAAGGAAAGGAAACCAGAAAACTATGTATTAAGTAAAGAAGGGGGGATCCCTGGGTGGCACAGCGGTTTGGCGCCTGCCTTTGGCCCAGGGCGCGATCCTGGAGACCCGGGATCGAATCCCACATCGGGCTCTCGGTGCATGGAGCCTGCTTCTCCCTCTGCCTGTGTCTCTGCCTCTCTCTCTCTCTCTCTGTGTGACTATCATAAATAAATAAAAATTAAAAAAAAAAAAATTAAAAAAAAAAAATAATAAGTAAAGAAGGATCATGATATGCAATGCTGGATCACAGGTGTGGAGACCTAGGCCTGAATGCGTTTCACCAGTTTTACAGTGAGCGTTAATTTTTATGTGAATTATAATTTCTTTCCTGTACAAAGTATATATAAGGATTCTCCAGGAAAAGAAAAAAATATTCAAATAGTATATTCTAAGAGCTAGAAGCATCTGCTGGAGCCTTTTGTTTGTCCTTTACTTGGAAGTATATGTACTTATTGGAGATTAAATGGAGATCCATATCTGATGATGTCAGATGTGAATACACATTAAGTAAGATCCAACACAATGTTGGAACTGCAAAATTTCAAAACTGAGACCAAGACCTCCATTTTTATGTAACACCATTCTCAATGTTAATGTTCCTAGTCCAGGACTTCTGTTTTCCAAAGAGAGAAAGGGAAAGAAAGGGATCATGGAGAGGATTTAGAAGAGAGGAGTATGTAAACATAAAGTTCTGAAATGGGAGGCCAATGACATCGACCCAGTTTGCTCCTTGGTCAGTGTTCTTTTGGTCGACCACACGGTGGAATTTTGATGCATCGGAACTTTAGGTGTCCAATTTATGAGCACCAGTAAGGTCAGAATTATTTCTTATGACTCGTTGACCTCAATCTGCCAATCTATGTCCTAGGTCCCATTTTTCCTGTGTAGATGGTTGTGAGTGGTCTCTCTATTTCCAGAGCAGTTTTATTTAATAGGAAATGCGAGTATTTTTAATAAGAGTGTCATTATTTATATTTCATTTGTTACTACTGAAAGAGCCAAAAAAGTATTGTTAAGTATTATAGTCTCAGTAACACTGCTCTTCCACCTTTACATAATCTGTTTTATTCAATTAATAAAAAGGGCTCCAGTACACTGGCATGTTTTTAGGTTGTGCAATATGTGCATAGATTACAATACTATATTGCTTATGCATGTTCGAACTTGGCTTCTTCTCCCTTTTGTTCTTTTTCAGCTCCACCCATTTTCTTATTTGAAATCACTGCCTCCTTAATCAAGCAAAGTAAGAATACTTACATAAGTAGGGCATTACTGCTGACACTGCGCTAGCTACTTACCATTCATTCCTTCGATATGCTCTGAATAACAGAAAGTATTCCCTAAGCCCAGGGAGCCTCCCTTTACTCCAGATCAGGTCCTGTTCCTGCACCCCCACACCTAGGAGGTTGCATTTATTTTATGTTAGAGCTGCTTCCTTCCGTAAGGAGCCCAGCTCTACCAGAAATGAAAACTGGATGCTATTCTGTGCCTTGGCCACCTCACCTTTCTAGAATGAGGGTGAAAATACAAACACAAAAACCAAAGAAGGTATAATCTCTCTCTTCTAGGAGTTCACAGCCTGGTGAAGGCAGACATACAGACAAGCTAGTGGCACCGCCACCAGAATTAGACCTAATCAGAATTAGACTGAAGATTGAACCCTGCTTACCAGCTGTGTGACCATGGGGCAAGCTACTTAACCCCCCCCCCCATATCAGCTTCTTCATTTGCAAAATGCAGGGAATATCAGTGCCTGTCTCCAGTGTTTCTGGTGAGAATTTGGCCTTAGCATGGTCCACATCACATAATTGGCTCTTGACAATCACCCAGTGGTATGATGAAATGGGCCCTGGGATGGGTAGATTGCTAGGAAGCCAGGGAGGGGTATCCCCTCACTTAAAGGCATTTAGAGATTACCTCCGGTGGATACTTGGGAAGGTCTGGTCGTGGAGTGCTACTTAATTTGAGAAGGAACACTAGAACCACCATTGAAAACATCTCCTTTTAGAGAGAAAGAAACCACTGGCCTCTCAAATTAAACTCTGAGTTGACATAAAATGACCAGGATGACTCTGAGTGCACTATTATTGGTACTTTCGAAGCATCAGAGTCCATGCATGGTGCTAATCCATCTTTTGTCTTTGGCTCTTACTCGCAGATGCCTTCTCTACCATTCAATCATACACGATAGCCAGGAAGATAAATGAACCCAAGAGAGGCGGAGAACAATACTGCAGTTTTTTAATCTGTCACATTTCTTCCCCCTCTTCAAAGTTGACTTGACAACTGCATTTATTTCACATTGCAATTGCTACAGGTTAATAATATTGTTTTATCAGGAAACATTTATCTTGAGGCAGAAAGTTATCCTAATACAGCAGATAACTTATCCAAGGACAAATAGAAAGGGGGCCGTGTCTTGAGGGTAATGCTAATGCCTGGCGTGCTATAAAAATAAATGAAATCTGATTAACACTTTTGGGAAGAAGAATAAGTCATAGTTTCTATGAAATATTATTTTCCTGATTGGAACCATTTCCATTTTTTGTCAGTTCAAAACATTGTATTAAAGATGAGATGACTTTAAAACTGTGACAGATATCTCAAGCCCTATGATTAAAAGTGGTTGTTATAGGCTTGTAATCCTGAGGGTTTAGTCTAAAGTATTTTCTCCATAAAATGAAAGAGAAACACACTAAGAATTCAGAGGATTTTAATTAAAGTTGTTCAAAAAAATTTTAATGGGAATTTTAAAGGCTGGCTCGCCAAGTATTTTTGATAATGAATTTAATTTATGGAAGAAATTTGCTAGCAAATTTTGGTGATGCCAAGAAAGCCTTCATATGCACAACATATATTTTCATGGCAGCATTATTATTAATTACCCTGCTTTTACTAATTCACAAAAGTTAGTCCATTTTCAGCTTTATTCCAACATGTATTATTAAACCTATCATCTAAAAAGTGGTAACAAATGCTTTTTAAAGGAGAAAAATAGACCACAAAGGGTCGGACAGTATTATCTTAACCATGAAACGAATTTCCTTTCAAAAATAGTTCATTAGCGTATACAGTGAAAACACTTTAGGTCAGAAGTGAAGAAAGAATGCACAAGAGCATAATTTATTTTGAATCAGACAGCTGAAACACATCCAGTGTAAAAATCACTCTTTCTTGTTTTTCTATAAAATTGCCTGCAGCGTTGAGCGGCATCCTCAGAATATGTTACACAACTCTGCAGCACCAAAGCTCAGCAACGCAAGAGGCCAGTGTGAAAGCCAGGATTGCACAAAGAAAGCAGGCGGGTTGTTTATAGCGAGGCAGGTGTGGTTTCAGTAATAAATCAACCCACTAATAATCATAATAGCTTCTGTGTATGCAGGTCCTTTCTTTATGAAGCTCAATGTGTTTTTAAAATATGATTCTGTTAATTCAAAATGCACCCCTATGATTAGGAAGGGTACAGGTTTAATTAACTCTGTTTTATGGATGAGGAAACTCACAGTGTCCTCTGTTGATAGCCAAATATTGCAACGTGCTGGATTCACTGTCCTTTTCTGTTGCCTCGTTAGGCATTGGTAGGGCGACAGTAAGTCCCAACTGATCACCAGAGAGATGACTGGTAAGGAGACCAGAGGAGAACTGTGGGACCAGTTATAGGAACTGTGCCTTGAGATAGCAGCCTATCTTCTGCTCAATTTCCAAGGCAATATTCTGGTGCAAAAGTCCTAGTCGAAAAGACTATGCTGTTATATAAATAAATAATTAAATAAATAAATAAATAACCCCAAAGAAACAAGATGTCGTAACTGGGTTTTTTAGATACACCCAAGCTTTGCTGTACACAGATCAACAAGGAATGGTTATAAGGTATTATTATAAACTTGTAATGTTTACTTTATTCATGGGAAAGATGGTACACACTTGTTGAAAATTAATCATTCAGTTTATTAGGAGTTCATTCTTTAACTGGCTCTGAAGTTTCTTAAGAAAGCGGGAAGAGATTGAGATATTCAGAATTCAGAAGGGACAAAAAAGGTGGAAAAACCCTGCCAACTAGCCTTTTTTTTTTTTTTTTTTTTTCTCTCTCTCAAAGGGAACCCATACTCTTCATCCATTCAACCAATGCTTTCTTTGTGCCAGCCATTAAATAAGACCCCACTGCCCCGGGAAGAGACCAAGGCTCTCATTGTTGTTCGTTTGGTTTGGTTTGTTTTTTCATGTGTGCATTTCACTTACAAAATGGGATCCTCTCTGAAACTACCATTGAAAATATGCACTTTGTGATTATGTTACCATGGATATGTGGAGTGAGAGTCACAATGTAGAGCTAGGTTGACCACTCGTTTTATTTATTTGAATTTATTGTTTTTTATTATGTAACTCCGAGGTGTGCACCATTATAATTCAACATATGTAGACACTACAAAATGTTCACCTCCGAGTCTACTAACCATCCAATCTGAGCAGTCCTCATAAATATGAGAAGGTAAAGAAAGATAATATCCAGACTGTGAACCAGAGAGCCCCGTCCACCCCTCCCCCAGCACCAAGTCATGAGGTAATTTTCACAGTTGATCTTTCAAACCAACTCATTTATTCATTCACTTTTATATAACAAATACTTGCTAAGTATCTAGACAGTATTCTAGGGGCTGAAGTTACAGCAGCCAATATCACGGGCTGCCTTATGGAGTTTTTAGTCTGGTATACAAGATGCTCTCTTGCCAGTAGAATGATTTATACACCCAAAAGCTTGGCAACTCTCCTTCTCAATATCTAGAATGGCATATCCTTGTACATCTAATTTTAATAAATTGGTTTTTATAACAAAGTTAATGGACTAAGTCTTCAGGTAAAGAAATACTCCAATGAAAGATGCCTTCCATTTTATAGTATCTTGTGGAGACAATTAATATGGCATTGGCAAAAGTGAATTGGCCAGTGACTACATGGTCACTCTCACTTTTAAGTGATGACCTTTCAGTTTTGTAGAAAACGTAAAATGTTCTACAAAATTATCTGAGATCAGGCTCTATACATTCTTAATGTCTTCTCAATATGGAGATGCTTTTAGAGAAAGATGCAGATGCTGCAAGAAAAAGTCACACTGCAGACCCCTTCCACCAAGGTCCCTCACAAGTTTCCTCCCTATCACACTTAGTAGGGCTGTTGCAAAAGTCCTTTTAGGTCACTATAAGAAATCTCCTGCTTTTAGGTAGAAATTGGGTGGGAAACACTGTTTTCTGCAACTGTTTAAGAGAAAACACAAATGCAGATTGGGGGAGGAGTGTTGGATTGGGCAGGACTAGTCAGGAAACAGAATCCACTTGGGAATTTAAAAGAGAGAGAGAGAGAGAGAGAGAGAGCGAGCATGGGCTGGGGAATGGGAAAGCTAAGAGCAAACAGGAAGAGTGAGGCAACCCACTGCTTATCAGAGTGAGTAATGACTGTTGCTTCCAGACTGTAAGGATAGAAAGGAAGGTCATGTTAGTGGAGGCTAGGAGGTCCATGGTTCCCCTGGGGAAGCTGGAGCCATGGCGGAACTGCCAGGCAAGAGCTAGTCACAGATGAAACATTGCTACTGTCACATCATCATCATTGGAAGCAGAGAGGAGGAGAGATATGTGCCCAACATTCTCTTTTGACCCCACTCCCAATATCCCACTAGATGCTCCCAGTTGAAAGTCAACTGAAGCATGGGAATCCATCCTGAGAGGGATCAGCTCAGTTGTGATACGCAGAAGAGCACAGGAAAAGTTGAATCATGGATGTGAGAGTAAACAGCCCAGCACTGCCTCAGAAAAGTTAAGAAAAATGACTCTTTCTTGTTGAATAGAGAGAGACATCTACAGACAGCTGGGAAAAGTGACTGATATCATCTTAAAAAATACATATTTTTAAAAACATGACCTGAAATCTGTCTTGAAGAATAATGAAAATATTAATTAAAAAATGAAAAATATCACATATAAAAATAAAAACAAAAAGTTACCTGGAAAGTCCAGTGTCTGAAAACAAGATAAAGATGTAAAAGCATCAGCAGTTCTACACACCAAAAATAACCAGTTAGAAACCGCACGTAAATTTTAAAAGATCACAGTTATAAGATAAACACAGTTATACTTCTTCTCATATTACTTATTTTTTTTTCATTTATAAAAATGAGAAGACTATAAATAGAAATGAAAACACTACCAAAATCCCTTATGGGAGGAATGAAAACAACTTTTAATGAATGATACATATGTTGTTTCTGGATGGCAACGCTCAATATAATCAATATTTTTCTTCACAAACGAATGCCTGTCAATAAAAATCTGGAGTGAAATTCCAATAATGGTATTTTTTGTGTGTTTGAAATTTTATTTTTGGAGCTTATATAAATTTGTTTCTGAATCATCTAGAATTTAAAAAGGGAATAGCTAAGTTATGCTGATAAATATCAAAGTGATAAAGTGTATTAATATAAAATGTTAATAAAGGCCCCAAAGCTATAGTCACTAAATAGTAAGATTTTCTTGCAAGACTAAATCAAATAGAAAGTCCAGTATGCACAGACACACATAAATACCATAAAATGTAGTAATGTTTAAAAGTATGGCACATTACTGAGAAAGAGAAGTTTCACTCAATAAATGGCATTAAATATGATGGAATATTATGAAATATGAATATTTATAACAGGGAATCCTTACATTTTATAGAGTAAGAAGAAGTAGGGAGCAAAATTATATCATTAAAGTACACCTATGTAAGTAGAAAAACAAATATGTATCATGAAAAGATAGAAAATGTTTCAAACATATAAATCATTTTTAATCTTTGTAAAAGTAGGCTCCACAACCAGTATGGAGCCCAGTGAGGGGCTTGAACTCATGGCCTTGAGATCAAGACCTGAGAGCTGAAATCAAGAGTCAGATGCTTAACCCATTGAGCCACCCAGGTGCCCCAATTTTATTCATGTTATTAAGACGAGGAAGTTTGTTTCCTTCTACTTTCCAAATTTAGTCTAAGAGTATGTACTATTTTATGATTTAAATAGATGTGCGACAAATTCTTAATATGTAAAATGTGTGGAGCCCTTAATATGATTTTGCAAACTGCATTCTAAATCATCCTGACATGAATAAACTCGTTTAATTCCCCTAACAAGTTTACAAGGAACATATTCTCCTTACCCCATTATACAAATAATAAAACCAAAGCCTTGTAAGCATTGACATCTTGCAGGTGAACACACAGTTATGGAGTGACAGATCCAGGATTTGGGCCCAAGGGAGCTGACTCCAGAATTAAGTAAACTAGCCAATGTTCCTTGGTGGCAGGTGAATTGCCCAAGGAATTTTAGTTCTTAAAATGTTCTATCAATTACAGGTTCTCATCCTTGCCTGCGATAACTCAGTTGGCTATGGAAAGACATTTGATAATCATTCACATTATTTTTCTGATGCAAAGTGAGTCTTGTCAAGCACCTTTATTCAACATTAGAGTTCAGTGAAGTTCCACTGTTTAGCCAACTGCGTTTCCCCAGCATCCTCCTTGTTCCTAAGCCCTCAAGAGCCATCATCCTTGATTCCTGGAAGTTGAGGTATCTGTGTGCTACAGACTGTGTAATCTGAGACAGTCGGTTTCTATGGCAACCAGCTTCACTTAATCCAAAAGGGCAATGAAGAGTAATTTGTAAGTGTTCCAGAGGGAAGAAGTATCCTCAGTTTAAGACACCATTTCTTTCACTCTCTTTTTCACTTTCAGAGAGTTCTTTTAATCCTAGGTATCTCAAGGAACTGCAACATCTTTACCTGAGGGACTTTGTAAAAACTCTTTCCTGACCCATCATGATGTCTAAAACCAAGGAGCAGTGTCTTTCCACAGATTATGATAAAACACATTCTTGTTTCCTCATCCTCAGAAATGGGCATCATAATATGGGAATATGTAAACTGTATTAACTTAACAATGGTCTTGAATCTTTGTGTACAAGTGGGAAGAAGGGATGAGGATCAGCAACTGAGAAAAGAGATGTGAGTAGTTTTTTTTTTTTTTTTTCTGGGTATCTGGGCTTTCTTGGTAGCTCAAATTGGATTGTAATTTAAAAACTAGGGGAAAACACTGTTACATAATATTTTTAACCCTAAATTTGTATATTTCTATTCATTGTTAGGTCTTTATATAGAGTGGGGCACATGGGTGGCTCAGTGGTTGAGCATCTCCCTTAGGTTCAGGGCATGATCCTAGGATCCTGGGTTCAAATTCTGAATCAGGTTCCCTGTAGGGAGCCTGCTTCTCCCTCTGCCTATGTCTCTGCCTTTCTCTCTGTGTGTTTCTCATGAATAAATAAAATCTTTAATATATATGTATATGTATATATATATATGAGCAATATTTTCTTTTTAACCTAATTCAGAGAAGCTTTTAAAAATTTTTAGAATAAATGATATGGTATTCTCTAGAAAGCAATGCTTGATAAAATATCTCAGTATTACTGAGAAAAAGTACTTTCAGCACATTTTATTATAAAAATATTTTATATGTTAAAAAGTAATTTCTTGTGTCTATGCTGTCAACACACACACAAAAGAAACACAATAGATTTATCATAATCCAATCAACTCCTGAAAAAGGGATGTGTGGCTAGTTAGGAATATTTTCCAAAAGCTTATTAGGGTGATTAAAAACATCATTAAAAATATGGAAGTAATGATTTTTAAGAAACACTCTATTCCCAGTTACCCTTTCTCTCAACTTTTTGTGATTTAGAATAATGACATTTAAGAGAATAGATATACAAGTTATTTCATCATGGCATGAAATCAATGTGTAAATTATTTTATCATGGGATGGACTTAAACAAAGAGAAGACTAAAAACATACCAGCTGATTCATAAATGGAATTGGATGTGAAATTTTCAATATAAAGGTGTACATAAACGTAAGAAGGTTACACAAAACAAACATCTTTATTATCCTATTTGCACATAGGATTATAATTTAAGACTTCAAGGGACCTTAAAGAATTAATTGTCCCACTCTATAAAACTTCCCAAATCTATATTTCTGTGATACATTTTGTAATTGTTGAAAAAGAACTAGTCAATTCCTCTATTTTAGGATAAACTCATACCTAAACTGTCAATAGTTGTACCTGTATCCTAAAACTTCTACCTCTTGCAGATTAAAAAAGTGCTCCAAAAGATACCTGGATCTTCCGTGATGCAGATTGCAGTGTGTGCCATTCCTTTTGGACCCTTTCCCAAAGGATTTTAATTACTAAAGTGCCCCAAGCATGTTTGCTTTTACATGATTGATTTTGAAAGAGTAGCACTGTGGCTTAATAAATATGATGACAGTGCTTTCAGCTCGTCATTGTAGAACTTCAAACAGTAAAATCTAGTTTTCAGGTCCAACTTTGTGCTGGTATTACTTATTACAAAAGCATTTTCCAGTGTTCTACAGAGTAACAGCACAGAACTGGGCAACCATTAAAAAATTTTAAGGGGCACCTGGGTGGCTCAGTTGGTTAAGCATCTGGATCTTGATTTCAGCTCATCTCATGATCTCGGGGTCATGAAATGGAGCCCCACATTGGGCTCTGTGCTCAGCATGGAGTCTACTAGTCACTCCTCTTCCTCTGCTCCTCCCCTTGCTCATGCTGTCTCTCTTTCTCGCTAAAGTAAGTAAATAAAATCTTTTTTTTTAATTATAAAAGTCAACTAATATTGAAAGAATAATTATCTCAGAAGGTTAAGAAATTTTACTTAAAATAATACCAATTTAAGAAACCTACCTACAAAGATTCATATTGACATCACACAGGAAACTTAAATGATGTCATCATGAGTAATTCTAAATTTTCTTAACTTTTTGCATTGGTTAGTGTCCTTATTTTGTGGCATTTGTATTCCTAGATTGTATACACTTTTAATTAGCGTTGCTATCTAGCTACCTTTATTATGGTCTATGGCTATCCTTCTAATTATCTCCTTACAACCATTATCGGCCTTTTAAATTTTCTTTGATGTCAGTTTGAAAAGTGACAATACATTTAGGGTTAACTATTATTTCAGCCATTTTGATTACACACTTTGCCTTTTGACCTTCTGAAAATCACCTGACCCTTACTTAAGACCTTTGCATAATTACCTATCCAATTTTCTTATCTCCCTCTTCCCTTATATGTTTTTTTTTTTTCTTCCCTTAAAGTTCCTGATATAGTTGTGGTCATTGCCAAAGTCATGGTAACCTTGTTAGGACTCTCCCCAAAGTCTTCACAAGATAACCAATTAATGACTTATTGCTTTATCTCAGTGTCAAGTCATTCCTAAAACTACCATTATACCGTTTTTGTTCTCTAGCAAAGTGTTAATTAACTTGACCAACTTTTCCTTTTATTCATCATTTAAGACAGAATAAGACCCACATGAAGTGTTTAATTCATATACTTCATTATGTAGATAGTTCATTTACATGAATATGATCATTTTTCTATCCCATAAAGGTATTTACTACATTCAGAAACTTCCCACTTTTTAAAACGAACGTAGTCACATTTACATTAAGAAAGTGGAATTCCACAACAATAAGACTGCATGACTGTTAAGACATTTTTTCAGATGTGCCATTTATACTTATGATATCTGGAAGACTTTCTGAAACTAATCTCTAAGCCAGTGATTCTAAAAGTATGGTCCTTTGAGTCACTTCCAAAGGTCCTCAAGCTCAAAAATATTTTCATAATAGCCAAATATTACTTGCCTTTTCACTTTTTGACATTTACACTAACGATGAAAAGCAGTGGTGGTAAATGCTGATGCCTTATTCTGTATTAAATTGTACTAGAATACACTGCATTCACTTAAGATTATCTGTAGAAATTTCCTTTAAAAAAAAATCAGTAAAGGGATTCTGTACCTAAGAAAACTCTAATGGTATCTGTTACCAATGATAAAATTTCAGCTTTCTAGTAAAACTTAGAATTTGAAAAACTTGCATCTACCACCATAAGCTTGACAGAGCTCCAATAGTTAAAGAACTTTCTCATGAATTTGGTGATAATGATAATTAATGTGATTTTGTCAGTGTGGTAGGCATTTGGCGGATCTGCATGTTTCAATGTGATAAGATTTTCCAAATGACCCAATACTTGATGTTATAAAATTACATGTGGCTAAAATTACATTCAAAGGGTAAGACAGACCTAAAGATTTTAATGTGACAAGTATGATTTCATACTCCACGTTGTTACTAATATTTAAGAAACTACAATTATCTGAAAAGTTATCTATTCAAATATTTCTCTCTTTTTGAAGAGCAGCTGGGTAGCTCAGTTGCTTAAGCACCCAACTCTTGATTTCTCCTCAGGTCATGATCTCGGGGTCATGGGATCTAGCCCTGTATCAGGTTCCATACTCAGCAGAGTCTGCTTGAGATTCTCTCCCTCTCCCGTTCCCCTTTCCTCCTCTCCCTCTCCCTTTCCCCTTTCCTCCTCTCCCTTTCCCTCTGCCCTTGCCCCCACCTCTCTCTCATAAACCAATAAATCTTCAAATATTTCTCCCCTTTTCAATTACATGTCTCTATTGGTTGGGTTTTGTTTATATATTTCAATCAAACAACATATATCCCAACAGATTGAATGTAGAAGCAAATATCAGAATTCATATTTAATATGCACATTATGTATACTATATCCATTTTACACATTTTAAAAGATTTTATTTATTTATTTATTTATTTATTTATTTATTTATTTAATGAGCAAGAAGAAGGGCAAAAGGAGAAGGAGGAGCAGACTCCCCACTGAGCAAGGAGTTCAATCTTGGGATGATGATCTGAGCAGAAAGCAGCAACCCACGGGCCACCCAGGAACCTATATGTAAGTGTGTGCATATAAAGAAAAGAAAAATGATTGAGAACTGCCACTCTACACACTGATTTGCTTAAGTCTGAGTTCTGGGATTTATGTTTCTGAGCTCACTCATCCCTGGATAATCTCATCTAGATCTATGGTTCTAAATGCCATCTGTAGTCTGAGAACTGACAAGGTCGTATACCCAACCTTGGCTTCACACACTTCAACTCCAAACTTATGTGTGTTGCTGCCAATGAGCATTTTTACATGAATATCTAATGAGCATCTCAACTTAATACTTTTAAAGCCTAACTTCTGATATTCTATTCTAAGCCTATTCCTTTATCAATTTTCCCTGCTGCAGTAACTTGCAATTCTAATTTTCCAATTAGTATAACAAAAACTTTTTCATCCTTGACTCCTCTCTTCTCTTATTTGGTATATTCACGCAGCAGTCAATCTTATCAACTCAACTCTGCTCACATTACATTCCAGATCTGACCAGTTCTTACCACCTCTGTTTCTACCACCCTGGCTAAGACAACATCATCTCTTACATGAATCATTTCAGTTAATCTCTAAACTGAACTCCCTTTCTACATGCTTTCTTCCTTGATCATTAAGGATAGGCTCTGTTATATTACATCAACACACATTGCCAAATGTTTGGTGTTCTCTCTCTCTAATATATGATATATAATATGTAGTAAGTATATGTAAATACACATAATTTAATTTATAGATCTTATAATATATGTCAATCTTAGGGCGATAGTATATAGAGAGATCTCTAGCAGATTTCACAACCAAGATTAAATTCACCAGCAGAGAAGTAATATACATGACATCTGTTCACAAATCACTGGCCAGAACTGGTGTCACATGACACTACACAACTGTACTGAGGCCAGGATGAACCACCCTTACATATGCCTAAAAGACAGAGAGCCATAAATATTTAGCAAACAGCATGATAATACAAAAGTTTCTATTTTACAGTCAGGAAAAAAAAGATGAATTGTTCTTTGAGCACAAACAAGTAATATTTAAGTAGTTTTAAACTTTTTCCAAAAAATCAATCTACTGTGAACAGTTTGTTTTCTTGTCCCAGAAATGCTTTATCTTTTGAATGCGTAGTTTATAAACAATCATAAAAGGCAAGAATGTTTAAAAATGTGTAGGGTTATATAAATGCAGCTGAAATCTTCTGAAAAAAAAAGCCATGTTGTTTTTCAGAATTCATAGTTAATTTAAGATTGTGTAATTAAGTGGTAATTACAGGCACCTCAATCTTCAATAGGATTCATGCTTAACATATATATTTTTTCATACATTTCATTATATATATATATATATATATATATATATGCCTTATATATTTATATGCAGCCTAAGGAATACATATCATGAAATCTACCCATTGTAAGTATATAGTTTGGTGATTTTTAGTAAATTTATGTAATTGGGCAACCATCAGCACAATCCAGTTTTAGAACACTTCTATAACCTTTTCAAGTTTCACATGACCTTTCACAGTCATTCTCTTCTCCTACCCTGAGCCCTGGGCAGTCACAGATTTGCTCTCCATCTCTGTAATATTGCTTTCTCTAGGAAGTTAGAATTCTTGGCATTCTCTATGCATATATAAATAAAATAATGGAGCCCTAAAATTTATAAACATATATCTCAAAGGAACAGGACATAGCTGTCCTCAATAGCAACTAAAGGCAAAATAAGGATAAATAGATTCACCCAGGTGGAATCTTACTTAAACATAAAAAGAGCTTCCTAACCCCTAGGGAAATATTTTTGAGCATTATATAAGATAACTAAGAAACTGTAATGAAAATAAAGTCAGTTATATTTCAAGAAAGGCTACAAAATATATGTATCTGAAATCAAAGTTCCCTTGAATTTTTTATATTTATTGCATAATATCCAAGGTCATACAGGTTTTATAGCTGGAAATCTTGCCAGGTAAGAGAATGGCTATCATGCATCATTGAATCCATAGGTGCTGTCACACAGAATCTTGGCATGATTCCTTCCCAGATAATGAAATAAATGAATGAAGTTAAAGATTTTCACCTTTGATTACCCTAAAATATCCCCCACACTATTCTGACCACAGTGTCTGAAAACAGTTCCTTTAGAATAAAAAAGAAAATCTTTGAGCTTCAAGTATTATAAAGATAGGCTATCTGTTAGTAATGTCTCCTCTTAAAAGTTATACTTTCTTAGATGATAGATGTATGGACTATAATATATTCCTTTGGGTGGATAATCATCACATAAATACAAACAGCAGATACCCACAGGAAATGTGAACTGCTCTCATCATCTGATAATATACTTTAGAGAACATAGAGAGGAGGAAGGAGGAATACACAAGGAGGAAAAAGTCCCTAATTCTTTAAAATAAACTTAGTGTAATCTGTAAGATTGAGGTCAGTCACTAACACTGGTAAAGTGAATTTAAATGAGGACAAGGACAGGGCTGAAGTCTCTTGGGAGAGTTCATTGACTGCTGATCAATTATTTCCATAATTATAAATTTTGTAGCACCTACTTTATTTTAGTAGATGATTTATTATCCCCCCCTCTCTTTTTCTTTTCTTCTTAAAAAGTGAGCTCATTTCTAGAAGAGATGACAGTTTAATTGTGTAGCCAATGGGATGGTCAACTTTTCATCAAATGACAGTAGTCAAGGAGTCAGCACATGAGAGACATTGGATGAAGACATTCAACTATGATGGAACAGTCGTCTTTCTTAAAGCTGACACATTCGTGGTGAGCTAGTGCCAAGACAAATGCAAGCAGAACTGTAGCCTGGAAATACTTAAACATATTATTTGAATTCTCAGAAGTATCATTTTTACTTAAAGTAAACATTGGCATGCAAAGCCAATAGTCTGAGTAATCCGGTCTTGAAGTGTAACTTTATTTGTTATGGGGATTTGCTCAGGGAAGAGAAGGGGAAAAAAATAAGCCCAGCCCTTCTTCTAGTGCAGAGAGAAAATCGTTGTTTCTGCAACACTGGAGACATTATTTGAGGCCATGTAAGTGACACTGCCTCAAGCTACTTTAACAATTCACAACTAAAATTTGATTTAATTGTTTTTAGTAAAGTGTTCCATTGGCACAGGCCCCCTGAATGATTATTGTCTCTTTATTAGCAGATGGATACTAAGCTCTACCAGTGAGAATTCCATGCTATAACCATTTAGCTAGGTCAGAATTGCTCTGAACCCAAAGCAAGGAGCTCGGTAAGTCCCTGATGAATCTCCTCTTTTAAAGAGGGTGGAGCTGATGAGTCCTGTGGGCTCTCCGTAATTATAAATGCAATTGTTTGTGAATGTGTGCATATCTTTACTATTCTGGGGGGAAGCATCCATAATTTTAATGAGATCTGCAGATTAGACTCTCTGCTTCCACTCTTATCCTCTTCAGTTTGGTTTCAACAGAGCAGCCAAGGTAAGCTAATTAAGATGCAAGTCATATCCCTTCACCCTCTGTTTAAAACACCTCCATGACTTCCCATCACCCATCACTCTCTCTATAAAAGCCAGTTGTTTGCAGGACCTGTGAGGGTGCAACTGATACGGCCCTTTGAGGCCCACCCTCACTTCTCTGACAGCTCCTCGTACTCCTCTCTCCTTCACTCACAATTTCAGAATTTTTTGAAATTGTCAAAACGGTGAAAACTATGCTTTTTAAAAAAAAAAATGCTATTCTAAAAATAGAATAGTCTGCTATCAGTTTGATGACAGCATACCTTTCCCTGCATTCAAACAGGCATTTGTTCACACACTATTTAACATGCATTTCCATAAAACACACTTCCTCCTCTATGACTGTCAACAGCAGAGGTAGATTAGAGCTGCTAAGGGTCTCCAAGGTGGAAAGAATCCTGGTGGTAGTACCTTCAGCAGTAGGCTCGTTCTCATTATGCATGTTACTGTTGGCAGAGCTCTTGGGGGTAATATAACTACACATGTCATAGACACTTTTGCATAGATGAGGCCCACCGATTATAGATGGAATAAAACATGCCTTCCTAGCTCCCATAGTACATGGGCTCCCTTAGTAAAGCGTGTCTTAGGTGGGGCTGCTACCACAAAAGCAACACAGATTTGGTGGCTTGTGAAAAAGCAGAAATTTGTTTCCTAGAGGCTGAGAGTCCAAGATCAGAGTGTCAGCATGTTGAGTTATGATGAAGACCCTCTTCCAGGTTGCAGATTGTGGATTTCTCATTGTAACATCATATGATGGAGAGCATACTAATCCCATTCATGAAGGATTATGACCCTCATGACTTCATAGAATCCTAATTTATTTATAAAGGTTCTACCTTCTAATACCATCACAGGGTGGGGAGTAGAGTTTCACCCTGTGAATTTTGGGGAAAGCAAATGTTCAGTTCATTACAAAGTGTCACATTAGAGAGTAACTTTTTCTGATACTGTTCAATAGAAATCTCGACTAATGTGTTGGTTTTGTCACTACCCAGCATGGAAATAAATATGAAACATTTTATTGACTTAGACAAGAGGCACAAGGATGTGGTAGCCAGAGAACTGTGCGGAGTCAGAAAAAGTCTTGGTTGATCCCAGCTGCAACTTACTATACAGTCTCAAGAAGTATCTTTCCTCTTGAGGTACTCTGATCATCAGTGTCCTTCCTCAGCAATTCTTTGTCGTAAAAATCAAAAGGGAAAGTGTACACAGTAATGTTTCATAAACTATCAATCCTGACATAAATGCTAAGCATAACTGAATCGATTTTATTGTATGTCTTCTTGAAAGCTGCATAGTTTTTTTTTTTTAAACCTGGTTATATATTTGAGTTCTTAAACAGTAATTATGGTATACTAGATGACATACTTTTGAATACTTACTCCTATCATCCTCAAGAAGACCCTATATTCCAATCCCTCATCTACTGGCCTAGAAACCATTTTCAAACAGGAAAACAGGTCTGATATCTCTTGTTCTTGCTGAATCAAAGCTGACTCATGATAATGAGTAGTCCCCTAGAATCAACTCACAAGTTATCTGGTCAACAATTGTTATGCATTGCTTACCTGAAATTGACATATGGCTTCCCAATGTGTCTTTTCTTCTTGTAAAACTTTTCACTAGTCAGTTTCTAGCTTTCTGAAACTTTTCGCATTGCTCATTATTTCCTAAAAATCATTAAAGATTATTCTGCAAATATATTTCCTAGTTTCTAAAATATATTAAATTTTATTAAAGAGAGGGCACTTTTATTATTTGAGATTTTAACCTGGAATGAATACAGTATAGGAGAACAGCTATTATAAACAAACCCCCAAAATCACAGTGGCTTGAGATAATCAACATTTATTTCTTACTCATGCAAATTCCAATGGGAATGTTTATAGGCAAGTGATTCTACTGAAGTCTTTCCCTCAAAAGGTCACTGGGAGTTCCTTCCATCCAGTGACTCTTCTGTGTCCTTGAGACCTCAGAGTTTCTGTTGGATCTCTTGCCTTTGGTTTGTTGTCAAAAGAACAAGGAGAAAACAAACCAAGGATGGCGTAAGAGACTTTTGGAGCCCAGACTGAAAACTCTGCATGTAGCCCTTTTACTACTTTAAATGGCCTAGAACCAGACATGTGGCTGGCCAACACCATCTTCCTTTATGTCAGGAGAAAAATGACATTGTCATGTGCACTTGTCAATGCCTCAGCCATAAACATTTTCCCTCTAACATTTTCTACCTCTACAAATTAAATACCAGTCTTCTGGGGATCCCTGAGTGGCTCAGCGGTTTGGGGCCTGCCTTTGGCCCAGGGCATGATCCTGGGGTCCCGGGATCGAGTCCCACATCGGGCTCCCGGCATGGAGCCTGCTTCTCCCTCTGCCTGTGTCTCTGCCTCTCTCTCTCTCTGTGTGTCTATCATAAATAAATAAATAAATAAATAAATAAATAAATAAATAAATAAATCTTTAAAAAAAATACCAGTCTTCTGATGAAGAAAGAAGTCAAAATGGGATGTGAATAGTCATACTTTCACAAACCTGTCATAATTCTTCTCTCAACCAAAATATTTTGAAATATGTCTTTTGGGTTAACATTTTCACACTTTTGAGTTTCAGTTTATTCTGAGTATTGCCCTTTCTGATTCAGTTCTTATAGGGGTTTGCCTTTGTATCAAAGGGTGTGTGTCCTTACGTCTTTTGTATGTGTCTTCTTGAAAACTGGCTTCTCTGTGCAGCCACAAGGGTTCCTGTATATTTATTTTAATCTTTGTCTTTTTTTATTACTGTTACCACAGAGATATTCTCAATCATGCTCAGTTCCACATTTCAAACTATTGTTTTCTTGTGTTCACAATCCAGTCTGCTATAGCAAATACTTTGTTTTTCTTTAGCCTTGTCAATATGTCTTTCCTGGTCCTGACAGGATACAGTGTCCCTTGGCTATAAATCACATGGCCAGTAGCTATAAATACACCACACACACATACTATTTGTCACACTCAGCACTTTTGGTTCGTACGTATATTTTGTTGTATATTCAGTGTTCATTTCTGCGTGGGTCAGCACTGCCATCTATGATTCCTTATCGCTGGGAAGTTCTGCGGAAGGCCTTGCTCATCCTCCAGGATAAAAGCATATCTCTTGGAAACCCATGGATCCTTTTGTATACTGGCTTATGCCTGTGCCCCTGAGATCTCACAAGTTACTGGGACTTCAAAGAGGCAGCCTTCAGGCAATGCAATTACTTAGAATACATTTCATTGAGGTTGAAAAGTTCCCCGTACTAAGCAATATATCATCACCCTCAATATATATATTTTTAAGGTACTCTGAGGCCCTTTCCTTAAAGAAAAGTTGTAAACAGAGATTTTTTTTTCCTGTAATCTTTTAAAAGCAAAACAACATTGGTTAAAAGCATTGTATGCCCCTAAAAAATAATAAATTTGAGAGTGGTAGAATTTTAATGACTGATTTTAGATTGAGCTGTTACCCAGAAGTAGAGCAGCAGTACTGAAATTTCTGACTTCTTTTGTTTTCCCAGGTGTTAGCAATCCCTCCCGGCTTAACTGGCTCTGTGTTTACTCCATCCGTTGGATCATTAATAATGACAGTAAATAAAACCCAACCTAGGAACCTAGTTCCTTTAATCTGACAGGTACTCAAAAAGCAGTCATGCCTCAAAATGAGGAGCTACCTGCAGTGAGAACTGCCTAAATTTCCCATCTAATAACTGAGCTGTTTAGCAATAAAATCAAATTTTATTTAAATACTTGGGAAGAGTCTTGGCAAAGAAGCCTACAATCCCCAATCCCCTGCAGCCCTGAATACTGTCTGGACCACTCACCCTTGCTCGGCTGCTATCCCCCCACAAATGGAATTTCCTGACAACATGGAGCTGAGACGTTTCTTCTGCATGCTGCTTGGTCTTTACCTATGAACTCATTGTACTTTTATTTTCCTTAAATGTCTGTTTACTCCAAGACAAAATAGTTTTAGAAAAATAGAAAAAAATAATTAGAAAAAAAAATCACTCATAATCTCACCATGCAGAGAAAATGAAAGTCATCAGTTTAGTATGTCCTGTAGTAAATTTTTCTGTCCATATCTTTCCAAATACATTTTACAAATATGCAATTTGTTCACCAAATGTGAAAAGTCTGCAAAATATTTTCCCATTTTTATTAAGAAATAAAAAAACCCTGTAGTTATAAAAGCTAAATAAACACAAATTGCCTCATTAAAAAATAGAACATCATTAGTGCCATTGAATCAACATGAGTGCCTTTCCCTGGCCTCATCCTCTCCATCATCAAGGAATTTGGCATTTCTTTTTTCCCTTCCTTTGTTCTACCAAAGATATATGAGTATCTACATAATGCATTAGTTTGCTTTTGCTTGTATTTGAACTTCATAAAGATGATGTTATTGAATTGAATTGTATCCCTCCAAATTCATGTTTGAAGCCTTACCCTACAGTGTGACTGGAGGTAGAATCTTTAGGAAGTAATTAAGATTAATTGTGATTTCATAAAGTTAGGAGCTTAATCCAGGAGGATCATGGCCTTAGAAGAAGAGAGGGCAATCTCTCTCTCTCCCCTGTGAGGACACAGCCAGAAGGCAGCCAACTACAAGCCAGTAAGAGTTCTCACTAGGAATCATTTCAGCAGCTGGTCCTTCTACCTTAGACTTCTGGTCTCCAGAATTGGGAAAAAATAAATTTCTGTTGTTTAAGACACACAGTCTATGGTATTTTGTTATGGCAGCCTTTATGCCTTTACAGACTAAGATGAATGACATGACTTTTTAGTGTTGTTTCTTCACACAACACTATGGCTCCAATGTCATGCTTGTGGCTTATAGCTGTTGCTCAGGGTTGACACCTAGAGAGAATTGTATTGCTTGACTATATTACAACTTATTTTTCCATCTTTATGCTGATGCAGGCAGGTAGTTTGCAGTTTTCTGCTATTATAAACATTTTATAAATGTCTTCATGAATTCCCATCTTTACCAACGACGCTCAGTATTGTTAAATTTTAGCCTTAACAATCTAGTCGGGGTGAAATAGTATCTCATTGTCATCTTTAAATTTGTGCTTTTTAGGGGGCACCTGGGTGGATCAGTCAGTTGGGTGTCTGCCTTCAGCTCAGGGCATGATCCCAGGGTTCTTGGGATCAAACTTCAGATTGGGTTCCCTGCACAGCAGGGAGTCTGCTTCTCCCTTTCCCTCTACCCCTCCCCCTGCTTGTGCTCTCTCTGTCTTTCAAATAAATAAATAAAATATTTTTAAAAATACATAAATTTGCAATTCTTAGGTTACTAAGAGAGTGAATCTTTACATTGGTTTATGAGGTCACTTTGGAATGTTTTTTCTGGAAATACCCATGTACATATTTTGCTATTTTTCTACAAGTTTTTATGCTTATTTCTTATTGATTATGGTGGTTTACTACACTTTTTGGTTATCTGTTAGTATTATATGATCAAAATATTTTTCCTCAGTTTGTGGTTTCTCTTTTTACTATGTGCTATCTCTGAATAAAAGATTTAAAATTTTATGCTGTGAAATTTATCAATATATCCTTTGTGCTTTCTAATTTTGTATAATTTTTTTAAAAATACTCCCTACCTAGATGGTATAGTGATATTTAATGGTGCTGGTAAACAATACATTTCTTCCCTACCCCTCGCAGTGGAAAATTATTTTTTCCTGAAACCATATCTGGAGTAGTTCATCCTTTTCCTACTACTT
Source organism: Canis lupus dingo (assembly GCF_003254725.2). Taxonomy (NCBI): domain Eukaryota; kingdom Metazoa; phylum Chordata; class Mammalia; order Carnivora; family Canidae; genus Canis; species Canis lupus. Next base: position 25,845,568 of record NC_064244.1, read on the forward strand.
TTTAATGCCATCTCTGCCACATACCTGATCAATTGATTGATCTATCAGTCTATCTTTTATTTATATGTATTTTACATTATGTCAGTAGTCTTATTTTCTCACTCTTGAAGCATTGTCTATAAAATAAAGCATTCTAATAAGCTTTGATATTTAATAGCACATTTTCCTTTATTCTTCAAATATCTTAGCTAGTTTTCATTCTTTACTCTTCCATCTATGTTTTAGAATGAGTTTGCCAAGACCTGAGATGGGGAGAAGTTTTTTGGAATTTTTAGTGGTCATGGAGGTCCCCATGTCAGAGAACAATAAAAGGTCTCATAGTGGCAGGATTTTATTTTGGTCTTGCTTTTAAACTTCTATACAGACAAAGCAATTTTGAGTGATGCCATCTGTGGCATGAAAACAATCTTTAAATGAAAAGATCCCTCTCTTTTCTGGGCCCACAGCCAATGGCAGTCTTCATTCTTCCAGAATAAAGGATATTTATCTCCATTCATTTCCCCTGACAATAACCACTTTCTGAGGGTGCCGAATTTCTGCTTGCACATAATAAATGCTCAATAAATATTTATTGAAGTAAGTAATATGACTCAATCTATACAAAATGTAACAAACATTCCTGAAAAATTTCTGGCACATGGATGCGTTCTTTCTGCATGCACACAATAAGTGCTCAATAAATATTTATTGAAATAAGTTAAGAAGAAAGTATTCTCACTCATTGAAACAAACTATAAGATATATTGCTTAAAAATTTGTGGGATATAGATGCCTCACATAGTTTCAATGTTAATGGAGATTTTACCATTTTTTTCTTTTTGCCATTTCTTTCAGTTTTTGTGATGTAAACTGAATTCCTTCTCACACATCATCATCTTTCATGAAACTCTCTCATCTTTACCATATTAAACCCCTTAAGAATGATATATCTTGGGGTCCTGGGTGGTATAGTCAGTTAGGTGACTGACTCTTGGTGATCTCAGTGTCATGGGATTGGGCCCTGAGTGAGGCTTCATGCTAAGTGAGGAGTCTGCTTGAGACTCTCTCTCTTGTCTCTCCCCTGCTCTCTCTCTCTCAAATAAATAAATAAATAAATAATAATAATAAATAAATATTTTTTAAAGAATAATATATCTTAATCTGAAAACATAATGCACATCTTGTTTTACTTTGTTTGAGCTTTGGTGTGTTTCACAAATTAACATAAGTAGCATTTCTTATCTTCCATACTTCGCAAACAAAAAATGCCTCCTGAAGTTATAGAACTATTTCTGAAAGTTTTAAGATTAATTATATGGCTAATTTGGGCTCATAAACACCACCTTCCTCACCTCATCCATCCTTCATAAGCGACATCAAGTGGAATCTCTCTGAATATCCAGTGTTTCATTTCATTGAGCAGTAGATGGAAGAGCATTGCTGCTGCTCTGGTGATTTTAGCTAGAAAATAATCTTAACTCATATATTTTGAATGAATTTTAAGTATATTCAATTTGGTGATTGGTGAAATAATTGTAATTAGTTTTCTGTGACTCCAAATGGTAGTTACTTCCTCTCTGTTATGAATAATTGTTACATAACATTATTTCATTATTTTCCAGATTGCTGAGCCTTGTTGGAGACCTTCTTTGGGTGGGAAGAAAAGATACAAACTTTCAACAATGATCTTTAGGTCTTATTTACACTAATGTTAGAAGATCATTGCCCAACATTCACTGTGTAAAAGCCAAAGTTGAAGATATAATATTGGCTACATAAATACTTGAGTAAAAAAATATCTGGGCACCCTTACTTATTAATTTTCATGTATGGTAGTGAATATGCTATTAGAAACACATTGGAGAAATAATTTCTTAAATATTTTTGATTATTATGAGCTTGCTTTCCTATGTTCTAAATTTTCCCAGGTCAATGCATGTTTTTTTTTAAGTTTTGGAAGGAAATGGGAGATGGGAAATAGATTCAGAATATGATTTTAACTCCAACAGAACCATATTAAATATAGAAGTTAGGACAATCCAGCAACATGTATTAAACTGAATTAATAATTTACTAATTAAACATTAAACATTATCTGTTTTTTATTATTAATTATTTTAATTATTAATTAAATATTAAACATTATCTGTTATTAATTAAACATTATCTGAATTAATTATTTTTCATTTTTGGTTCAATTATATCTTCCTTCCAAGTCTTTTAATTGTTCTTTCTAGCACCTTCAAAACTTAGTTGATAACAATTCTTATTTTACCAAAAGCTTGATTTCAGAGCTGCCATAATTCTGAAGAAATTAAATTGTAAACAATAAAGATTTAAAAGATTATTAATCACCATTTCCCTTATATAGATTAGATATAGAGCCAGCATCATAGTCAGGCTCCAGATATACTCAGATATTTGTGGAATACCCAAAGCAAAGATAATACATATGTATTGTCTTTGATTTGTGTGTATGTGTGTGTACTTTTGTAGGAAGCATAGAGAGCTAGTAAGCTCAGCAGATCAATACATATTACATCAAAATATTCAAAATAGAATAAAATCATAATCTATTTAACATTGAAATATGTATTGAACACATACTGTGCTCCATTGGTTTAGTGGGAAAGATTGAAAATAAATTTATATTTTAAAAATACAGTATGGTAAGTGCTGCAGTGGAAATTGGCAAACAGCAAAAGACAAACAGATGGAAGGGACACCAATAAAACTAAATTTCATATATCCAAATTCATTTCAAGACTATCACTGATCACTGGATTCATGAGAGTAGCCATGGTGGATATGACCATGTAAGTGGGAAGGAGATCTAAGTCAAGTAAACCTGGTAACTGTAAGTTATGTTTTCCTAATTTTGAACATGTTAAAAAAAAAAATACTCATGGTGAGGGTGTGGGACAGGTGGGGGAAACATTCAGAGTTGACAAGTCAGGTGCCCATACATTCAATCACATTGAACAGTGTTGAGTGTGGATAGGTCAGAAAGTGTCCAGGAGGACCTCTGAGTTGATTAAAAAAAAAATCTGGTAGAAATAATTTTGTTCCCTTGAGGTAGTTTTTGTCATGATTCCCAGTAATAGAAATTTTCTGTGGTTGTTAAAGAATCATTAAAAAACCGTTTCTTCATCAATTAGAATCTTGCTGCCAGATTGTATGACATTTCGTGAACCAGCTTTAATTTGTTTTGCATTGTTCCAGAAGGTGAGATGAGATTACGAGGACTTGTGTGCAGTTGAGGGATGTATTTTACCCTTACTTCTCTTGGTCCCTTTCTGGTAATTCAAATATAACGGCATGATCTTGATTAGTTGATCTTTCTACATCAGCATTTTCTGATGGTACTTCATGAAATTTTCACTACAATTAAAAATGCAATTAAAATGGATTATCTAAATCAAAGTCAATCTTTAATTACTGCATACTATCTAGATCCTTATTGCACGATAGAGCAGATAAAATTCTAACAATTGTGGTGCTAATGCTTTCATTATTAAAAACATAATAATACCAGTCTTTTGAGGCTCATCTCATTTCCTATCAGTTCCTTTTTTAGGTTGTCATCGAGAAGTCTGCTTCCTTTAACAACCATGCCTACTTAGTCCTGAGCAGGTCTTTATATGCTTCTCCTAAGAAAAATTAAATTATACAAAGTTCATCTAATTAATCCAAGTCCATCACGTAAAAGGAATGAGTGCCTCAATGCTGAACTTGTCCTAGTTCTTTTTTGCTTTTACTTTTTTTCTCCATTGTTAGCTATTGCAAAAATAATTAAGAAAATTTTGATGAAGAAAGGAAATGCTTGGTAATTATACTTGCTATTACATCAAATCTTTACTTTCCAAGTTCTGCATTGTTTTTAAAACTGTGTTGATTTGCATGCATCATTTCCCATGTACATTTTGCCTTCTAATTTTTTCAGTGGTGTTAATATTGGATAGTGCTGTGAAAACTCTCAGAGTTGAAAACCAAAGGCCCTACCTTCAATGTTTGATACCATGTATTTGTTATGTGACAGTGGAAGAGTTTTCCAAGCTGTATGTATGTCTATTTCCTCATCTGTAATGTGAGGATGACAAAAACACATATGTGGAGGACATATATAGAGACTTCGTTGTAAAACTAAGAAACGATTGGTATAAAGTTCCTGTTACATAGTAGGTACTCGAAAAAGGGGTGGCTATTTTTATTATATCATAAATATTTTCCATGTTACTATGCAACCTTTCTCACTATCAAGATAACATCTTAACCCATGAGCCTATAAATATTATGTAATCAAAAAATCTTAATTGGTGAAATCTGAGCTTGAATATGTTGGTTTTTTCCAATCTCTCATTCTGTGTACATATAATAGTACTTACCACTATTTGAAAGTCTCTCACCAATAACTGATGTTAACTATGTATAATCCTAAAATGTTTTTATGAAACACCTAATAGGATATGGCATTACACTAGTCTTTTTATAAAGTCAGTTAAACAAAAATAGTTCATCTTCTGGCCACTTAAACTCCATAAAAATATTGATAACAAATTGAATTATTAAGGGATCAAAATAAATAGTCAATGACTTAGTTAAATATTGTCATTGTGGGCAGCCCTGGTGGCTTAAGCAGTTTTGTGCCGCCTTCAGCCCAGGGCATGATCCTGGGGTCCCAGGATCGAGTCTCACATCCGGCTCCCTGCATGGAGCCTGCTTCTCCTGCCTGTGTCTCTGCCTCTCTCTCTGTGTGTCTCTCATGAATAAATAAATAAAATCATATATATATATATGTATATATATATATATATATATATATATATATAGTCATTGCATTTAATAAAAGGCCAAATGCTTTAAGAAAGCAAAAAAAAATAATTTCTAGACCTGCATTTCAGTGCAAATCCTAGCTCTTCTGTGACACGGAGAAGGGTTACTTAGCAATATATGAATTCTGAGGGATGCCTGGGTGGCTCAGCGGTTGGGCACCTGCCTTCGACTCAGGTCGTGATCCTGGGATTCTGGATGGAGTCCCGCATCAGACTCCCTGCGAGGAGTCTGCTTCTCCCTGTCTATGTCTCTGCCTGTCTCTCTCAGTCTGTGTCTCTCATGAATAAATAAGTAAATAAATATTTTAAAAAAAAAGAAATTCTGAAACATCCTGTCATGCTGAGTGCAAAATTGTAGTAAACTGTGGGTGACATAGCTTGAGTAAAAAACTAAATGAGAAAGTATAAAGTACCATGAAGACTATTGATATAATTGATCTGTTCTCTATGGGGTGAGAATGACATAGTTATTAAAGGTGAAGATATTGATGCCGCAAACACCAACCTAGACACAGACAGGAGAGTGTTGACAGTGAACCTGAAAACAATGATTAGGATTTATCAGTGCTAGAATTACCTGGTCTACAAAACAATAATTGGGTAAAGTTTATGATGCCATTGAATTCATGGCTAACTGTTTCTAGATGGAAGATTTAATAGTACCTCCTTCACATTGCAATTCTCGATGGACAACTTCAACTTGAATTAAAGAAATAAGTTTAACATCACTGTGATTCCTTTTATTGTGGAAGAAAAATAGATTCTCTGAGGATTATTGCCGTTTGTATCATGATGAAGCTTAGAAAAAATAGCTCTTTCAAAATGTCTTACAGATTGACATTTTAGTTCTCATGCTTTCTCTGGAGATTAAATATTATAAAAGTCCAATAGCCAGATGTATTTTATAATGTCACATATAGAGTATAAATATCAAATTCAATGTTGGGTCTTTTGAGTTCATGGAGGAAGTCCAGAGGCAATGTTCTTTTGCTAGAAAGAACAGCAAATAATCAATAAGGCAATATAAAACTATAGGGCTTCTGAGTACATGGATAACATGTGATACCCCAAAATATAAAGAAGACTATTTTGTTTTATCATAAATTAGAGGTGTACAACAGTATAATTCGATGTATAGTGTAGTTTATACACTACAAAATGATCACCCCAAAAGTTTAGTTGCTAAGCATCACTTTACAGTTAACCTCATTTTTTAAAAAAAAAGATTCAATTTAATTCTCTTAAAAGAGTCAATTTGGGGGAAAAAAGATATTTTATAAATGAGAAAGATGCTTGGGTAGTAGTTAATCCATAAAATTCTAATTTCTAATTTAATTTTATAAATAATTAATGTACAAATAATAATGTACAGCCAATGTAATAGGAGATACAACCTTGATTTCCAAACAAAAATGTGTATTCTCTGGAATGACCCAAATGGTCATCATTGTTTACTTTGGTTACTGTTAGTAGTCTGATACTCTGTAGTCTACTATATCTAAAGTCATTATTTCTGAAAGAATCTTCTTTCATATAATGTTCCTTTTTAGATAGGAGTATTTTTCCATTAGTAAGATTTTATTTGAAAAGTTTCATAGTCAAACATTTTCAGTAAATAATAGTTTCATTAAAATTAGCCTGCTTTTTCATCAGGACTCTTTGGAGACTTCAGTAGGCTGAAGAACTATGAACCTTCCCCAAATCTGTTACTTTATTATACTTTATTAGCATTAACTAATATCAAATATAAAAACAAAAATGCTGGGGTACCTGGCTGGCCCAGTCAGGAGAGCATGTGACTCTTGATCTCAGGGATGTGAGTTCGAGCCCCACATTGGGTGAACAGATTACTTAAAAGTAAAACCTTTACAAAAACAACAAAAACAAAACCAAGAAAATGCCACAAAATGAATTCCTAATTTATGTAAAGCTTTCCACTTAGGATGCCTAAACTATAAGCATGATGATTTCTGAGTTTAAATCACATAAAGGAAAGACCTAGAAATGTCTGTCTGCATAGGTCAGGGGATATCTTCTAATTTTCCAAATTGGTTCAATTCAATGATTCTCCTTACCTGTTTTGATGACTATATCTAGGTCTTCTCATAAAGAGAAAAGAGCTTTGGGTTTATTTGTTTGCTTGTTTCAGGAGAGTCAGAATTTTATATAATAAGGTTTAAATGTAAATGAATCTTGGATGACGTCCTCTGATTTTTATTATTCATATCACAGCTCACTTGACAGGAATGCATATTTTTTTGTTGTGGATTAGGGTCAGATACTACCCAATATTCCTTAGCAAACTACCCAACCAATACCTACAAGGGCACAAACAGCCATTTTTGAAGATATAGTCCATCTCTTCTAATTAAGCTAAAATAAGATCAGAGCTTGCTTTCTTTTTTCTTTCTTTCTTTCTTTCTTTCTTTCTTTCTTTCTTTCTTTCTTTCTTTCTTTCTTCTTTCTTTCTTAAGATTTGCTTATTTTAGAGAGAGACAAAGAGTGTGAGTGAGAAGGGCAGAGGGAGAGGAAGAGAATCTCAAGTGGACTCCCTGCTGAGCATAGAGCCCAACTCATGAGATCATGACCTGAACCAAACCCGAGTTGGACACTCAACCTACTGAACCACCCAAGCTCCCCAAGATCAGAGCTTTTCTAAAGCCATTATTACTAGGAAACTAATTTTTTAAATTAAAAAGTTATAGAATCAAATATATTTTAAAAGTAAATGCTAGCTCTTAAGATAAATATAGCCTGGCTTGGCCTAGATGGTACAAAATGTTCTCCTCTGCTACTTCCACTATTTTCAAAGCTTTGATTATGACTGGTGCTGGCCATAGATAGAAATTAAATTTCTAAGCTAATATTTTGTTTATCTATTTTTAAGTAAGCTCTGCATCCAACTCATGACTGAGAATTGCATGCTCTACCAACTGAGGCAGCTAACTACTCCAAATATAATTTTATTTTATTTTTTAAGTGAACTCTTCTAAGCTAAGTTTTTAGATGGTGTTGTTGGGTGGGCCATTTCTAAGAAGAAATCCAGTGTTTCCCAGAACTTATTTTTAATGATCTTTCAGCTTATGTTACAAATACTTTTACTCTAGATTTAGATTATTCCCTGGCATTTACCTTACAATTTCTGAGACTACTTTAAGCCTCATTAAAAAATGTACACCCAAGCAAGAAGAAATTATGTCATTATCTGGCCCTTAAAATACCACCCACTGTGATTTCAGAATGCTCTGCCCTGACTTTGCTTTTGCTTTCCCATCATTGTGACTCTACTCTTTAGCACCAGACTCAAGAGAGGCTGACCTTCATTTCTGATCAGTTCCTCCCAACCTGTTTCATTTGCCACAAGCATATTGGTTCATTGGAGAAAAAAAAAAATTAAGGCTAATTGTACCCTTCAGTAAAACTTAACTCCATCCCTAGTGCTAAGACAATAACAGAAAGTGGTTTCAATTTTTGCCTTGATATTTTATGATTCTGTTCTGTTTCCTACCCCATGGCAGAACACCACTACTACAAGCTTCCCCAGAAACAAGGTGATCATAAAATTTATTATCCAAATGAGAAGACTTTTGAGAATGAAATGGGATGCTAGTGATAATTATGCCTGGACAAAGCCAGGACCATCTCAGCCACACTGGAATTTATCATCACCCATCTTTAAATACATTTGTGGTAAAACACAAGGTCATAGAGTCCTAGTCAAGGAATGAGGACTGTGAACAGTCAGTATAAATTCATGTTTTGTATCAAGATACATGGTGAGCCCAGAGAAAATTTAAGTAGGAACAGATTGTGTTTTACCTTACTTTTCCCATTTGTCCCTCACCTAGCTTCCTGTTGCAGCTCCTTACTTGGGCTTCATTTTACTACATTCATAGAGCTGTCCAGTTGAAGGATAGGTCCAAGCACTTGCATTGGGATGCACAGAATAAAATAGAAGAGAATGTATACAGGTTTCTCAAAATCCCAAATGTGATCTATATAGCAGACCTACTGAGTTCTGGGGTATATGGCAGGTTCATTGTAACTTGTAAATTCACTCATGTCTTTGACAGATGCCAAAGACTGGCTTTATCTGAATTAGTAGTGACATGTTTCCTCAAAATTTGGGAATAAGTGGCTGAGAACTAAGCCTCCCACAAGCTGAGAGTATTCCCAATCTTTTCAGTTTTACAATTATTACCCACATAGAGGAAATAAGATGATCTACTCTCAGACACTTTATTTTACTGGTAAAAATAGTCTTTCATTTGCTTCCCAAACAGCACTCCATCCATCACAGGTCATCACCATACCAGCAGCTGTTCTATTGTAAATGTGGTTTGCCTGTGGCTGCATGATGCATATTGCATGTAGATTGGATCTAGAAAGAAAAACTTTAATCCTCTTGTAGGTATCTTTCTGATAACAAAAACCTTTGTTTCAGATTTTCTCTCTCTCCATGAAAGATTTTTTTTTCTACAGTTGTGAAATATGAAGTCTGATACAACAGATCAGATGGATCTTTGGCAGAGATAAAAACCACAAAGTTATATGCCTAAATAAATGAACCTGAGAGAGGGAGAATGTATGAATGATCATGTGTTTGTGCCAAACATAAATCTACCCCAATTCATGTGCTTTATTCACAAAATCTGAATGTAGCACAATAGTAAAGAACAGTTTGCTTTGTTCTGGTGAAGTATGACATGTGTCCATCACTGCTATTATTTTTTTATTCTCATAGCTTGGGGTGAGTGTGAAGTTGCTCTTATCCAATTATTATTCTGAATTCAATTTTCAGGCTTATGTTAATTGTTAGAAAATCAGAATAGCATTTAAAATACAATAATCACACAATGTTTCCTTCCATCCCAATTTTCAACTCCACTGGTTGGCACTATCCAGATCGAGGTCAACTTCAATTTTTGTATTAGTAGAACATATCCTCAGAGTGCTGAACATCATTTCCATCTTTAAAATGAGACAACCATTCTCCCTGCTTTATTTTCTGTCTGCATGGGTTTTGGTGTATTTTTAAAGACATTCATGGTTTCGCATGTCCAGATATGGCCTTTAATGGAAAATCAGGTTTTTTTTCTCAGCATCTCTGTGGGGTTTCTTTTAAGATTTATTTATTTATTTAAGGGGGAGATGCGCAAAGGGAGAGAGAGACAGGGAATTTCAAGTAGGCTCCATGCTCAGCACAGAGCTTGATATGGGGCTTGATCTCAGGACCCTGAGGTCATGACCCAAGTCAAAATCAAGAGTCAGATGCTTAACTGACTGGGACATCTAGGTACCCCTCAGCATCACTATTTTTAAAGCAAAATACAAAATCCCCTAAAACTTTTATCATACTTCATATAATTTAGTGCTTTACAGGTTGCCTAAAATCAAGAATATATGAACTTGCCAATTTCTTCTATTTTAAATTCTAGGAGCAGTATCTGTGTATGAAGAAGAAAGAGAGAAATCCAAAATGATGAGTATGCATTTCAGAAAATAAGTAATGAAATGGGAGAAGTTTGAAAGAAGTCTTTATCATCCCACACTAAGTCCTAAGTCAAATTGAACCTCTCTTTAATCTAGAAGTACTCATGAAAAGTGATATATAAACTGGATTTTTAGAAAATGTTTTTTCTCCTAAGAAAGTTCAGTGTTTTAAAGGTTTATCAAATGAATAGTTTTGTAAACAAATGCCTCTTACTTTATTGGTTTTATGTAATGTTTTACAGTTCTAGTTTGCTTATGTGAAATATATCTAGCCTCTGGATCCTCATATCTTTTTTTATCTACGCTTCTATCCAAGGAATCTCACCAAGTCCCATAGCTTTAAAATAGCATTACCCTATTCTTGATGCCCAGATTATATCACCCTGAATTTCTACCCTGATTGACAGTGTTTAGCTGTAACTATTTTCATGCCCAATAAACTTCACAAATCTGATGGGATAAAGTGTAGTTTTCCCTATCATTAACAGAGCAACCTTGTCCATCTGGTTACCCAAGCAAAACCTGAGAGATAATCATGATTCCTTCTTTTGCCTCTTGCTTCCCCCATGTCCCCAACCCTTCAACCACTTTTGGGTTTAATTGTAAAACTTATCATGAAACTAAGTTTCCTCTCCTTCTACTCCAAATCTAGCCAAAAAACCCTATTATTATGTCTTGTGGACTGGCACAATAGCTTCCTGGCTGGTCTCCCTAATGTTCTTGTTATTTTCTTACTCTGTATTCTTCACTTAGGAGCAAAATTATAATTCTTGAAATACAGAAAATCATATTGCTCCTTTGTTCAAATGGAAAACCAAAAGACCTATCTTCTTGTTGACAAATCCAGCCAATACAGAGGAAAATACAGACACTGTGTTAAAACTTTGGTGATTATCACTAAATCTATCTAAATGTCTATTGCAATTATTTTAGAGAACAGAGTAGAAGTACTAGCTTCTTGATAAGCTAAATGTGCATCTAGTAGGTAGATACAGGCATTGGTAGAGTTGGAATGGAGATAGTGGGATAATACTGCTACAGATGAAAAAGAAATAAGAGAGAATTAATATATTCAGCATTCATAGTAAGATTTCACCTGACACAATGGGGCTATCTTGTATCATTTCTTACAAACAGAGATTTGGAGAAATGGAAATTCCAAAGCACAGAGAAAACAATTACAGGATGATTCTAAAATATGTGGCTACGCCCACACCTAAGGATTTGCTTAAAGAATGAAGACCCAGCAAATGGACAAAAAAAGTCCATCTGAAAGGATTCCTGTTAGCCACATCTAGGAAAGTTGAGTATAAAAATGACAGGGGCACCTGGACGGCTCAGTCAATTGAGTAACTGACTCTTGATTTTGGCTCAGATCATGATCTCAGGGTCATGGGATCAGGCCCTATGTCAGGCTCTGAGCAAAGCAGGGAGTCTCCTTGACATTCTCTCTCTCCTTCTCCCCTTCCCATCCCCTCCCCCTGCTCTCATATTCTATCTCTCTCTTTCTCTATTCAATAAATAAGTCTTTTCAAAAAATGACGGTAAGGAATTATAACCTGTTAATTAGAACAAGAACACCTGAGCCAAAGCAGACACTGGGTAAAAAACATATGCATATACATATGTTCATGAATGCACCAAATAAGGGAGACAAGAAGGCTCCCATCTACAGTAGAATGTCAGCTAATAAGTGCAGAAGAAATAGAATTAGAAAATCATCATTTTGATATCATTACAGTAATTACTGACCTATAGAACATTTATAAAAATTAGCAGTATATTAAGGGGAAAAGGGTCACTTTTAATTCTAGCAAGTAGAAAATTTCCATTCAACCATTTCTGATCTGAGTGCAATAATAACTTTAGAAATTAATGAGTGTATTAGAGATATAATTTTTAAAAAGGGGCAACACCAGTATCTTGAAAAGAAAAGAAAAGCAAAGAAGAGAAGAGAAAAAGGAAGGAAAGAAGGGAAGTTTCCATTTTATTTATAGTGTTTTTGTTTATAGCAGCATAATTTTACCAATTTGAGTGAAGTGTAAAAAATACATCTCCCTTTATGTCCCTTTACCTTACAGTGTTTTTTATATAATTGTCTCTATATAATAGATATTTTCTCTACCTTAATTTAAAACCATATTAGTGTTATAATTTTTCCTTCAATTGCCAAACATAATTTGGAAAACTCAGAAAAAAGTTTGTGTATCCACTCATTTTTTTTTTGTTTACTCTGTTCTTTCTTCCTTTCTGATGTACTAAATTACTTTCTTTCATTGTATTCTTTCTATTGTTTGAAAAACCTTCTGCAACCATTCTAGGGTAAGTTTCTTATTTTTTTAAAGATTTTACTTATTTATTCATGAGAGAAAGAGGCAGACACAGGCAGAAGGAGAAGCAGGCTCCCTGAAGGGAGCTTAATGTGGGACTCGATCACAGGCCCTGGGACCATGCCTTGAGCAGGAGGCAGAGGCTCAAACCCTGAGCCATCCAGGTGTACTTAGGGTAAGTTTCTGGTGACATATTCTCTTACTTTTCCTTTATCTGAGAAAGTCTTGATTTTCCATTCATTCCCAAAGGATATTTTCACTGGATATGGGATTCTCACTTGATTACTGTTTTCAATACTTGAAAAACACTGTCACTTTGTTCAGGCCTCTATGATTTCCTCATCAGAAATCCACTGTCATTTGAATTGTTTTCCTGTATAGATAAGGTTTTGTTTCTCTCTGGCTGGTTTCAAGATTTCTTCTTCGTAGTTTAAAATTTTTCAACTGCGTGTGTTTTTTTTTTGTGTGTTTTGTTTGTTTGTTTTTTTGTGGTGGTGGTGTATTTCTTTAGGTTTATCTTGGTTGGGGTTTGTGTGTTTTTCTTGAATCTATGATCTTAGGTTTTTTTTCCAAAATGAGAAGTTTTCAGTCATTATTCTTCAAGTACATTTCTATTGAGGGGTAGATATTTTGTTATATTTCCACAGGTCTTAAAGCTTGCTCAGTTTCTTTTTGTCTATTTTCTCCTTGTTATCCATATTAAGTTCTTTTGTTCTATCTTCTAGCTCACTCCTTCTTTCCTCTGCCCATTTCATTCTGCTGCTAAGCCCTTCTAGTTAGTTTTTATTTTGGTTATTTTGTTTTACAAAATTTATCTTTAGTTCCTTATACTTTCAACTAATTGTTCAGACTTTCTATTTCTTTGTTGAGATGATCTCTCTTTTCATTTGTTTCAAATGTATTCCCAATGAATTCTTGAAGCATTTTTATGATTGCCACCTTAACATCTTTTGCGAATAATTCTAATACCCCTGTCAGCTTGATGTTGACATCTATTTGTTGTCTTCTTTGACTCCATTTGAAATCTTCTTGGTTCTTGGTATGATGAGTAATTTTTTAATTGAAATCTGAAGATTTTATATATTATGTTTTGAGAATCTGGATTTTATTTAAACCTTCTGTTTCTGCTGGCTTCCTTGGACATCACTCCATTGAGAGAAGGTAGTGATACTGCCTCATTACTACTAGCTGTGGGTATAAGTACAGGTCCTTTATCAGCCTGGGTTAACACTTCATGACTGCTGTCAGACAGAAGTTCCAGATCTCTGGTAAGTCTCCATTTTCTGGGAGTTAGACTTGCCTTGTTACTGCTTCCTGTATGGTCTCCACCAACTCAAAGTATGGGGATCATTACTACCTAGTAGGGCTGAAAGATGCAGCTCCCTACTTATCCTTCACTGACCCCCCAGCAGGGGATTTGAGGCAACTCATTACAACCTGGATAGGATGAAATTCTGGGCTTCCCATTTATCCTTTACTAATGTGTGGTGGGGAGGGGCCACTGTTTCTTTCTATGTTGTTTGTCTAGAGTAGGACAGATATTGTCACAAGTTATCTCACTTGCTAGGCTACTTCTTTCCTGGATCTTTGGATAAATAAAAACTTTTATTGGAGCTTTTTCATCAGTATCTGTTGGTGTTTCTGGGTTTCTGACTTCAGGTTTTTTGAGAGAAAAGAAAAGCCAGGGAACTCATCACTATGTTATTCCTTGGGTCTCAAGTCCTTAGGTAAGCTTCCTTCATTCCTTTACCTTTCAGAGTATTCTTATGCTTTTTCCATGTTTTTTTTTCTTTTTTTGATATGGGGGAATGTTAATTATTAGGCTACAGACTGGATGAATTTTGGAACTTTCTACATGGTGACACACACTACTTTTAGCACAGGAGGCTATTGCTGCAAACAACTAGAGAGGTCAGGGACTTGGCCTGTTTTGGGTTAGCCCTAAAGCCTAGCACAAAATAGGCAATTAAAAAGATTTGTTAAGTGAATGAATGAATACAATCGTGATGAGTCAAGATGAATCTTATCCAGTCCCATGGTTTTATATTCTGTGAAGAGGCAGATGACTCCCCAAGTATATCTCCATGAGACCTCTCCCCTGAGCTCCAGAACTGCCCATGTGCCATTATACTTACAAGTTTCTAGGCAGTTCAGCCTTTATGTGACCGAAGAAGAATGGTTCATTCCCAGCCCTCACACCCTGAAGGTTCTCTCTCCTCAGGTTTTCACCATCTCTGTGTAATAGCACCACAGCCCCTAGACAGTAGTTTAGAATCAAAACCCCTGAGGTATCCCAGCTCCTCTCCTCCTCATACCCCACATGCAGTGCATTAGTAACACTGGTCACCTCCCCCTCTACATCTGGAATCTGACCCCCGTCTCAGCACTGGACTGTTAGAACCCTGGTCTGAGCTACCACCTTCACTCCCGTTCTCCTCCCAAAGTCCATTCTTCACACTACTGACTGCAATATGAATCACAGCACATTACTCCTCAGCTGAAAACCTGCCAGCTGACCAGTGTGACTAGGATAAACGCTACATCCTACACTGGGCTACCAGGAGCAATATGTGCTCTCCCATCTCCTTTCTCTCCACAGCCCCAAACCCCAGCTCGATTTCCTGACTACTGTTCTGTTCCTTGGTCATGTTAAGCTCCCTCCCACCTCAGCCTTTTCACTTGCTATCCCTTTGTTGCCGGAGGGTCATTTAGGTCTTAGTTCAAATGTACTTTTCATGACTACTTCAGCTATAGTGTCTCTTCCCCCCAGTCACTGTCACATAACCTTGTTTTATTTCCTCCATCAAATTGATTACTTCTCAGATTATTCATTTGTTTACTATCTGCCTCCCCTGACCAGAACATAAATAGACTCTGTTCCATGTATTACATGCAGAGTTTTCAGTTATATTTAGTGGGAGAAAGAGGAAAAGGTATATTTAGTCCATATTCTTGGAACTAGAAAAGCACACATTTTTTTGAAAAGCATTCATTTTTAAAGCTTTGAATATATAAAAATACATTTACCTGGTAAGAGTATTATGATAGTAAGAAGTATTTTTAAATAAGATATATTTTGTTGATTCATATTTCATAATGCTTCTACACCTGATCACAGAAATACTTCAACTCAGTAAAACCTGGAGATTTATGTAAGCTAATTTTATGCCACTGAAAATTTGTTTGACTACTTTTAGTGACAGTGATATCATTTTCTACATTCATTCTTTCATTCATTCAATTTATTTAGTTATAACTTTTTTTTTGTACCTGGAATATATCAATGAGACCATAATTCCTACACTGAAGAGCTTACATTATGTGTGTGGGGGGGGTAGGGGGGTGGATAGGACAGACAAAAAGAAATAAAGCTAATGAACAGGTGTATTTCAGTATATGTTGTAAGTAATATACTATCGAATTTGTTAAAAAAGAATATATGGGGTATGGAGATCCTGTAGTAGAGGGATAGATTGCAATTTTAAATAGAGTCACATTGGGGTTTGTTGGGAATATAAATTTTTGACTAATAGCTTGAGGAAGGAATGAGAGTTAACAAAGAGAGACTAAGGAAAGAACACTTATAGTAGAAGAAACAACTTTTCCCTTTAGTTTGAAAATGGAAGACAGGACAATGTCTTGAGCAGAGGAGTGACAGCTCCTGTTCCACCTTTCACAGGCTCATTCTGGCTACACTGTTAAGAATAGATTATTCTGACAGGAGACTAGTTAGAAGGCTATTGCAGAAATCCAGGTAAGATATGGTAACTGAAACCAGAGTAGTATCAGTGAAAGTGATGAGAAGTGGTTACTGGTTTGGGATATATTTTGAATTTGGAACAAACACAGACTGATCGTATGTGCAATGTGAAGGAAAGACAGAGTTGTCAAACACAACTCCAAGAGTTTGGGTTTGAACATCTGGAAGAATGGAGTTGCCATCAACTGACAAGCTAGAGGCAAGAGGGTTTACATACAGAAATCAGGAATTCTACTTTGGACATGGTAAGTTTCAGATGACCATGAGATATGCAAGTGAAGACACTGCCAAGCAGTCAGAGAACAGAGACTGGATTTTTTTTTTTTTTTTAAGATAAAGAGATAGCATGAGAGCAAACAGGGTGGGAAGGGACAGAGGAAGAGACAGAACCTCAAGCAGGCTCCACACCCAGTGTGGAGCCCCACATGGGGCTTGATCTCACGACCCTGAGATCATGACCTGACCCCAAATCAAGAGTTGGACGCTTAAGTGATTGAGCTACCCAGGAGCCCCAAGGGAGACTGAAATTTGAGTGTCTGAGGGCTGGGCCCTGGGCTGTGCTCAAATTAAGAAGTAAGGGAAGAAAATGAAAACAATGATCAGAGCAGTAGGAGGAAAACCCAGGTGAATGTGGGAAGCCAAGTAAAGGAGTGGAAGCCAACTGGAAGCCAAGTAAAGTGCACAGTGAGGAAGAAAAGATGCATTGTGTTCAATGCTGTGGTGGTTCCAGAAAATTGAGAAAGAAGAATTGGTCATTGAGTTTAGCATCATGGAGAGCCCTCGATTTGATGGGAGCAGTTTAGTTGCAGCAATGCTGGCATAGAATAGTGATTTCTATTACAAGGGAGAGGGCAAAGATGAATTGGATTCGGGATGTACAGACAATGCTTTCTAAGGGGAGCAAAGGACAGGAAAAGAAATGTGTGGGAGCTAGTAGAGGAGGGATAATCAAGAGAAGTGTCTGCGTGCATGTGCGTGTGTTCAATAGAAGAGATACTGGCATTTTTGTATCGTGATAGAAATGATAGAGCAAAGACAAAACTAACATGTAGGAAAGAAAGGGGAATTTTTCTGAGTGAAGTCACTCACCAGGAAAAAAGGAGATGTTCTGTGGTGCCACCGTAGCACTACTGGATTTGACCAGAAGTACAGATAGCTTGCTCTGATAACAGACAAAAATGCAAAGTGTTTGGGTATCGATGGTGGTAGGTGTGTATATGTGCTACTGGGGGTTTCTGGATGCTCTCTTCTTGCTTTAATTTTCTCGGAAGAGGAAAAGCAAGGACACTGGCTGAGAGTGAGTAGAAGAGAAGAGGTGTTAGGTGTTTGGAGAGAAGAATGAAAAAGACGTTTGGAGAATAGGAGAATAATTAACTAGAGACTCTGAAGAAAATCATCAAGACAGTAGAAATGACTCTCTTGGGGTTCAAAATCATGAATTTAAATGAGTCCAGGCAACATGGTTGATTTCGCTTCTGAACAGCTATTAATTGCCAAAAAATTTTAATGAGTTAAATTCTGCTTCACCTATTTTCCCTACTTCTGTTCTCTGCAGATACACAGGACATTTTAATTCACTTTTTTCGTTTTCGTTTTAGCCCAGCAAAGAGTTGGAAATCATTATGATGAACCACCACCCCCCCCAGTCTTTCCTAGACTAAGCCTACATTTCCTTCTTTGGCACGTATACATCTTCAGATCCTTCACTTACTTCCCTGCAGATACATTTCTCATTATTGAAGTCTACCCTCAGATGTAGGTCACACTAGCTATCCACACCTCCTCATTAATATTGTGCATGAACACCTGATCTTTCTAGCCTTAAACGCCGGGGGCTGACTGTTTGGTAAAGCTGAACACTGTGTGTAAATATGGGAAATTATTTTGCACATAGTGGCCATGTTCTGTGCCACTATTTTCTAAGTGTTGGTCCCAGAAAATCAACCAGTTACTGCTACAAATCAAAACCATTAGAACTTCACCGGAAAGCACTGGAAAGTCCATTCTACTACATGTCAAGGGAAGTAGATCCTGACCGCAGCTCAGTAAAATCTGGTACATGAATTTGAGAAAGTGACCTTCCTCCTCTGACACTTGGTATCCTCACTCCTGTGACTGCTGGTACCAGATGTCACTTCCCACTCTGCATTTCCACTCTTTTCTTGGTCCCTTCAACTCTGTCAAGGAGATATTACCAGAATAGAACATTTCAAATTCGACTAGTTCTAGGAGACTTGGTTGCTTCTTCTTCTTCTTCTTTTTTTTTTTAAGATTGTATTTATTTATTCATGAGAGACACACAAAGAGAGGCAGAGACACAGGCAGAGAGAGAAGCAGGCTCCCTGCAGGGAGCCTGACGTGGGACTCAATCCCAAGACCCCAGGCTCATGCCCTGAGCTGAAGACAGATGCTCAGCCACTGAGCCACCCAGGTGCCCTTAGTTGCTTCTTTTTTCAGCTTGGGGATGTACTCATGCTCCCCTTTCCCCATAGCATGCCTATCTGAATATGACAGCATGCAAAAATAGTTTTGGTTTCTAGTGTGCCGAGTTTCATATCATGGGTGAATTTGAATCTGTCTTCAAATGGCTTACACCAACTGTTGGAAACTTTCTTTATTACAACTTGCTAAAACACATGACTATAGTTCTACAGAAATTAGTTTCACTCTGCATATTTCTCCTTTAGCAGTAGGCATCAAATGTAACCCAGGGGTGAATAAGAAATTGATATGTAAAAAACAGACGGAAATTTTCAATAATATTCAAATAATATTTCTAAATTTTAAAAATACACATCATAACCAATATTTTTTGCCTAACATGTTTCTTATACAAGACCAGTAGGATGCTCTGGCTATTTTATGAATAATGGAAGTATAAGTGTAATTTTATATTGCGGCAGCCTGCTGGCCTATATCTGACATAATTCCACAATATAAAGTTCTCATTGTCGTTGTTTTAAAAATATACTTCAATAAAAGAGAAGAGATGAATCAACTCCATGGGGTAAGAGTAATCCCTGTGGTTAGAATCCAGCCCATTTGGCATGTGTCAGCCACAATATCCCACCAGTACACAGATTAAAATCCTCTTGAATTCTGGAATTACATGTGTCTTTTGTGTCACTGAATGGGCACTGCTGCCTTCGTAATCTTAGTACAGCAGCTATGTATATCCTTTCTCTGACTGTGCCATTCACACTATTACCACCATTTGTGTTTCAAAGGATTTTTTTTTTTAACTGAGATACATGACCTGTAAAGGGAGTTGGATAACCAAGTTCCCCTTCATATGGGAATCTTTAGAAGTATCGCAGCTTTTTATGTTAAAATATTTACAAATTTTATATTATTCTGAATTTTAATCATGACAGTCCAAGAATATAAAAGTTTTTCTTAACTTGTCACAGCCTAAATTTCATTTATTCACTAATTCAATTTTTTTTTTTTTTTGGAATTGCCTGGCTATATCTATCCTTCCAAATAGATAGAAAAATTTTGGTCTTATAGTCCCAGATATTATCAAATAATATAATCAATTCTGATAATCTACCTTATTTGATTTCTGAGTATTCAACAGAAAACCCTTAGTGAATTGAGGGAAAGTACAATTACAAATGATTCAAAAGATGAAAACTTTTTTCATCTTTTGAATCATTTCAGGTTTAATAAAAATGGCCCTCTATGTTTGCAAAAATTGGCCATCTAGTTGGTCATATATTTGGAAACATTAATTTATAGAACACTTTTTGTCTTAATTCTGTGCCTCTTACATGACAAAAAATCATTTTCAGAGGCAAGTATCTCATAATAAATAATGATTAAAAATATATTTTATAGACCCATCTCTAAGTAAAACAAGCTAATTTATTATGAAATTATTGAATTATTGAAAACTAGCATTGCCTCTTAGAAAAAAAATAAAATATTAAAAAAGCAAAAATTCTAATTTCTCACTGAATATACCTCCAATAGAGTTTCTTCCACTAGAACCAGAGCTTCTTCTGGAATGACACTTTTCTTTCTTTCTTTCTTTCTTTTTTTTAACAGAATGTGGGAGAAGTTATGACATATGAGACTTTATTTATTTTTTTTATTTATGATAGTCACACAGAGAGAGAGGCAGAAACACAGGCAGAGGGAGAAGCAGGCTCCATGCACCAGGAGCCCGACGTGGGATTCGATTCCGGGTCTCCAAGATCGCGCCCCGGGCCAAGGGCAGGCGCCAAACCGCTGCGCCACCCAGGGATCCCTGGAATGACACTTTTCTATTCATTATGTGTTACTAATACCAGACCAAAGATTCCTTATCAAAGTAAGTGGGCTTTACAAGATATTATGTAGGCTTAAAATCTGATAATAGTGTTAATGAGAAAATGCAGAATACAGCTTTGCTACATACAGCTGATAGGAAAATAAATTTGTCTACTATTTCTGGAGGACAATAGGTCAACATACCAAAAGCATTTAAAGTTAGAATCTGCTAAAAACCCATGCTAATTCCCACTCCTGGGAACAATACCCCCAAGAATATTTCAGAAAGTGAGCACAGCTACAAGACCATGGGTTTTCATAATATTTTAGTTAACATTGGCATAATTGTCTGAAGTCTCCAGTGGTAAGGAACTAGTCACGTAAATTGTATTATATCTATACAATTGAATACTGACCAGCTGTTAAAACTACTCAACTGTAAACTTTTCAACTCTGTAAGGATGTCTAATATAGATCATAAATCTTACAGGGTCAAAAGAGATTTCTTGGGATGCCTGGGTGGCTCACTGGTTGAACATCTGCCTTCAGCTCAGGTCGTGATCCCAGGATCCTGGGGTCTAGTCCCACATGGGTCTTCCTATGGGGAGCCTGCTTCCTTCTCTGCCTGTGTCTCTGCCTGTCTCTGTGTCTCTCATGGATAAATAAATAAAATCTTAAGAAAAAAGAAAGAGAATTCTTTACCCCAGACCGTACAATTCTAGTCCTCCTCTAGTTTTCTCCATTCTAGTAACACTACTATATTTCTAGCTGCTAAAGCAAGATATCTATAGTTCTGCTAATACAATGTTATTAGGCCTTTGAAATGTGGCCTATCCAAATTAAGATGTTTATAAGTGTAGGAATATAATGTATATGTTGTGTACATATGTGTTTATATCCAAATATATGCATATATTTGTAGATTCTTATGGTGGAATATTATTCAGCTTGAAAAAAACAAATTCTGCCTTATGGGACAATATGGATGAACCTGGAGGACATTAAGCTCAGTGGAATGAGCCAATCATGGAAAGACAAATACCTCATGATTCCACTTATGTGAGGAATCTAAATAGTCCCTCTCAGAGAAACAGAAGAGAATGGTGGTTGCCAAAAGCTGGGGGAGGGGGAATGGGGAGTTGCTGAATCAACAGGCATTAATGTCAGTTGAGCAAGATGAGTAAGTTCTAGGGATCTGCTGTACAACACTGTACCTATAGTTTACAACATTGTACATGCAAAATTTTAGCATAGTAGATCTCATGTTAAATGTTCTTATCACAACAACAAAAGAGAAAAATCAGTCATGACTTGTATCATTTATTTAAACTGCAATATATTGATTTGGCACATTGTACAATACAGTCCATGAAATAGGTTCTCACGCAATAATGACTAATTAGAAGTAGTTTAATTTCGATTTGATCCTTTGTAAACTTGCAACGTGCTCATTTCAGACATTGCCTGTATAGTGTATAGAGAGTTACTGTACCTAGTAGGTCAGATCAAGTTTGGTTTGCAAAGGCATGGTATTTCATTATTTGCCATCACTAAGAGAAATAGCAAAATGGTCTTAAAAGGGTGAATTATCACTGGGAAGATATATGGTTCTACCTTTATAGCCCTGAGAGAAATGTCTCAAAGTCACCACAAGAAGAAGGCAATATTGAATGGGAGCTAGGGCATTTTGAACTCAAAATAAAATGAAATTCTTTACCTCACAAATAAGCTAATGGCCCAAAACTCATAACATCAAATAATCTTTCAAATGAGAAATAACAGTGAATATTCATTTGAAAATAAAGACAGAATTTAAGCAGGTAGGATTTAATTAACCAAACTGGAACATCGCCAGACCTCTTCAGCTAACATCTCTGCTCATTAATAGATAACATTATTCCTGCCCTGCTAAACCCGATGTCAGGAACAGAAAACATCCTTGCTTCCCTTCCTCATTGGTAAATATCCAGAACTAAATAGGATATTAAAATGCACACATTTCAAATAAAAAGTGTTCCCCCATGAAAGAGGTATAGCCACTTTTCCACTGTTACCATTGGGAAGAATTCATGTACCAGCAATAATATCACTGTACCTTAAAATATGAAACCAAGTAATATAATGATTACTACAGTGGACTCGTCATGTTTTGTTGACCTGGTACCTGTACCCTTCCCTTCTCCAAGCTGCATCCCATTTTTGAGTGGATGAATCAGTCGCTCGCTTGATCCTTCCAGTGCCGTGACTCCAGTGGAACCCGCAGGCCTTCCCACAGTGATAATCCAGCACTGAACACCTCATCCATGCTAGGTTATTTCCCAGGATATTTCAAAATGCACATATGAGAAGACTGACCTTGTTCTTTCTCATAAGGAATTTGGGACGCTGTGGCCCCCGGATAACTTCGGTATACACTCAAGCCTCCTGAGGAAATTGGTCTAAGAGGATGATGCAGACACAAAGGATCAGTGAGAAAGCAGCTCGACAGTCAGAATGGAATCTGATGGTGTGATTCCAGTCCCTGAGGTCTCCAGAATTTATTTCCACCTTGCCAGATTTGGTGGTTTAGTTATGTCCATAACCTTGTTTCCAGTAGCTATGCATGAATAAACACACATACACACACACACACACACACACACAGCTGCTCCCTGTTTAAGTTAATTCATGTCAGTTGCAATAACAAAATCTGTGTCACTTACAAAGGACACAGAAGCTTTATAAATAGGTAGCAATAAGTTCATTCCTATTCTCAACATAAATGACATGCTGGCTTGATGTAGAGGCCACACAATCTCTGTGCTACAGGATTCCACGGAAGAATGTGTAGTACAAAACAAAACATCACTCGATTTTATTTCACAGAAGTTTCACCCCATCCAGCCTATTTGAGTTACATCAAAGGCCTTCTAAAAGACTGCAAATATAAGGTCTTTATTCTGCAATTTCCCTAGGTTTAAGCCAATCAGACCATGATGTTTGATGAATTCTTACAGCTTTTGCATGTCCTTCCACATGAGAAAGCAGAGCTTATCGTAACACATTTTGGTGAAAGGGTTATTGGGTGACCCTAAAATCTTCAACAACAACAAAACTATCTAGCATTTGAAAATAGATTAATATCCTGGCAATTATCAGATACTTACAGATTACCTATGAGTAGATGGATTCATCACCACAAAATTATTTAAAGAAGGTACAAAAGATATCACTAATATGAGAAAAATCTAATTTGGTTATAGGCCAACATCATTCATTTCTTCAGTAAATATTTTTTCCACACCCTCTCTATCCCAGACATTGTTGGATGCACTGTCATAATAGTAGTGAACAATGCTATTGATATTCTAGGGCATCACTGGCCAATAAATATACAGTGAGAGCCAAATATGCAAGCCACATCTTTAATTTTTAATTTTCTTAGTAAGAAATTTAAAAATTAAAAGACATTTATTTTATTTGTTTAAGATTTTATTTATTTATTCATGAGAGACAGAGAGAAAGGCAGAGGCACAGGCAGAGGGAGAAGCAGGCTCCATGCAAGAAGCCCGACGTGGGACTCAACCCCAGGACTCTGGGATCATGCCCTGACTCGAAGGCAGATGCTCTACCATTGGGCCACCCAGGCATCCCAGAAATTATTTTTAATAAAATATTTCTTTCTATGTTCATGGATTGGAAGCACAAATATTGTTAAAATGTCTGTGTTATCCCGAGCAATCTGTACATACAGTGCAATCCCTCTCAAAATACTGCCAACATTTTTCAAAGAGCTGGAACAAATACTCATAAAATTTCTATGGAATCGGAAAAGGCCCCAAATAGCCAAAGGAATGTTCAGAAATAAAACCAAAGCTAGTGACATCACAATTCTGGACTTCAAGGTATATTACAAAGCTATTGTGAAAACGGCACGGTACTGGCACAAACAGAGAGATAAAAGGAAGAATGCAGAACCCAGAAATCGACCCTCAACTATATGGTCAACTCATTTGTGACAAAGCAGGAAAGAATATCCAAGGGAAAAAAAGACAGTCTCTTCAATAAACGGTGTTGGGAAAATTGCATAAGAATGCATAAGAATGCAGAAGAATGAAACTAGACCATTCTCTTGCACCATACACAAAATAGACTCAAAATGGATGAAAGACCTAAATGTGAGGCAGGAATCCATCAAAATCCTAGAGGAAAACACAGGCAGAAACCTCTTTCATCTCAACCATAGAAACTTTTTACTACACACATCTTCAAAGGCAAGGGAAGCAAAAACAAAATTAACTACTGGGACTGTATCAAGATAAAAAGCTTCTGCACAGCAAAGGTATGGCAAAGCCAACAAAACCAAAAGACAACCTACAGAATGGAAGAAGACATTTGCAAATCTCTTATTAAATAAAGGGCTGGTATCCAAAATCTATGAAGAACTTATCATACTCACCACCCAGAAAAACAAATAACCCAGTTAAGAAATGGGCAGAAGACATGAACAGACTTTTCTCCAAAGAAGACATACAAATAGCTAACAGACACACGAAAAACTGCTCCAGATCACTTGGCATTAGGAAAATACAAACCAAAACCACAATGAGATACCTCTTCACATTAGTCAGAGTGGCTAAAATTAACAAGTCGGGAAACAAAAAATGTTGGCGAGGATGTGGAGGATGGGGAACCCTCTTACATTGTTGGTGGAAATGCAAGCTGGTACACCCATTCTGGAAAACAGTGTGGAGGTTCCTCAAAAAGTTAAAAATAGAGCTACCCTATGACCAGCAATTGCACTACTAGGTATTTACTCAAGAGATACAAATGTAGTGATCCAAAGGGGCACCTGCACCCCAATGTTTATTGCAGTGTTGTCCACAATAACCATAATATGGAAAGAGCCAGATGTCCATCAACAGGTGAATGTATAAAGAGTATGTGAGATATATATATATCTATACCTATATCTATATCTATCTATCTATCATCTATCTATCATCTATCTATCTATACACTGGAATATTACTTATTCATCAAAAAAATGAAATCTTATCAATTGCAAAGACATGGATGGCACTAGAAGATATTATTCTAAGCAAAATAAATCAATCAGAGAATGTCAATTATCATATGACATCACTCATATGTGGAATTTAAGAAATAAAACAGAGGATCATAGGAGAAGGGAGGGAAAAATAAAATAAGATGAAATCAGAGAGGAAGACAAACCATAAGAGACTCTTAACTATAGGAAACAAACTGAGGGTTGCTGGACAGGAAGGGGTGGGAGGTTGGAGTAACTGGGTGCTGGACATTAAGGAGAGCATGTGATGTACTGAGCACTGGGTATTACATATAACTGATCAATTAATGAACTCGACCTCTGAAACTAATAATACACTATGTTAATTAACTGAATTTAAATAAAATAAAATTTAAAAAGGAAATATAAAATACTACCATTTCAACATGTAAACAAAATTTTAGAATATTGGTGAGACATTTTAATTTTTTAACCCTGAGTACTTAAAACCCATCATGTATTTTATACTAAATTGTGTGCCTGGTTTCCCTAGAGAAAACATCCCAATGGTTGCAGGTGGAGGCTGCAAGATTTCTTGTGACTTAGTCTGGGAAGTCACTTATGTCACATTTATCATTCAAAATGTGTCTCAGGGCCAACTTAGATTCAGTGGGGGTGGGGAGACATGCACACTGGGAAGCTGTTAGACCAGTTCATTGACAAACTATCTTTGGAGATTCATAAGTAGTAGAGTAAGAATTTAAACCCAATTAGCCAGCATCAGAAATCATGTATTTAATAACTATGGCATATTGTGCTTCATTATAATATCTTATATATTTTTGTATTCCTCAATACCTAGTATTTTTTCTTTTTTCCATTCTTTTTTTTTTCCTGAAGAATAGTGCATTGCAGAGATAGACCACAATACCTACTATTGTATCTAGAACATAACACGTGCTTTGTGGGTGCTTGCAAATTAAATAAATAGATGCTGGCATATTTGTCTACAATGTGTGGGACTTGCATTTTGAGATCAGTGTAGCAAAGATACCTAAGTCCTCAAGGCATTCAAAGCACTATATTACGTACTACAGGAAACATTGTAAGATTTTATGCCCCTTGAAATCAATGGCTGGGTCTTACCCTTCTTGGATGTCTCCTCATTGAGTAGAGTATTTATTTATTTAGTATGTGCTTGATAAATATGTGGAATTTTAAAAGGATACAAAAGGAAGTCTATACCAGGATCCTACAGGCAAGGAAATCTGGGAAGTGTGAATATAGATTTCCAGGCTGTCTCAGTGGGAGAGCTTAGTGGTGGGAATAGTGTTTAATATCAACAGATATTAGCACACTGAATCACCTTTTCTACTGTGCATATATGTTCTGAAATACATTCTAGCTACCTAGCTAGCAGCTTGGAGACATAAAGCATACATAGTGTATTGTGTGTGCTATGGCACCTGAATTCTAAACACCCATACAATTTTTGTTGCCAGAAGTGCCTCAGTTGGCCAGGAATCTTCTGTTCATCTGACAGTGAACTAGAGGGAACTGTGGCTATGTTATTTTCTTCCAAAGTTTAACTAAAATGACTACCACCCATGTTAAATAATTATCACTATTACATACTTATAGGTATAAGACCTGTAGATGTGCCCTGAGCACTTTATTATGAGGAAACACAATAGTATTTAATAGACACAAATGACAACGTTGTATCAATTGCCTACAGCAATAAGGAAAAATTTTATTGAAAAATTCTTATTTCCCTAATTATTGACATTACCTACAGCCCGGTGCTTCTTCCAGATGTTGTTAGACAAATTTCCACACTGAGGTTTAATGCTGGAGCAAGACATGAAGTCCTGATTTGCTCCCTCTTTTCTTTTTAATATCTGAATTTTTCACAATGATTTTGAGAAAAACAGTAGCTAACACACCAAGATAACTTTTCGTGCAGGACCTTGTGCAATGCGATGATGTCACCCATCCAGTTTCACCGACAGCCTACTGAGGAGCCCATGGGAGTACAGAATCTCTTCACAAGAGTAAGAATATTCCAATAATTTAAGGCAATCACTGCACCAATGAATATTAGGATCTTCCTTACGGCATGGCTGAGGAACACTGAGTTTATACTTTTAACACACTAAGAACAGTGCATGGCACATAATTAACCCTTAATACATGTTGAAAATTATTACTGTTATTATTGCCATCCCCATCATTAAAGTCATGTCGTTAATGAGGTTTAGATTTTTTCAATACAACTATTTGTTTTACTACAGGCATATTAGTATTATTCATTATACTTTCTTCTCTAAGTACTGTCTTTAAGGTAGCACTACTGAATTACGTTTTAATTAAATACCCACAGATGATATCTTATCAGTTTCCATTTTCCGAAATGTAAAGAAGTACAGATTCAATCATGGTCATCTTCGTTTGCACTATTGCCTGGAAATGAGCTTTCTATCTAAAGCACACTGGCTTGGCATACAAAAAAAAGAAAGTCATAAATAGGTTTTGGCGGTCTTTGCAAAATATAACCAATTATTGATCTGAAATCCTGCTTAACCACAACAGGATACTCTGTAATCAATTACATTGGGGGTCTAACCTATAGATAGAAGACATGAAAAAGCCGAGTTAATGACTTTTTCAACTGGCCAAATGATATCCCTGGGGGCGAAATGTAATCCTCAGACTGTCAGTAATTTCCAGTTGTTGCTGCCACACTTGCTACTGGGGGAGCAGAGCTTCCTACTGCTGAGCCAACAAGCTACTCTAGACCATCACTTAGGTTTCCAAAATAAAGGACCGATGCAAGCCATTTTTTCTCTCTCTTCCAAATACTACTGATCTTCCTATTTCCATGGTAACCGACTCCTGCTGGCATGATCAAGAAAAAACTGATTTGGGATTTTAATTAATTGCTTAGAAATGGAAATGTAACAGGGACTGGCAGTTCATCTAAGCACATTTTGCAAAGTGAATAAAAATAGAGTTTCTGAAATACTTGAAATTGTTTCAGTGGCTATAGCACATCTTTTGCTAGACACCTTAATTTATTCCATTCTCCAAAATAAATCTGCCAAATGTACTAAGCCATTTTGTCAACACAAATCATTTTGGCAAATACTTTAATCCCTCTCCTAAACAAAATGCATTGTAATTTAAAAAATCTAACCCATCGGTGTGAACCCACTGGGTTCCATCTGAAAATACTCCTGAGATATTAGTAGATCATGTTTAAAGGAGCTGTCATCTGCTCTTTGTGAAGGAGGGCCCCTATTCCTGTTGCCTGCTTATAAGTAAATTCCTTGAATTTCCCCCCACCATAGAAGTAGCTCCTACCATTGGTAGAAAAGAAAGCCATAAGGTAATCTTTTGCAGCCTGAGCTCTGGAACCAGGATGAATAGGTTCAGATCTTGGCTCCTTTTTGCTAGCTGTATTACCTGGGGGTGAGTTCCTTAATCAGTCAGAGCCTCAGATTCCTCATCTGTAAAATGAATAACCACTTATAAAATTGCTGTAAGAATTACATGTATTCATAACCGGAAAATCTGGAATGGTACCTAGAAGATGGTGAAGATCTAATAAATACAAGTTACTATTATTAACATTTTATATGAATGTTTTTTAGTCTGTATGTAAACTCAATTTTGGATTTCCTGTAATACTTGGTTTTAAATGTTCCCTTTAGAACTAGAATACACTAAGAATTGGTTAAAAATCGTTTTCCATTACCAGGTTCTGAGTGATCTTTTCTGTAGAGAAATAGTAATTCCTGCTATAAGCTACACAAAGCAATGCCATCTAATGCCAAATAAGTGACTAGTAAAGATTTCAAAGTGAAATTTTCTCCAGTAAAAGAAATGTTGTAATCCCAGGGCATTTCTGGAATAAGCCCCACTCTTGCTTGATTTGCACAAGTTTTAGTTATACAAAAACACTATATTCTCATAGGCACCAAGAAAACAAGAATAGTAATTCAACTACTTTTATTTATCACTGTCAGTTGATAAAAGATTCCGATTGAGTGCTCTTCTGAAGGTAGAACTGGCATAGAACAGTATGTATTAACACATTTTAAAAAATCTATTCAATAAGCTCTATATCAAAGATAATTTAATCCATTCAAAATTACTTGAAAGAATAATTCCAATTGAATACAGCCTTTCCCACCTGTTAGCTGAGAATCTTGATCAAGACTTCTGTGTATCCGTTATTCCATCTATTGCTATTACCATCATTATTAAGCAATAACAGGAATACTTTTATATGGAACTCAGCACTGTAAGGAAAAGAAAAAAAAACATGCTATGCTTATCTTTAAAAGGAGCTTGGTATCCCTTGGCTGCAGAAGAAATGTTCACAAATACTACAAGCAGTTGAACCAAGGAGAACAAAATTGGTAAGTGCCAAATGTGGGTTAGTTCTAGAACTAACCATTACTCAAGTATTGACTTCATCCTGCAAGGTATCTCTCAGTCAATTCTATTTATTAGCAAATTTGCTGTATGTTCCCACAGCATCTGTGACTACTTGCAACTCTGACATTCATCACAACTTGGAATTTCTGGTCTAATGTGGATCTTTCTTGCTGAAGCATCTCCATGAAGCTGGAGAAAATATGATCTAATTCATCTTTGTGTCCTGACGATAGAGCCTGGAAGAGGGTAGAGGCTGAAGAAAATTTTATATAAAAGTGAAATTGAATGATGAATGAGTTTCCAGAGCTTACTGTGGGAACATAGGCATGGCTACTAATTATGCAATGTCTTACTGGAAGATGAGCTCCATGTAACCCAGCTTCTAGAATAGGACCTGGTACATAATATGTACTTATAATACTTAGTGAATGAATGAATGAATGAGCAAGCATGAGACATAAGAAAATATTGTCAATATTAGAAAATTTAATCCCAGGCTATGAGGCAAGAGATAAAGCATCATATCTTAGATAAAAGGTAAATTCCTTATCTTCTGCTATCCTAGCAATACTATAATTACTTCCATTTATTCATGAATACATAGGTAAGGAAATATTCTTGGACATTCATGCTAGCCTGGAATTCATATTACTCTTATAAATGTCCCTTAAGAAAAATACCTCTTTTCATGCATAAGATAATAATATGGTCGAGCAATTATATTATTGACTTGAACTGCTATTCTTGGGAGCACCATGCAATGAAGAGGCAAGAATGGGAAATCTCCAGATAGTTTTGGCACTGAGGGAGGTGTGAAAATCTCTGGTTGTAGTAATGATGGTCCTTCTAATCCTCAACTTTGAAAAAAAAATTGCTTATTGATGAATGGAAGTAGGTACAAAGTATGTATTCTCTTTTCTGTTTCCCTTTAAAAAATTTTTTATTGAAATATAATTAACATTTAAAGCATACAATTTGAAGTCCCAACACAGGTACACGTCTACGAAACTGTCATCAAAATCCAGATAATGCATATATCATCACCCAAAATGTTTCCTGTACCCCTTAATAATCTGTCTTTCTGCTCCATCCCCTCATCCCCAACCAACCAGTGGCTTGCTGTCATTATCAATGATTTTGCATTTTCTTTCATGCAGTATAATTATTTTGAGATTCCTCAATAATTCCTCAATAATTTGCATATTGTTTTATGCATCAAGAGTTCATTTCTTTCCTTTGTATTACTAAGTAGTATTTATATAGACATACAGCAATTTGTGTGTACCTGTTGGTGAACATTTGGTTTTATTCTGATTTGGGCCATTATAAGTAAAGCAGCTGTGAACATTTGTGTCCTAGTTTGTTTGGTTAGACATATGCTTTCATTTCTTTTGAGTAAATAGGTAGGACTGGTCTACATTGTTAAATCTCTGTTTACATTTTAAGAAACCGCCACAGGCTACCAGTGGCTCAGTTGATTGATCAACTCTTGATTTCAGCCATGTGGGGCTCCTCGTTCAGCAGAGTCTGCTTGAGGATTCTCTTTCTCCCTCTCTCTCTCCTCTTCCCTGCATTAACTCTTTTTTTCTTTCTCTAAAATAAATAAATTGTAAAAAAGAAAAAAAAAAAGAAAGAAAGAAACCACCCAACTGTTTTCCAAGGGAATTGTACCATTTCTTTGATACTACTATGTTTCTTCAGAAGCATCTGAAAACAAAAGTTTATTTAAATAAAAGATTATAAAACTACAAAGAATAAATATATAAAAATTTAACATTTAAAATCACATAATATTTTTCTTTAAGAAGTATTTTTCCAAGATTTTCTGTGTGTAATTTCTAATGTTACTTAGTCTATCAGGCACCATAGGAAGATAATGCATCTTAACTAACCATACAATTAAGTTTTTATTAAATTCCCAACAAAAGTTTAATGGAGCACGTTCAGATTATTGGGAAGTAGGTGCTTGACTCTCTTTGAATTGTCCAATCACCATAATTATCCACTCTCTTCCCCTTGTTTGTGCTGCCTCCAATATGAAATGACATGGAAGGACTCTGAGTAGATGTTGGCAGCAAACCAATGTGGCAGATGAGAATTGAATGATTGAATGTGGTAAATTGATAATACATGAAGATTATCGGATGAATTTAACTGTAGGACTTTGAGGTGAACTAAGTCTTTTAAAGAATCAAAGTTATCGGTTATATTTAATGCCTTGCAATCTAGACGTTTCACCTCTATCATCAGGAGGTAGAGAACATATCTCGGGAAGAATTTCGAAGCCAACTCCCAAAACACAATGCAATAGTAGTTGTAGAGAGTAATAGTTGTGCTAACATCCAAGAAAGACTCAACTCAGACCCCATCCCAGGCCCCAACTTCTAGTCAATTGATCAAAATAAAAAATTAAGAAGCTTCAAGATGCCTTGGCCTAGAAGACTGGGGATGATTCACTTTACTTGCAAAACAGGCTTGTTGACTTGGCAGGTATCCAGTTCAGATTGTTCATGCTCACCATTTTCTGTTTTTTTTTTTTGGGGGGGGGGGCGGGGAGGGTGTCACTGCCAGCAAGTGAGCAGTGATCATAATTAATGTCAAAAGATGTTTCATCTTCAAAGCAGGGAAGCTACACCTCAGAGAGTGCTTCCCAAGCAAAGTGAAGAAAAAGGCCAAAAGATACATCAAGAGTTTTGTATGTGTTTCTACTCCCTGTGAAAGAAGCTAATGGAGGGCAAGGCAAGATGAAATAGAGCTTTTGATGCTTGAGGTGAAAGAATGGGCAGTCATATTCCCAACAATACCTCTGTGTGGACCACCATTTAATGCAGGACAACAGAACCCTGCTGACTGGACATGAGACACGGGCTCTCCTCACAGCTCTGTTCTTTTCCCACTTGGTGAAAGCAAATGCAGATAATGGCATTATTGGATAATGAAATTGATATGGAACTAATTGGGGGGAAAGTGGGCCAGGTGAATGAAACTTGTCCACATTTAAAATACTGTGGAAGATAACTTCAATACGGTCAATGATTTTAATGGTTGTCATTTTTATATTTTCAGTATTGTGGCTAATAAGTCAACTTTCCAAGCACACCTAGAACTTGAAAATGAAAATATGTTACTTGCTCTTAATTGAAGTACTTGTAGAATAAAAACATCAATGGCAAATATAAAAGAAGTAGAAATTAGACAACAAGATGATGGTTGCAACAAAGGGAGTGGGTGATATCTAAAAATGACAACAAAAGCCTTTGAATACATAAAACTGTTTTAATGCGCATTCTTTTTTAAGAACCATTTATGCAATAGCTTACATAAATCAAATATATGGAACATATTTCTGTTTCTATGTGTATATGTGCATATATCTGTTCATGCTATACCTATGGAATTTCGTACTCTAGTTTGCTCTAATCCATGATGGGCAGCCAGATAATGTCATAATCATGAGGATTGATGATGTGTTTTTATTCTTTACTTACCTCCCCTTATATCCTGACATAACTTTTGGTCTCACTCTGATCTTCAGCCTAATAAATCCTTGGATTTCTGAACTTTGTTTTACCTTCTTTGTTTGTTTTCCTGAATGGGTCTCCACCTACTTGGGGCCATTGTCTTTCAGAGGAAGTGTGTGTGGATGTGTGTGAGGTGGGATAAGGGGGAGCGCAAGGATTTCAGGGCAGAAAGAAGGGGAAGATTAATAATTTTGGATGCTACTGCATGCCAGGCCCTGTGATAGACTGGACACAATTACTCAAATGTCTGCCTATGAAATTCTATTTAAAAATGCCTAAAAGCACAGAAGCTTTCTCTTTCTACACTTACCATTTGACCTAAACTCTCTGTTTGGCCTGGCACAATAAAAAGGGGCCTAAATGTAGCCTCAGAATTCAAACACTACACATTTTCTACTAAAAAGAGCCTATGTGGAATGAAGAAATTTTCTTTGTTGTGATTTTTCTTTTTGTTTATCCAATCATTTCCCCTAAAAATATATTTTGAAAATCGAAAGACTTTCAGGTGACCTTTGTCCCACTATGAGAGGAGGCTGGCCAGTTCAGAATCCGTTGAGGACTAAAGATTTGAGTGGTATGTGTTACACATTTCTCACGCTTCAGTTTGCAAACTTGATCTATTTCGTCTGTTTCCTCTCTTCACATTGGCTCACCGTAAAACAAATGCATGGTAAGGCTGAGGTCAGTGAAGGTGACTGCTTGGTGAACTGTGTTAGAAATCTCTGATTTCTATTCCAGATCATTTCCTAGAACTCTTGCTATTTATTCTCTTGCAATATAGCTTTCCAATTTATGCGAAAGTATCTCATATGCTATGGGTTACTGACTCTACAATTTAGCAGTACTTTTAAATGGGAATATCCTGTGACATGGCTCTCAAAAATCTATTTTATTCAACGTTATCTTTTAGTTTTTAAGATTTAAAAAAAATTGGGAGAATTTGGCTCTACCTGGACTTAATATCTAAAAATTTAATATACTCCTACGGGATAGAAATGTATTAGTTTCCCTGAGAAAGATGAAACTAATTTAAGAACTTCCCACATATTGAGAACAGTTCACAGAAATTTACCAGCTTCTTCTTTATGTAAGATAGGATCTACTGGTTCAGCATATGTGCAGAATGCCAATTAAAACACTACATACCTTGAAGGCATTAATATGGAGCAAAAGAAAATGACTGATGGGAAGGTCAAAATAAACTTAGAGAAAGAAGAGTAGTGCCTGATAAAGAATAACCTGCATTATCTTCTGCAACAACCCACCAACTTGGGGAAAATAATTGTAATATATGGGCACTGATAGCTGAGCTCTTCTCCAGGGCTCAAGTTCCCATGATAGTCAACCCCTGAAGATGAGCAAAGTGTCTTAGGAAATCAACCACTTGCTGAATTCCTCCTGGGACAATGTATCCAGGTCTCTTCGTTCTAGAAGGCAATGAGACCCACAGCCATTGGACTGGCAGGAATTGAGAGGGGATGTGTTGTAACTTGATCAGGAGTTCATATTCTAGTTAAGAGTTTTCAATAACCACAGAAAACACCAGCATTCTTTTTTCCCCAAAGATTTCTTTATTTATTCATTTGAGAGAAGGGGGGAGCAGGAGGGGCAGAGGGAGCGGGAGAAGCAGACACTGTTGAGCAGGGAGCCTGACGTGGGGCTCAATCCCAGGATTCTGAGATCATGACCTCAGCTGAAGGCAGACACTTAACCAACTGAGCCACCCAGGAGCCCTGAAAACAAATTAAATGTGTCTACATTTAGTTTTTTTTTCCCTGAAATGATTGAAAATTTATATGACCTATGATAGTTATACTTATTTTTTATGAAGTCGTCCAAATCAGCACATGAACTTTTGGAAAATAACCACACATACTTAAGCAATCAGTTCTTTGTTAATACAGCTGAAAACAGTGGGTGGGCCTTTTTTTTTTTTTTTTTTTTTTTTAGATGAGAAAAAGCAGGCTGAGAAGTGAACACCTCACATTGCTTCTGTTTGTTTGAGGCTTTTATCCTCAGGGCTGCGTTCTCTTGGCTGGACATACCTGTTGATCACACTGCTTAACTGCAATTATTCCAGACAGCTTTTTGGCTCACAGTATTGTTTCATAGGCTTCATAAATCACACAAATTATTACCGCAATAGAAAACTATAATTACCCACAAACCCTGACATGCCAAAATGTGTATTAATTAGATAAGGTAATAAATACTTTACTGCACATAGCTATAATTATTACCTCAAAACTGACATATATACATTTACCATCTTGATATTAAGGAGCAAATGATTCAATATAATGTTTAGTTCATAAGAGAATTGTTATCTAATTTGATTAATTAGTTAATGCTTTTGCAAGGTGTTTCAAATATGAGAACTGATGTAGAATTGTTTATTTCAAATTTAATGTTACAATCAAGTGAGATCCGAACTGTAATTTGCAGAGGAATTTCCTATGGGGATAATTTATAAAAATTTATGTTTCTTCATTCTAAATTTGGGTTTATCTAGAAAGTCTCCAGAATGATGATTACATGTAAATTTCACTCATTTCATTTCTGTAATGGTATAAAATAATTTAGTCAGGATTTTAAAAAACTGAAGAACACTTTCTGGTCAAAACAGCATAATGTTTCAAGAGATACACTTTCTATGCACCAATTTAGTGTGAAATTTCCATGTAGAAAGAAATTCCAGAGTAAATTTGGAACAATATATTTGTTTAAGGAATATGCATATAAGTATACTCAGTGCACAGTACATTGTTTGGTCACACTTTAGTGATATTTGAGTTCAGATGTAGGACTGTATGAGGTAGAGAAGTGTAATTGTAGTCAACTCTTTATTCAACCCAACCTCTTGGTTTTTAACTCAGTCTCTTCAATATATACAGAAAAAAATAGGTCTTATTCTAATGTTCTAAATATTGTGTATAATAATAATATTACTATTTGCATCTCAATCGATACACAAGACACATTACATAGCAATACAAATTTTCAGCCAGAAGAACATGAGAGAACATTAAATTTTATACAAGAGAGAGAGTAGTCAACTCAACTATTGTTTGGTTTAATCCATTTCAAAAAACATTAACACCTGTGGCTTCCATTTAAGTAGAGGAATTCTTAAGGAAACTTTAAGATGAAGAAATAAAATATAAACTGTATCATATTTTCCTATTTAGGTAACTATTTCCATGCATTACTTACTATTAGAGTCTGTGAGTTCAAAGGCAATTGGTTCATCTGTCCTCATTCTATCATTGTTGGGAAATGAGTAGGGCATATCATATAAAGGGAAAATCATGTTGCAGGTAATGCATGAGCTATTCCACTATAGAGTTTTCTCAAAAATAATAATAAAGAGACTGTCATGGAGACTATGGAAGTAGTAGAGCCGTGCAGCAAATTTTCTATGTCTAGCCTACTTCTTAAAATATCTGTCATACACCTAATACATATTATGCATCCAGCAAATAGGTGCCGATTAACTGAATGCAATCACATGACATCCTGGAGGAGAGGCATGCATTACGTGACATTGTACTTTATCTGGATAATGATATCATTATAATACAATGACTTTGGGAAAATACAAATAACTCAACTGTGCTGCGAATTTAGAATGGAAAATGGTGCCATAAAGTATTACGGAAAGAATGAGGAGGAAACCATTTAAAGAAGAGTTTACTCTAAACACTCAAGATTTGGTCCATGTTTTGGGGATTAATTCACTTCAAAGCTCTTTAGGACATTACGGAGAAGGCAAGATACTATTAACATAAAAATCAAAACTGTCAGTGTTAGAGTAGAATATATCAGCATATACTATATATGCTAATACTATAAATGCTAGCATATTTTATTATTAACTATAAATATTAGCATATTAACTATGAAAGTATAGTACATAGAAATATTAGCATATTTATACTTTATATATTTTATATTATGTTATATATTTTATATTATATATTTTTTCAAGTGGCCAGGATATAGGCATGGGCCAACTCTGGGGTGGAATGATTTCTCTTAGAGTGTCCTGCAGTTATTATCATGTCAGCTGTGGCAAGAAGAGGAACTCAAGAGAAATGCAGTAAAAAAAAAACTATTGATAGTTCCAACTTCTGTGTCTGGGATTAGGCAGGTTAGGTTACTCATATCAGTCCTCCTACTGAAAACGGACAAGATGCTGGATAAAAAATATTTTTAAAATTTTTCCTTAGAAGCATTAGAAAGCCATCAGAAGAGTAAGAACTCTTCAGGCCAGAATTTTAGAACAATCAGTAGTAACCCAGAGGGGTAATTGGAGTACTGAGTATATATGTTAATTTGGGAAACCTTGAACTTTACAGCAAGAGGAATAGAAACCAAATCTCTGCAATCATCCAATTTTCAGAGTCTAATGGAAGACATTCACCCCTTTATTTAACTGGGTCCTGAAAGAAGCTGTAGTTTCAGGGAGAAAATATGTAAAACAGAAGTATGCCAACCTTTCCTCATAACTAGGTAGCTATAAGTTTTCTTGAGCTGAAAGAGTAGGAGAAAAATGTAGAGGTGAAGGGAAACACCTACCTGTTCTAAGTAAAGTAGACTCACCTTTTAGCATCATGCCTGCTAACACTACTCATTGTGAATCATGTTTGGAAATCTCAAATTTCACGCCTTTCAGTACTCCTATTTACTGTCTTCGGAAAAATAATTTAATCAATCAATCGACCACTTGCTCCATAGACAAAATACCTAGAGGATACAAAGCTGGATAGAAAGGCCCACTCTTACTTTCCAGACAATCGCTCATTTTCCAGCATTTAAACCCAGTTGTTCAAGGAATCACAAGATTTCCACCAATTTATAGATTAATAAAAAAAAAGATATCCTCTCCTTGGTACTGAGAGGTATTAAAGTTTTCCTAATTGAATGAGATCCACTTTATTTAATATCAGGGGCCCCAATCTCACAACCACCATAGCTTCTGTACATTAGGTTAAACATTTATAGGATCTGGGCATCTGGGAGGCTCATTGAGCCTCTGCCTTCGTCTCAGGTCATGATCCCAGGGTCCTGGGATCAAGTCCTGCATCGGGCTCCCCACAGGGCTCCTGCTCCTCCCTCTGCCTGTCTCTGCCTCTGTGTGTGTGTGTGTGTCTCTCTCTCATGAATAAATAAGTAAAAAAAAAAAATTATAGAATCTGATGGAGAATCTAGATATAGCTATAAAATTCATAGAATTCAAGTCACCCAAGTAGTGGTAAACCTCCCAAGCACATTTATTGCGAGGAAGTAGTTGAGTTACTGGCCAGAACTGGGTTTATAACTGAATGAAGACTTTGGCATGAGTTCAATATAGGATTCAAGAAACTGTAACAGGTGCAATTTAGAAATCTAAGAGATCAAAGATTTCATCTTAATATCAACAAGAGATTTCATCATTAAACATATATTAGTTGAGCACCTAATCTGTTTCAGAGACAGTGCTAGGCAACCAGTAATTATGACAGAAGACAAGAAAACTTATTTTCCCCAGCAGAATTGCCTATTCAGATTAGGCTTATGTAATTGGTGTTTGCCTCACTCTACCTCAGAGTTAATTATAGAAACACTGTCATTTAAATGAAGCAATTACTTAGTATGTGCCAATTTCTATTCATTTCTCTATGCCCCACACCTAAAATACTATTCAGTGCATAGAAAATACTCAAGAAATACTTGGAAAATGACTGAATGAATTAAAAGAATTAAAAAGTGAATGAATAAGAGTAGTCTCCTTCAAACAATGGCACCTCCCAATAAGTCTTTAAAAATTAATATTCCAGGGATCCCTGGGTGGCGCAGTGGTTTGGCGCCTGCCTTTGGCCCAGGGCGCGATCCTGGAGACCCGGGATCGAATCCCACGTCGGGGCTCCCAGTGCATGGAGCCTGCTTTTCTCTCTGCCTGTGTCTCTGCCTCTCTCTCTCTCTCTCTC
Source organism: Canis lupus dingo (assembly GCF_003254725.2). Classification (NCBI taxonomy): domain Eukaryota; kingdom Metazoa; phylum Chordata; class Mammalia; order Carnivora; family Canidae; genus Canis; species Canis lupus. Next base: position 25,885,157 of record NC_064244.1, read on the forward strand.
TCTCTCTCTCTTTCTCTGTGTGACTATCATAAATAAATAAAAATTTAAAAAAATAATAAATAAAATAATAAAAATTAATAAAAATTAATATTCCAGTTGAGGATATGGGAAAAATAATGCTGTAATTAATTATTTAAATTCAATCTGATAGTTGCTGATATTGTTGTACTTTATTTTTTATGCTGTTAACTTTTAATGATTATAATAACTGGAAACTGCTGAAATGATTCCTAAGTGTGCCTAATTTTTGTCTTTTTTTTGGGTAAAATTAAAGCAGCGAGAAATGAAAATAAAAAAGGAGAGACACACGTTGTCAACCAGTTTTATGTGAACTGAAAGGTTTATAGTGAGGAGCTGCTGGATGCAATTTCAGTAAGCAAGGATTTTGTGGAGAGATTAGATCAGTTACAAATTGCTAAATCTGATGGCTTAGATAAAAATTTTACCAGAGGCTTTAAAAGAAGTAGAACATGTTTTGGGGAGAAGCAATTGCCTTCTGGAGAGTGCACATAGTATATATTTTTCAAAGTAAATTAAATGTGGAGATTGTGCAACCAGATCCCCAATTAGGATGAAATTATTGCATTTTCAGCTAGAATGGGCAAATCATCTTTATTCTGCAGTTAGGCTTATTTGTTTATGATTTCCTTTCCTTCATTTGTCAACATAGGGCATTTAGCAAAATACAAAATATATGTTTCTTAAACATTAACTAGAGAAAAGTAAAGCATTTTATTCCTAGAAGAGCCTATACACGGTACTTTGTAAATGGAAAAACAATGAACACACATGTGTGTGTGTGTGTATGTAGATGCATAGATACAGTAAATATTCTACCCTTTCTTCTTTTATAAGCAACCACATGCCAAGCTAAATCACTGATATGCAAAAAGACCTAACATATAAAATGATTAGCATTTCTGTTTGATTTTTGCTTTTTCTACCACTTTTGTTCTTGGCTCGGAAATAATCTTTAAGTGATCTATCACCTCACCCATTCAACTGTGTTGGAATAACTGGAACATATTTCTTCAGCCCCCTCTGAATGTTTCAAGAATACAGCTGCATTGTTTGGTTTGGAAATTTTTCCAAAAGTCAAAATAATGATTACATTGGGGAAAGAAAGTCTCTTCCTGGATTCTTATTAGGGTGTGTGTGTGTGTGTGTGTGTGTGTGTGTGTGTGTTGTCTAATGAATGGAGAAGCAAGAGGAAATTTGAGTAACAGTCAAATTCTATCTCTTACTGAAATGGCCAATGTTGCACAACCAAGTAGGATAAAATGTCATTCAAATTGGGCAGTTTGTCCTCAACTCATATGAATGTCTTGAATCTTCCTGAAGTTGGGAAAAACTTTATGTTGCATTCTTGAGCTTCAGCTTTGGCAGTAAAAGTGCACGTACTGACAAGAAAAATACCATTAACCTTTACTTATAGAAAGCTTTTTAAAAGCTACATTACAAAAAAAATAAAAAAGCTACGTTAGTTATGAAGAACACTCTGAAAGTTTTCATCTAACAAACTAAAGGATCAAATGGGTCTTATAACTAAAAACAACTAATTGAGACTATCAGACAATTTAAACAGTGATTGTAATTTAAGAAACATATTAAATATATCAAATGCCCTAAGGAGAAATTCATCCTTAGTCTGTACTGATATTTTTGAAGGAAGCCCTTGAGCCAAAACTCAGAGTATTGTTGTGCCACTTCTAATTTTATGATACATACATAACCTAATAAGAGGTTTACATACACTCAAATCATCTCTATGCACATGATCAAATTCAATGATGCAACTGAAAAATTTAAATACCGCAAAATTTTTAAAAAGTGCAAATTCATTTTAAAAAAGAAATAAAGACATTTCACTATGTTCTCCAGCTTCTTCAAGGGCAAACCAGGCTAAGTGATAGACTCATCTACATCACTCAGCACACTATACAGTAAATGACAGTGCCAATAATGAATCGTAACAACTCTAAAGCCAACTACATTTTTTTCAAGAACTTCTTCTCTTCCTCTTCAGTATTTAAAGTCATTGGAAAAATAAAATTAGGGAGTTGGAAGGAGAATAAACTTTGATTCTGGATGATCTGTCTCATTTTTGTTTGAATTATCCAATTCTTTTTTCTTTTTAGTGTGAAAAATCACTATCCAGGCTAAGATATGGTATCGTCAGTTCAGTTTGAGTCTTCCACAAATTTAATTAGGAACTGAAGGGACTTGATTATTTAAGGCATTGGCTCTTTTGTAGACCATTAGTATTAGCTATGCCAAAAAATAGAAAATACATAGAACTTGTTCATTATATACGTAAGGCTGACAAAATCCCCAACCAAAGAGGCATGCCTACTTGTCAGGAGTGGCTACCTAGCCCAGACATACCCAAAGAAGTCTGGTCGAAAAGGTTGATAGCAATCAGCCCAAATCAAAGTATTTGTAAATCAAAGGATTTGTAAATTCTTCCATTTCTGGTTTCTTTTTACATATGGAGCTTCCCACTTCGACCACACTAGGACTGTGGGCCACAGGAGACAGGAGAAACCAGAGCTCAGATTTTCAAGGGAAGGGTGAGACTTGTGATGTTCATTAGGATAGTTATGTCAGAACTGATTAGGTCTAGAGCCAGGAGGAAGTCAGGGAGTCCAGGTAAACCCAGGCAAACAGGAATAAAACCAGATGATTCAGTTACGTAACAAATGGGTTGCTAGAGCATATCAGAATTTCTGGCTTAGCCATGAAGCTTCTTCTATGCTTCCTGCTGAGACAAGAACCGATTGCAAGAATTGTCCCGCAATTGACTGCCAGCAATCCCCATTACAGAGGTGTTAAGAGGATTAATCAAGCTTGACTAAGGGAGGTGAGTCTATATTTAGGTGATAAAATTACAATCTGTCACTTCCCTTGCATGTTTTACAAAGGATGGTCAGAAACAAGCTGATTCTACATGTTCAATCTGCAGGGCCAAGGAAGAGGTTTTCAAAAAGACTTTATGGTATGGCTACTTCTCCTATTAAATTCAAAGTGTGCTCCAGAACAGCTCTACCTATAGTATTCTATACCTATGCCCTGTATATATACTCTGGAGAGAAGTCAGGTGAGAAAATCCCCATGTGCCGACCACAGACTGTGCTTCTGCTGCCTGAATTTACAGCAAGTTTTTCCTAAACAGTACTTTGAGGCTGAGCAGAGTTACTCCCAGTGGGAAGTCACTTAGCCAGTTTTACTGTGGCAGTCTCAATACTCTTTCCAATCTAGTTGCAAATAGGAAAAGTTGGACTTTTGCAAAATCAGCAGGAGAGAGTCCCACCTACGGGTGAGGCAAATTGAAATTTAGATTGTGAAGGAGATGCCTTGAGCATCAATCAGAAATGTTTTCAGAGAAAGTGTGAACAACACTTGAGGCTGGAGGATGCTTCATTTGGGTCAGACTCTTTTGGCAAGAGCTATTACATGTCCCGAAATCAGGTCATGGGAATTGGCGGTGGTGTCTACTATGGAATGAGGTTTGGGGCATACAGTGCCCTTAGAAACAGGAAGAAAATTTATAGACTTAATAAGGATTCATAATTTGATCTGGGTTTTATAAATTACCTTTCATCAAAGAGCTCAAATATCTATCATAATAATGATCTCTTTTTTTTTACTCACAATATCCCTTTGAAGTAAAGGAAGGTCTACTATAATTACACTAGTTTAAAAAAAGAGAGAGAGAAATAAAAATGCAAGTCATTTAATAACTTACTCATGCTTACACAATGGAGCAAGACCCTCTGGTTCACAGTTTGGTGCTTTGGCTAGGGAGGAAGGACCCCAATTCTGAAGACAAGTGACCTGGAGAGAAAATGGTGCCCCATTTCCTAATCTCTGTGGCTGTAATCTGTACCTCCATTTCTCTCAATGTGACTTTCTTTTTAAAAATTATGCACAGCGATAGCTCTGCACTTGAACATATTTCTTTAACATTCTACTTATAATCAGTCAATAATTTGATTTTAAAAAGGAAGGCATTAGAAAATCATCAATGGATGCTAAAACCAGTAGGTTAAAGTTTGGTGAGAAAGATGTTTACATAATCTCAAGGTATTTTGTTACCATTATTAACTACAGAGGGGGAAATAATGATGATAAAATTGAGGAGCCTCATGGATATCATCTTAATTAAGGCACTAAAACTAAGCACATCAATAATGGTACAAACCAACATCAAGTTCTTGATAGGATGCACTGAGAAGGACATCATATCGCATCTGTGATGTTCCAGAGCAAAGCAAAACAAAACAAAACAACAAAAAAAAGCATAATTCGTGGGGCATCCATGTGGCTCAGTCTGTTGAGTGTCTGACTCCTGATTTCGACTGAGGTCATGATCTCATGGTTGTGGGATGGAGCCCAGTAGGGCTCCACTCCTCCCAGTGAGGAATGTGCTTGGGATTCTCTCTCTTTCCCTCAGCCCCTCCCCACCCCTCCCTCAGATAAATAATTTTTTTAAAAGGCATAATTTGAACTTTATCAAAAGGAAACATCAGATAAATCCCAAAGAGCATTATATAAAATAACTGATCTTCACACTTCAAAAATATCAGAGTTGTGAAAGACAAAAGACTAAGGAATTGATCTAGATTAAATGAAACTATGAAGTCTCTGGAAACTAAGTGCAATATTTGATCCTGGACTGGATTCTATAACACATTTCACTGGGACAATGGAAGATTTTGAACATAGACTGTGGATTTAAATAAATTGCATTAATGTTAAACTCTCTGGTTTGAGTAAGCATATGATGATTGAAGGGTGCCTTATTTTTTGGAAATACATTCTAAAGTAGTCAGGGATAAAAGGGTATGATGCCACCTTCATCTTTATCTTAAATGATTCATATAAATAAAGAAAAAAAAACAAAGAAGAGGTAGGGAGGGAGAGCATGCTGACGTAAATGGGGACAAAGTTTAATAATCAGTCAAGGTAGGTATTTATTGGTTGAATGTCTCAAGTTTAGGAAATCTGTATAAGAAAGATTTGAGATATCCTATAATAATTCTCAACTCCCTATTATATGTCAGAAACTGTTGTAGGGGGACACCTGGGTGGCTCAGCAGTTAAGAGTCTGCCTTCAGCTCAGGGCATGATCCTGGAGGCCTGGGATTGAGTCCCACATCAGGCTCCCTGCATGGAGCCTGCTTCTCCCTCTGCCTGTGTCTCTGCGTCTCTCTCTCTCTTTCTGTGTCTCTCATAAATAAATAAATAAAATCTTAAAAAAAAAAAACTGTTGTAGGCACAGGGAATATGTTGGTAAGCAAACATACAGAGCCACTCTTGGGGTTCGAAAATGTTTACTTACATGTTTTCCAAAGGATATTCTTCACATGGAGGTCTCTATTTAAACTAAATCATAAAAAAATAAAAAATAAAAAATAACTAAATTATAATGTAAGGCAGAGACCAGAGCTCTTTTTCTTGAAGCCGATACCCTTATTTCTCAAATTCCAAAAGCAAACAAGTAGCTGAATCAATAAAACACACAGATGTCTTTACTTTATGGCCTGTTCATCTCTTGGCAGGTTCTCTGTGTCAAGTAACAGTTCGTGTTTTATATTTTCTCCCCTTGCTGAGAAGGATTAGTTTGATTGTTAAAGTTTGTAAGTGCTGTTTGGCCATGGTTCCTATCATGTCCTCAATCTTGAAGACATGTTGTACTCAAGCAAAAGGAAGAACCATATAAATTTATATGCCCCTTTGCCTATCAGCTCAACTCTCTCTCTGGATATAATCTGAAGTAATTTAGAGAAGTGATGATTTCTGAATAGTTAAAAAAAATAATTGAAAATATAGTTTCTTACCACAAATAAAAAATATTATAGATGCTATTTTCTATCAAGTTCACACATTCATTAGTTAAAAATAGCCTTTATTCTAAACTCTAATTTCGAAACTGTCTTGTAAGTTAGTTCAATGATCACTTGTTATAAGGTAATAAGACAAAATTTTAAGTACTAGGAAATAAGAACATGAATTTGATAATATTATTTTGAAATCATCTTTTTAGAATCATATAATCATTTAAACAATTTCTAGACATGTGCCGGTGTATATGTATATATGTCATGGTTTACTAAATGTCAATAAAGTAGCAAGTTGCATTTATTATAATATGAGAAGCCAGGTGGTTTTTAAACCAACTTCTGGTACAAAACATTCCAAACAATGATTGCAAATGTAGACAATTTACATGAAGAGTATCATTCTGGCCACACTTGCAACATTGACATATATCTCTGTCAAAAGATTTATATAATTAGTGCTAAAAATAATATGCATAATAACAATTATCATTCATCAAATACATAATCGAGCGTCTCTTAAATAATGTGGACTGTCCTAAATGCAGGGCAAACCACAAAACATATGGCCTATCACTCTCATGGACAGAATTCAGTGAAATGATTTGCTATCCACTGTTTTATACAATAAAGGCTTTTAAAGTGATTAATATGAACAAAGTACTATTCTAAATATTTATCAAGTTCAAAACTGTAATCTTCATAAAAATTCTAGGGGGCATGCTACTTTCATTTTATAGATGAACAAACTGAGGTACAGAGGGATTAAACTTCTCCTGAGTGGTTATCATTTTACTTAGATTAATAAGTCACATAGATAGAAATAGCAGAATTGGAATTTGAACCAGACAACCCATATCCAGATTTCATTCTCGAATCACTACACAATACTACCTCTAATGATAATGAAGCGGATAATGTGACCCCCACCCATCACTGTCATCATCACTAGCATTTATGAAAAATCAGTTTCCAAACATTGTCCTGAGCACTTTACATACTTACTAATGGTCACAAGATGTTTATAAACCAAGTTCACAAATGTGGGAACTATATCACTGAAAGCTTAAGTAACGAATCTGGGAACGCACCAGTTTGCAAATGGCAGGACTGGAGTTGAAACTTTGGTCAGTTTTTTCATGGTTTTAAACAAAACATCAGAGATGATAGTAAAAGAGAATGAAGTATAGTATGGATGAAGCATGTAACCCAGTACCTTGCACATAGCAGATGCTGCAAATAGCTGCTTAATGAACAGATGCAAACAGTGTTTGAAAATTCCAATGTATTGTCCTTGACAAAGCTGACACTCATTAACCTCACTCTTCTCATTCTGACCTTGGAAAGGACACATAATACAGCATCTTTTATTAGAACATCTCATTCTTTAAATATTTAATAGCAATGTTATATGACCAGTATGCTTTTAAGTTCCTTAACTGTTATCTTACACGTCTTTTTATCTACTAAATGAGTAGCATAGCATTAGAATTCATAAACAATTTAGTTTACATTACACAAATACCTGTGGACTGATGGAACTCTAGGTTCTGGATCATAATAGATTCTTAATTCTTGAATCCTTAGTTTTCGAATTGTTCCCAGAAAGTGATCATATAGCCATCTGCCGGCTAACCTGAAAGAGTTAACTGCCCTCTGTGAAGAAACACAGAGCTACCAGTAGAATTTTACTTACCTTGACTCACCACTGAGTCAGGCAATCAATCTTACTTGATTCCTATTTCAGATTCTCATCACAGATAGTTCTCTCTCTTTCTCTCATCTCTCTCTCGCTCTCGCCCTCCTTCCTTTCCTCCATCCCTCCTTACATCTTTTAAATTTTGCTTGTCTTTCTCCCTGTTTTTAACAGACTGGAAAAAAACTCCAGAGTTGATCATCAGACAGGTTTTATAAAGGCAACAGACTTTAATCCTGAATTCCAGAAAGAATTTGATTCAGCTGTCAGTTCCAGAGGAGGAAAGGAGTGTTTCAGGGGGCAAAATATAAAAAAGTAGAGTAAAAGTAAAAGACAGATATCACAGCTTTGCAACAACTCAATTATATCAGCCGGACAGTGGGAAAAGGAGAAGTAAAAAATGTCTTACAAAGACACCAAATTTATCAAGGAAGTAAATAGTACAGTTTGAGAAAGTATACCTCCCTTCCTTTCCTTATCCCCATCTTTCAGGCTCTCCCTTAATTCATGAGGTCTATCATTTGGTTTTCTATTTCCAAAACATCACACAGACATCAAAACATTCAGGAAAGCTAAAGAGTACAGGAATGACCCTAGGGAATTAAATGGAAGATGGATAACAAGTTTCTAATAATTGCACTGTCAAGTTCTTGACTTCTACAGGTAAGAGAGGGAAGAAATATAAATAACTAAACCCTTCTCTAAATGGAGATACTATTTTAAAAAAAGGAAATGATAACCACTCAGGTAATATTAGATATACAATATGTATCAGTGTTTGGAAGTTAAGCAAAACATTTGCTGAATTTAGTAATGATGAAAATAGTGAATTAGTGCTTCATATTCACAGTGACAGCATAAGGTCAAGGCCATATTTCTCTTGTTTTATAAATGAGAAATCTAAGGCACAGAGAGAAAGTGACTTGCCCAGGATACCAGCTAGTAATTGGGAGAAAAGAAATTGGAATCTTAGCAGTTTCATTCTGAAATTTGCAAGCTTCATGCATGCATCTTCTGAAACACACAACCCAACTACATGTGGAATAATCATATATCATATGCCATAATTATTACTTACAGAGAGTGTCAGGGTTTTGCCCTTTTATCATTTTATGATGGTTTTTTTCTAATTAGATTTTAACAAGCCTGTTTTCATTGACTTCAATAAAAAAGAAGATGCCAGAGGCCCATTTAACTTAAACTTTCACTCTTTGCCTCTAGCTGTCAATTCATCACGCAGAAATCACGGACTTGTTCTAGACAGCCATCCTTCCTTCAAGGGCTAGCAATGAAGTGAATGAGGAAAGCAATGAAGGGAATTTTCCAGAAAAATTAGGGCCTTTGACAGGCTTTGCTACTGTGGAAGTTTTATTTTAGAGATAAAACAGCAAAGGCCTATGCACAAAGGTAATTTCAGTAATATCCAGATGCGAAATCTTCATTTAGTTCTTGAAGAATAAATGCATCTCTCTAACATATTGCCTGAAGCTAACCTATTTTGGAAGTCAGAATTGTATCCTTGAAATAGGAATTCAGTATATCATATGCATTTATTCAGTCATATAATCAATATGGCACCTATCTTTGCATGAGGCTAAAGCTATAATTATAAAAAAGTCTGAGACCCTGCCCAGATAGGCTCATGGGATTTTGTGGGTAGAGATGGAGGAATTAGGGAGGAGGAAGACACAGGAAAATAAACAGCTATTGTACAATTAATTATTGAGTGAAAAGGGGAGATTCTAAGATACTGTTGAATTAGAAGAGGAAGTTCTTAATTATGGCAAGACCCAGGAAGGGTACAGGTATCTGGAAAGATTTTACAGAGAAGTAAATTCGGTGTAAAGATTTGAAAATGAGCAGGAGTTCACCAAGAATATGGATGGGGAGATGGACATTGGCTTCTAGTTACCCAACAAATTAATCCAAATTCCTTTCATACTGAATATATAAGTTAATGTTTGTGGAATGCTTATTTTTGAATAGTGTTCAACTGTTGAATATTATCGGTAATATTAGTTGAGTAAATATTTATTGACAATTTATTCTTTCTGCCTAGATTACGCCACTCTCAGTCACGTCATGTCAATTGGCTCTCAATCTGCTGTTGACTCTCCCATAATAATCAGACCAACCACCTTTAGGTATAAAAAATATGATAAATACTTGTAGATTACTAGGATGTACATCCAGTGGAACTCCTACCACCATAATAGTAGGTATGTACCTCATACATTATTTATTAATGGTTATGTAATAATCTTATCTATCATATACAAAATAATGAGGAGCTTATCAAGACAAATCTATGCAGCTTGGCCCCATAAACTCTCTGTTTCTTACCACAGGAATGAGAGGTAGACCAAGGAAAGCAACCACAACTGGATGGCAGGAAATTTTAAATCTCAAGAGAGTACAAGTACAAAACATACTTTATACACAAGTACCACATACTTTATTCAACAATACCCTCTTTTACCTTATGTTCTAATGAGGCATGTCAATGGGTAGAAAGTCAGCTGGTAAAATAAATATAAAATAAAATTGTGTAGTATGTTGGAATATGATAAGTTCCGTAGAGGAAAATATAGAGAAAATATAGGAAAGTTCTATAGAGGAAACTATAGAGAGCTACAGATTAGAAAAGGGGCAAACAGTTCTTAGATACCATTGTTGGGATAAGTCTTGAAGGAGGTCAGAGGGTATTAGCTCATGGGGTATCTGGGATGAGAGTGGTCTGAGCAGAGGGAAGAATTTGCGTAAAGACATTAAGATGAACGTAGACCTGAGACACTTAATAAATAGAAAGGTTGTGATCGTGAGTGGCCAGAATAAAAAAGGATTAGAAAACAGTAGATGAAGTCAAGGATATCACTGGGGTAAGAGGAGGGCAAACACAGACAGAGTCTTCTGGACACTGAAAGAATTTTATTCTGAATGATATGAGCAACCTGTGTTTGTAACATTATGACATGATCTGACTTAAGTTTTAATAACCTCTCTGAGGCTGCTACTTTGAGAATAAGTGTAGATTTTGGAAGATATAACACAGAAGCAAGGCAACCAATTCATCAACTATTTTAGTTTGCAGGTGAGAGCTGATATTTGAATCTGGGTAATAGCAGAGGAAGTTGCAAGAAATGTTTAGATTCTGGATTAATTTGGAAGATAGAGCCAACAGATGTGTGAACATCCAGGCACTTCCTTCACCCTGTGATTGTGGACAGAGGGGCTCTAGCAGTTCCAGGACAGTGTTAGCGAGCACCCACAAGCAAAGCAGAAAGAAGCGGACAGAGAAGTGCTAGAAATACTCAAAGCAATCTGAAGGCATCTAGTAGAGCACCAATAATGTCTACAAGAAATCCAGTATCCAGTAGTAGTTGGCTCTACAAGGCAGAAGTTAGGAGAGAAGTATGGTCAAGAAACATGAATTTAAGCATCTTTACAAATAGTTCATATAAAGCATGAGCCTGGAGATGTCCCTCGATTAAATAAGTGTCAACTGACAATAGAAGGGGAGCAAAGACTAGTCCTGAAGCCTGCTGACAATAAAAGGTCAGGGAGAAGAAGGGACAGGAGGAAAGAAGACTGAAATAGAATTGCCAGTGAGGTAGGAGGAAAACTAGAACACTTGTAGCATTGTGTAAGTCAAACAAACAAACAAACAAGTTCATTAAGGAAGACGGAATGATCAACTGAGGAAAGTGCTATTGAATTGATAGGGAAGATGGGAGATGAGAAATGACACTGGATTTGGAAACATGGCAGTGACTGGTGACTTTAACTTGAATAGTTCTGTGGAAAGGTGCGGAGGAAAGCCAACTTTAAGAGACAAATAGCAGGAAAAGAATTGCAGACCATCAGTATAAACCACATTTCTAGGGGTTTTGCTGCAACAGGAAGCAAAGAAACAAGGTAGCAATTGACAGGGCAAAGGAGAGATTAAAGAGGATTTTTTTAAGTGGGAGAAATAAGAACACGTGTGTACACTACTAGAAATGATTCAGAAGAGATGTAAGATCTCTTAAAGGAATTTTCTGCTTCACAAGGATTACTTGAGAGACAATTTCAGTAGCTCTCTTATAAAGTAGAATGTACAGGCAGCCAGCAGAAACTTGGATAATGGACCAGAGGCTGAATTTCAAAATATGCCTGAGTCAACCTAACATATAGTGTATACAACCACTTAATATTATTCCTTTAATACTCAAATCATTATGCTGATTAAAATATTTTTAAGGTTTAAGTAAATGATAGGTAATCTTATGTATTTTTTTCTCCATCAAATATATTTGCTTGCCATTCAATAGCAAATTTCATGTGGTTTGTAATATGCAGAGTGTCTGCATTGGACATAGACAGAGATATGAATATAATAATAATGAAAGATGCAATTTCTTAACTTCAGTATCTTAGTTTTATTGGAGAGATCAAACATACTATGCTGAAATAATATGAAGTAATAACAATATTTAACATTCATTGAGCACCTACATGTGTGATAAACATTGTGAAAGCACTGCACATCCATTATCTATATAGGACTTCCTCAGCCTTAACACCACTGACATTTTGAAGTGGATTATTCTTTGTTTGGGGTGGGGCTGCCCTGTGCATTGTGTGAGTTCCCATGTTTTCTACCCACTGTATGCCAGTAGCCATCTCCTTTCCTCCAGTTGTGACAAATAAAAATGTCTCCAGACATTGCCAAATATTTCCTCAGAGGTAAAACCCTCACCTTGTTTGATTTATGTTACATTGCATAAACTTCTAAGGAAGATACTCTAATTACCTTCCATTTTATAGATTAGAAAAAAACTAGAAAACTCAACTTATTAACATAGGTGCCCAATTATTTCATGACACTAGTCCAATGTCTATATGCTAAGATTTTTGAAGACACACTGTGTGGTCAATAAAAAATGCCTGCATTAAATTAGAAAAGAACAAACTTATGAATCTGTAAAGGAAATAGCATAAAACACTCAGCATATTCTAATAAATCATATATCTCCACTCTTCAAAAATAAAAGGATTTAATCTGGTTGTATTTAATGAATCATCCCTTTATCAAAAAATATTTATTGAACATCTCTTATATATGAATCTCTGCTCCATGACCCATGGGGACAAGGTGCATAAATTAGGACATAATTATAGGGAAAGGCAAATAGTTTTAGGCAAAAATAAATATTCTATCACAAGGTAAAGCTTGATTAATTACCATTTGAGTAATAGAGAAAACAAGACTTATGAGTTTCCAAAGAAGAAGAAATATTTGAGAGTTAGTCTGAGAAGATTTCTAGAAGCATGAGTTGAGTTCCATATTGAATAACAAAAGACATGGGTAGGAATCTCTGGAATAGTGATTAAGTGAACAAAGAGACATTGAAGTGAGAAAATTCTAGAGGAGTTTGGAGAAGAATGGGTAAAAATGTAGGGCAGAGTGGAGGATTGATACACAGATTTATGAGAAATGAGACTGAAAACATGGTGATGGACTGCAGGGTGCTGAGAGATAAAATGAAGAGTTTTGTCTTCATCTTTCAATAATTACATAAGATTTGGGGGAACAATACAACACAATGAATGTAGCTTTTCAATTAAACTGATAACTGTTGCCTAGAACCTGTTACAATGAGGAACTCAGAAGATGTGAAGACCAGGGTAATCTAGAATATTACCCAGAATTAAGATGTTTAACTTAGAAAGGTAGTGGTCACAGTGAATAAACTATGGTCATTCAAAGAATATCTGTAAAACTAGATGGATTAAGGTTGTGTTCATTTCAGCAATGATGATCACATTGATTCTAATCCATACACAGTAGAACTGATTATGGTTGCAAAATCATGAAGATAGTCCCAATGATCAGATTAGCAACAGCAGTCATCAGTCATGCAACCAGTTCTTTGAGCTAGCTTCCTTGATGTTGCCATGCTTGTTTGATTGCTTGCTTTTTTTTTTTTTTTTTTTTTTGGTACTTCAGTGGTGTGTCCTGAGGTGCTCTATATCTTGACGTGCAGTGGAAGATCTCCTAAAAGCAACCTCAGTGTTATCATTTAACTATGCTCTAGGGAGCATGACTACTAAAGTTATTATCTATACGAGGAACAGGAAAATGGCATATTGAGACCATTATCTGATTCAGAGAATTCACTACCATAGTGACATAGCCTACTAACCAAATGGTACCTGTAAATCAGCCTGAGGGGTCAAGATAATGTTCTCCATTCTCTATCTTGCTTGGTCATATTTTTTGTAGGTTATTCTTTTTCTTCTTCATCTCCCTCTCAAGTCTCTCTGCCGAAACTTGATTCTTTCATTTAAGGATGGTAGAGGAACTAGATGAAAACCAGTTAGCATTGAAACATCTATATTGCTCTAGGGAAGGGAGATGTAGAATAGGTAATATGGGAACTTGACTTATATTTCCCACATCTTCATAGATAATACTGGGAAGGGAATTTGACAAATTTTGTGACATGGTACCATCCAAAACATGATGCAGATGATGATAACAGCAATGTCTGGAATAACTTTCTACATATATTAAATTGGAGAAGACCCACATAGTTCCAGAAGCTCAGGAAAATCCCTCAGGCCACCCAAATAAATGTCCCATCTGCTTACCGATGCCTGAAATTACATAGTAAGAGTTTCATTTCTTAGCCCCAAGCTTTTGATTCCTGTTAAAATGCAAATCTCCTGGGCATGGCAATACTCTAAGTTGCTGCTATATCCCAGGGGGGAAATGATTTTCAGAGACTTTCTTTAAAACATATTTGGACAAGGAGAGAGTATGAGGCCACTGGACCCTGGAAACAGGTGGAACAGTAAAACCTTAATAGATAGGGGCTGGGAAGGGGTAAGAAAAGGGAATACAAAGAGGAGAAGAATGCAAAATGCAAGAGGGAGTTCATGAAAAGATCTTATCTTTTCTGCATCTCAGAGTTGATATTGCTACATGAGAATGAGATTACTTTATTATTTTGTATCCTCTGTATCCAGGTGCTGCAGAATTCAATGTATGGAGCACATGTATAACTGCACACGTGTAGCTAGGGTAGGAGTAGACACTCATAATCTGATAAGGATGATTAATTGTGATATCTCTTCATCAATTTGGGTTGCGGTGCCAAAAAAAATTACCCTAACCCAACCATCTCCCCCCTTTTTTATTTACAGTGTTTCTCTTTTAAACATAACTATGTAGTTCTAGAAATTTTCTTGGAAATTGCTATACATTTCTCATCAGGCGTCTAATACACAAAAGTGTCCCAGGTGCCCCTTAACCACTCTCTGAAATAGCATCACTGGTTCATTCCAGGTGGTTCATTCACCTCATGTCACTAAACTGTTGAAGATTGCTCTTATGTAATCTGTATAGATTGTCACTCCAAAGGACTCATGAACAAGCCCTGTGGCAGCCTTCAAGTTTCTTAAAAATGCTTTCTTTCACAAGAAATTTAGTCTTGTTTAGGTTGAAATCAATGATAAACATCTATAAGATAACAAAAAGGAATTAGCACAGTTTTTAAAGAAAATTATATTTCCATCTTTCCCAAAACTCTCTGACAAAACAAGGAACCCCTTTATGTATAGTTGAATTAAAGGAAATGCTTTTTAAGTGAGAAAAAATATTTCCATCATCATCTATTTTTTTCAATTTATATTTGCATAGTTCGGATTTGTTTAAATATACTACTATCAGTATGCTTTATCTATTTAGATACAGTTCAGGAAAATCATGAGAATTGAGAAAAGAACAGCAAAAATGTCTACTTTTTATTCTATATTAGAGCTAAATTCTCACCTAATTGTCTCTAACTTTAAAAAAAATGATGAGAGTTTACCTTTATCTCTTTTACATGGAAAGAAGTGACCAATTCAGGCAGGAGGTGACACCCTGTCATGTCAATTTCAACAACTTAGGTTGATATTATATCTCAAGGCCTCTGAATTCTGAAGATTTGGAGAACGTCCAGTTTATTCTCTTTATTTAAACAGATGAAAACTGAGCCAGGGAGGTTGAGTGATGCACCCAAAGACTTCCACTAAAGCAAGTCCTTGATGTGGTTTCCTGATTCCCTGCACAGTGAGCATTTCATTACAGCATTCTGCCCCATTGAAAACGGTAAATATACTTAAGATTTTAGGCTTTGGTGAGTTTCAAAACATCCACATACTTAAACTTTTATGAAACTCAGAGAGAAACTAGTGAAAATTCCTGGGTGGAACAATCCAGAACGAAGAATGGAATTTCCAATTTGTATTAATTGCTCAGGAAATGAAGGTCTGAAAAGGTCAAGTAGCCAGATTTCATACAACTAGTCAATAGTAAAGTTGAAACTAGCACCGTAAACTTCTGTTTAATCAACTCAGCAGTGTGACCTCTTTACATGCAAAATAGGCAGAGAACAACGTATTGATATAGAGAGGGAGAGTTGGTGAAATACCAAGTTCTCACCGTTGGAAACCATGGCTAGAGTTCACAGGTAGAGACATTTATGAAGAGGGTAGCCATGATCAGAAATGTTCTCTAAAGTTGTGAAAGAGTGCTGTTCAGATTTCACATGCCAGAGATGCAAATAGAGTTGTTGAATGTGAACAAATACCAAATCTCCAAAAAAGTGTGAGGAGGTGGGGAAAAAAGTGGAAAAGCACTCGACGTGCCTTGGGCCTAATATAAATCAGAATTTCATGCAAATGCCAAAATTTTTCAGACTGTAATATGCATTCCTAAGTGACTCACTTTCTTGCAGTATATAGAAGATGCAAAATCAACACTTTTGCAAACTGTCGTTCCAGTATACAGACATATAATCCTTTCTCTTTTAAATATTGGAGTATCTTTTCCTCAAGAAAACAGATTCTTTCATGAATAAATAATCAAGTCACAATTGTCTTTATATACCCCAGCCCTCTCCCATATGTAGCAGAATGCCTACATACAGTAGATTCCTTTAAAAATACTTTTTAAAGAAATTGGGATCCATGGGTGTCTCAGGGGTTTGGTGCCTGCCTTTGGCCCAGGGCATGATCCTGGATTCCCGGGAGTCCCTGCGTGGAGCCTGCTTCTTCCGCCTGTGTCTCTGCTTCTGTGTGTGTGTGTGTGTGTGTGTGTGTGTGTGTGTGTGTGTCATGAATAAATAAATAAAATCATTTAAAAAAAAAGAAAGAAGGAAATGATCATATGGCCAAGAGTAACTCAACACAGATAATTACTTGAAAAAAATGAAAATTTCTGCAAAGGAAGAAGACTGATGAAAAGAAAACTAGAAGAAAAAGAAAAAAGGTTATTTATGCATAAAATATTTCACAAATTTAATCGCACAAATGTATACGCCCCCAAAAAGTCACCCACCTTAGTTGTTTCTCAATAAATATGCATCAGGTATCTGCTTTGTGAGAGACAGATGTCAAATGTTGTCAGTCGTAAAGCTTCGGTGAATGAGGTGGGATGATAGGAGCAGAAATAAGATGGTTGATAAACCACAAACACAGAAATCAGAACAATCTGGAATAAAATCTTGCCTTTTCTGTTTACTATCTACATAACCTTAAGCTACTTATTTAAAGCTTCTAAGGATCACTTTAACATCTAAAAACTGAAGATAGTACTTAAGTATCAGATTGTCGTGGAAGCTAAACAGAATAAGGCACATAGAGCAGCTAGAGAAATCTTTCCATGTGTGGTGAGTACATACTACTCTCCTCTCTTCATTTTCCTCATCTGGAGTTACCTGGACAATGATAAATAAATGAAAGAGATAGCGAGAATAACACAAAACAATCCTATTAAACATGGGCAAAGGATATGAATAGATATCTTTCCAAAGAAGACATGAAAATGGCCAACGGGCACATGAAAACCTGCTTGACGTCACTCATCATCAGGGAAATGCGGATCAAAACCCCAATGAGATATGACCTCACACCTGCTAGGATGGCTTTTTAAAAAAAGACAACAGAGAAGTGTCTGTCAGTGAGGATGTGGAGAAAAGCAAACTCTTGTGCACTGTTGGTGGGAATGTAAGTAGAAACAGCTACGGTGGAAAACAGCATGGAGGTTATAGGAGCCAAGAGCAGGCTGCCCCAAGATGGGTTACTTTGATATGAACATCATTTTGAGTTAAAAGCAATCAAAATCCATCAGCTTCAGGAAAAGCTCTTTACCTCCCCCTCACCCGCCTGATTCTACCATGGAGACACCTTTTAACAGAGATTTTTCTTTACCTAAGAAACTTATATACATTATAGGGCAAATATCTTAGTTTTCCAAACATCTCCTTTCACCATTTTTTTTTAAAGATTTTATTTATTTACTTATGAGAGACACAGAGAGAGAGGCAGAGACACAGGCAGTAGGACAAGTAGGCTCCCTGCAGGGAGCTCAATGCAGGACTCGTTCCCAGGACCCTGGGATCATGCCCTGAGCTGAAGGCAGACGCTCAACAGCTGAGCCACGCAGGCATCCCCTCCTTTCACCTTCTTGCCAATGGTCTTTCTCCCCTTTGTATTTTTAAAGCCCTACCCCTCTCTTTAGCTTATATAAGCATCATGTCATTTAACTGTCTTTGGAATTTCTACGTCTATGTGGCTTCCCCTATGTACACTATTATTTTTTTTTTTTTTTAAATATTTTTAATTTTTATTTATGATAGTCACAGAGAGAGAGAGAGAGGCAGAGACACAGGCAGAGGGAGAAGCAGGCTCCATGCACCGGGAGCCTGATGTGGGATTCGATCCCGGGTCTCCAGGATCGCGCCCTGGGCCAAAGGCAGGCGCCAAACCGCTGCGCCACCCAGGGATCCCCTATGTACACTATTAAATTTGATTTTTTTCCCTATGAATCTGTCTCATGTCAATTTGATTCTTAGTCCACCTAGAATGACCTAGAAGGGCAGACAAAATTTCTCGTCCTCAACAAGATTCTTCAAAAAATTAAACAGAACTACCATAGGATCCAGTAATCTCACTTTAGATACCTATCCAAAGGAATTGAAATCAGTTTCTTCAGAGCATATCTGCACTTTCATGTTTATTGCAGCATTAATATGGAAACAAGGTGTTTATCTGTCAACAGATGAATGAATAAAGAAAATGTGAGATATCTATATATCTATATCTATATCTATATCTATATCCATCTATTCATCCATAAAAAAGAAGGGCATCCTGCTATGGATGAAACTGGAAGATAATTATATTAAATGAATAAGCCAGACAGAAAAAGATAAATACTATATGGTGTCACTTATATGTGAAATCTAAAAAAAAAATAAAGTGTCAAACTTATAGAAACAGAAGTCAAAATGGCGGTGGTGGTTGTCAGGAGTCAGATGTGGGGAAATGGACAGATATTGGTCAAATGGTCCAAATTTTCAGTTATTGGATGAATAATTTCTGGGGATACAATGTACAGCATGGTGACTATTGTTAATAATACTCTTGTATATTGACGTTTGCTAAGAGACTAAATCTAAGTGTTATTACCACACACACACACACACACACACACACATGATTATTATGTGAGGCGATGGATGGGTTAATTAACTTGATTGTGGTAGTCATTTCATAATGTAGATGTCTACCAAACTGTCATGTGGTATACCTTAAATATATACAATTTTGTCAATTATACTTCAGTAAAACTGAGGAAAAAAAGAGACACATGGCTTTTATGTGTCCCAAATAGAATTAACCCAGAAATGAAGGCTCTATCCAATGGGCTTAGATGCTCTGTCTATACCTCTATTTGGTTCTCTTGTTCACAGAAGATAGTTGGTACACTACAAAGAAAGTGAGTATTTCCAGGACAGCATAGCTCCTTTATGAGGTGGACTCTCTCTGCCCCAAAGGAGGTGATGCCAGGCACAGCCTGAAGTGTTACTAACCAGTGTGTTCTCACCGTACGCTTGGGACCTGCTTTTCAGCTCACTCCCACCCAGCTGCTGATAGCAGATCAGTGGGGTTTGGCAGAGATGGACTAAATATTCTTCACTACTGTTTGCTGTTTTTCTAGGCATTCACCAGGCTACATTGTGCAGTCTCTCTTCTACTTAAATGTGGCAGCACAAATGAGTTCTGACCTATTTTTAACTAATGGAATTGAGCAGAAGTGGTTGAGGCCCTTTAGCCCCACAAAGGTGTTCTCAAATCTCTGTGTTCTTTCGCCTTTGACCTACTGATGTTCATAGATATGGTGACTTTGAAAACTATCAAGGGGAGAAGACAGGATCCTGAACTACTGAATAGAGAGCTGCCAAACAGTCTGGACGTGAGCAAGAAGTAACAGCTAGCTGTAACCCTACACAGAGTTAGGAGGGAAATATCTCCCTTGGTCATTACTCAAAAGTGTATGTGGCTGAACAAGCTATTTGAGCAGATAAGAACTGGCTCCTCTGATAAATTTGAGAAGGAAGATGAAGGGGCACTTCGTTGCTTTGGGCTCTCACCAGTGTTCACATAGACAAGACAGGCAGTGAACAGCAACTTCAGAATGATTTAAAGATGCCAAAAGGACTTCTGGTCTCTACATACCCCCTCAATTCCTACCCAGTAGACTTTTAACTTCTCATGCCAAGACTGTAAGAGGAACAGATAAATATAGCAACAAAAATGTCCTTGCATTTTCTTCCCTGTACGTGGTAGGCATCAAATGTATACTTACTGAGTTAAAAAGATGAATTAGAATGACTCTCCCAAAGCTGTCTCAACGTCTATCTCCTGAAACAGAAAGCAAAGCTATTTTTATTCACAAATGAATTCAGAGTTGCTGACATCGATTATACGGGGATAATAAAACTTACATGGTGAGTTGATTAACACCATGGGCCATTCCCCGTGGGCAACGTTTAATGGGCAGCTCCGATGGTTCTTTTTATCCAAGAGGCATCAGGTTGCAGGGGAGAAAAAATAATTTTCCCTTTACTCTTCTAGGTTGTTGGCTGAGACCCCCTTTCATAACAAACAGATTCACAGGAAAAAAAAAAAAACCCAGAAATTTAATAACATATATACCTCCTATATGCCTGGGAAACACCAGGAAAACTGAGTAACTCCCTCATATGGCTCAAACCACCAACCTAAACACCAGCTTTGGTCTTTACCAAAGAAGATGGAGCACAGGAGAGCCAATAATGGGAGGCTATTAGGAAAAGCACAGCAAACAAGGGTAAGGTTGTCATGAAGATTTAGCTCTTTGCCATCCTCACTGATAAAAGTTTCTTAGAGATTTAGTCATTTTTCTCTTCCTGGTACAGAATGGGGGATATCCTTACAAATGAATAGTTCCCTTATAAATGCAAAGGTCTCTTATAAAAAGGGGACTTCAACTCAATATTCAGAGCTTTTTCTTTTATTTTTTTTTTATCTGCTGCTGCCTAAAAATAACCAACCTAAAATAATCCTTATGCCAGGGACATATTTTGGACTGGCAGATTCTGTTTCCCCTCAAGGTACAAAGAAGGTAAATCTCAGAAGGAAGGATGCACTGCCAATGGAGAGAGTTGCTTAGAGTGAAGGTGAATTCCTCCTTTAAGATTTACCTCCAAATGGCCCTGCCAGCACAGTGCTGGAAGAGGTAAACAAACTAAAATGAACCCAATCAAATAAGCCCTGCATTTGGATAGCACAATGATGAATTCAGGCCCTAATATATCAATTAATGCTATTAAAAATATTGCACATAATTTGCATTGAAAGCAGAAAAATGATAAAGCAATTTCCTTAGGATTGTGTATTAGACAAAATTCTTTGATCTTACATTCTACATCCAGGGCTTTAGAATTTAAATTTATTTACTTCCCCATTCTGTAAAATGAATGGAGAACATTCCAACAAATGATAATGTGGGATTGATGAACCTATAACTATCAGGTTTTCAGTTTACTCGGAAGAAAAATAGTACAAATGCTGAAGTATTAATATTCAAAGAGAATGATGAATGCCTTACTTCCAGATACTTATTTATGGATAGGAAACATGCAGCTGTTTTTTTTTTTTTTCTATTTTATTTCTGGTTTGAGAAAGTTACCAACACACCAAATGCAATATGTCACTCTTCAAAATTGACTTGTTTCCACTTTAGCAACAAGTCCTTGAACTAAGGAAATTCTATAAGCTGGTCAATTTGTTCTCAGAACCAATTCTAAAATGATTTGGTTGGAAGCACAGATGTAAAAGATTCAGACACTGAACTGGATCCAAAAATATTGTGCCAATCACTTTCATTTTGCCAGATTCAACTGACCGCTTTTACTTCTCCCCAGAACTTGTGACCAGCTCTGACTCTAATATGTAAGGACGAGGGTCAATGATTAGCTCTCTGATACCAAATTACACCAGAAACCTTGAATTTTCAGGATTAAATACTGTGGACAAGGATTGATAGCTACTGTCGCATTCAAAAATCATCCTGATTGGCTCCCTCCCAGCATCTCCAGCTGCGTCTTCTTGGCTTCCCCCTGAGATCCCTTCCATATTCCCTACCCTCCAGGTGTCAGATTGTGATTTCCAGATAGGTCCTACTTTCCCTTCTATACCTTTGTATCTGCTATTACCACTCCTTACCTAGAATACCCTTTCTTTCCCTCCATTTTGTTAATTCCTATTAGTCCTTGAAAATTCCCCCAAAATGCCTTCCCAAGGAAACCTTTGAGCAGACAATATAGGAGTTTATCTCCTGCCATAATTCTGTCACAGTCCCAATCACAATGTGTAGTAATTACTTATTAGTTTGACTGTAAACTCTGAAAGTACCAATGGGGCTCATTTAAATCTTTTTGAGTGAATTAATGAATGATGGCAGAAAGCCAAATTTTAAATTAGTATCATCATAACCTCCATGATAAATTGAAGTGAAATTGTTGGATTAAAATATGCCTCTTCCACAGGACTGTGAACCCTTCAAGGACATCCACCAAGCCCAATACTTAGAATATAGAATGTATAAATGCTCAATGAAGGAATGTAATCACATATTTTATTAGATGTAACATTATTACTATTATTAACAGTGGGATAGAGGATGAGCCCATTCTTCCCACATCGTGCCCTGCCCCTATGCCTAGTGCCTTAATACATCAGTTCTTCTCAATAGCATATTCCATTTTCCCTTTGATAAATATGTATCTACAAATCTTATACCACAGAGTGAGTGTTGAGTTTTGATGTTCCTACCTTCATTAAAAGCTTCTGGAATGGGGCACCTGGGTGGCTGAGTGGTTGAGCATCTGCCTTTGACACAGGTCATGATCTCGGGGTCCTGGGATGGAGTTCTCAATCGAGCTCCCCGCTGAGCTCCCTTGCTTCTCCCACTTCCTATGTCTCTGCCCCTTTGTGTGTCTCTTATGAATAAATAAAATATTTTTAAAAAAAACTTTAAAAATTAAAGCCTCTGGAATCAGAATTACTCAAGGATTCTTAAGAAGTAGAACCAGGAAATTTTGCATCATGCTAATTTCTATGCAGTTGAATACATTCATCCATTTATCTAACCCATTTCTGTCGAGCGTTCAATGCACTATACTAACGTGTGTAGGACTAAAATTGTAAATAAGACACACAGTGTTATCATGGAATTTACATGTCAAAAGAGGATAAAGGAAAATGAACACATCTTCAGAATATAGCTGAGAGCTATAAAAAGTGAAAATATTTACCCAAACTATAGAATATCTGTACTTCTAATGTCTAGCAATCAGTCTATCATTGAAT
This sequence comes from Canis lupus dingo, assembly GCF_003254725.2. NCBI lineage: Eukaryota > Metazoa > Chordata > Mammalia > Carnivora > Canidae > Canis > Canis lupus. Next base: position 25,908,419 of record NC_064244.1, read on the forward strand.
AGAATTTAGACAACAGCGAGGTAAGAACACTAGTTACAAAGCTATTTCAGCAATTTTGGTGGGATAGGAATGACTGGGTTCTCTCTATATGTGTAGAAGGTAGAATGAACAAGATTAGATAAGCATGTAAGTGAGTGAAATAAAAGTGCAAGATGACATCTGCATTTCTAATCGACTAAACAGCAGTGCTAGTAGTTATTGAAATAGGGAAGACAATGAGAAAAGCATGTCGTGTAGTTATCAAGGAGGAGAGTCGATGAGTTCAATTTTGCATATATTAATCTACATACCTGGGGGACATCCATGTGGAGCTGTTCAATGTACAGCTGGGTATATGGATCTCAAAGGTTTATAGCTGGTAGCCACCTGCTTATGGAAAATCATTGAAGTCATGAAAGTGAATGTGATCTCCTAGGGGGACTGGGTAGTGCAAGGGGAAAGAATGGCCTAGTATATAATCTATAAATATTTTCACATAATACATGAACAGAGAGGGGTGCCTGGGGGACACCATTGGTTCAGCATCTGACTCTTGATTTCTGCTCAGAGTCCTGAGATTGAGCCTTGGGTCAGACTCCATGCTCAGCGTGGAGTCAACTTGAGATTCTCTCTCCCTCCCACTGCTCTTTCTCTCTCTGTGTCTCTCTCTAAAATGAATAAATATTAAAAACAAAACAAAACAAAAAACAAAAACAAAAACAAAAAACCACGAACAGAGAAATAGAGGCCACCAAAGAAGCCAAGGGCTAACAGTGAAATTAGGAGATTCTAAAAAGCAAAATAAGGAAGAATTGTATTTCAAGAAAACATGTCATTTGAGAGCTACCACTTGATAATGCTAAAAACAATTCATTGGTCTTGGCAACGACATGGATATTGATGATGTTGGCAAAAATTAATGGATATTGAATCTTGAATATCTATTGAATAATGAATAATAGAATCTTTGGAAGAAAACGAATCTTGATGGACACAGATGAAACCTACTGGGGAGACCAGAGTTAATTTAAAGTTATTTAAACAATGTAACTAGCACTATTATGTTAGTAGGGGAATCCTTTCTAAGCGTATAAGAACTGACAATATAACCTTATAGGTAAAGCACTGGGTTTGATTTCACTTCTCACCTCTTCCTTACTAACTAACCATCTGTGGTTACTTCAACACATTGTTTGGAGAGCTTCCAGTTTCTCATTTATAAGATAGGCATAATAATGAGAGCTATACTTGGGTTTTGGAAAAATTAAGCTCCCAACATAATGTCTAGGCGAAATTGGGCCCTGAAGAATGCGAAAAAATATAAATTATAAAGTTTATGGGGTCTTAGACTGCTGTCTGAGTAGAGAGACTAAGAAAGCAGAAAGAATGAGAAAGTTACCTGGGACATGGGAAATGGACTGGATAAGAGATGAATTAGAGAAATCATGGCAGGAAGAAGGTTGGGTGACCCTTGATGACTGGGATGCAGAGTTTAGATTTTATTTAAAGAGGAAGTGAATGCATACAGACTGGTGGGCTAGAAATTTCCTTCCCTGGTTATAAATTTCTTTGAAGGCAGAAAATTTGAAGGATATGGCTACAAAACTATCATCTTATCACCATGGACTGTCTTTGTCATCACAACGAATACTCGTGAATGCTTTGCATGTGCCAGGCAGAGCCCAGCCTTTTTCTGCATTATCTCGCGCAATCCACATCACAACCCAGGGAGGGACATACTACTATTATCTTCATTTTAATGATAAGAAAAAAGGCTTAGAGCAGCACTCACTTTACTTAAAGGGCACAAAATCAGTGAGGAGGAGATCCGGAATGAGGAAAGTGCCATAGGACGCTGCTTCAAGGAAGGGATATTCAGAGAACATTGAGTCAAAAACCCATTACACAAATCATATCACTAATTCTCCCAGTAATACTGAAACCAAATCTGAGAGAAAAAAAAAATGCTGCCGGGCAAGGAATTAAGAAATAATTAGTAGTAGAGGCAGGCAATGGCTGCTAATTTTTTTCTTCTGGGTGTTTTTCTTAAAACATAGACCTTTTTGCTGCCCAGTAAATGAAGGGTTAAGATACACATTTTGCAACTCTTCAAGGAGCTGTAATTAAGACTTGGCATGTATGATGTGGAAAATGTTGTAGTCTGATCCTTACCAATTTAGGTGGACTTTTGGTTCTTTTTCTTTTTTCTTTTAACCAGCATAGAACAATTCTATTATTTTTAATAAGGACACAGCTCTTTTTTTCTTTTCTTTCTTTTAAATGAGATTTCCTTTATTTGAGAGAGAAAGAGAGAGAGTATGAGCAGGGGTGGAGGGGTAGAGAGAGAAACAGACTCCCTGCTGAGCAGGGAACCCAATGGGGGGCTATCCCAGGACGCTGAGATCTCCGCCTGAGCCAAAGGCAGATGCTTAAATGTCTGAGTCATCCAGGCACCCCAGGACACAGGTCTTTCTAATGCTTTCTTTTATGTTATCTTATGGTCTTTGCCATGAGCAAAATTTCTCCCTCCTACACCCTCTCACATTCCTACCTGCAATGTACTTAAATTTTACCTTATAGCCCCTTTATCTTTTCATTTTTCTGGAGTCTATTATTCCCTAATTCTGTAATTTTCTCATATAGCGAATCCAAACCCCATGGTTGATCACCTCAGCACATTTCACCAAGTCTGTAACTGCATTGCACCCAGGCTTTGTCAACTGCCTACATGGTGCACTTATCTTCTAGATCGGTAGGACTATCTGTTTTTTTACTCTTAGAGTGGAACAGTCAAACTCCTAGATTAAAGAACAAAACTCAATGGATTAAGCCATGAATTCATGATCTCTAATCCTAACTCACCACATGGTGCCAGAGACTCATGCTCTTTTGTCCTTGATACTTGGTTTAACTCTCCTCTTTACAATGTCTGAAAAGACAACGCTTCTCTTCAGTCCTCAATCCCCATTTTATCTTGGAAATTTATTTGCATGAGAGTTCATAAAGGAGATTGAGGCCATGAAATGAGAAACTACATGAACTCAGCCATCATCACTTCCTCTTTGCTGTTTGAGGTGTTTTTCTTCCTGTACAAGATCAGAGCTTCCATATTGACTCTTTTATTTATTTTATTTATTTTATTTTATTTTATTTTATTTTATTTTATTATTTTATTTTATTTTATTTTTTATTTATGAGAGAGAGAGAGAGAGAGAAAGAGGCAGAGACCCAGGCAGAGGGAGAAGCAGGCTCCATGTGGGGAGCCTGACATGGGACTTGATCCCGGGTCTCCAGGATCAGGCCCTGGCCTGAAGGCGGTGCCAAACCTCTGAGCCATCTGGGCTGCCCTCTTGACTCTTTTGTTCTAGCCCATTCTGCTTCCTTGGGACTTTTGTACCATGAGATATGCCTTCTCCCTCCCATATTTTTTTTTCTAATTGTTATTTTTATTTATTTTTTAAACAATTTTTAAAAATATTTTATTTATTTATTCATGAGAGATACACACAGAGAGAAGCAGAGACATAGGCAGGGGAGAAGCGAGCTCCCTGTGGGGAGCCTGATGTGGGAATTGATCCCAGGACCCCGAGATCGTGACCTGAGCTGAAGGCAGATGCTCAACCAACTCGCTACCCAAGAATCCCAAGATTTTTTTTCAAGTAATCTCTGCACCCAACGTGGAGTTTGAACTTACAACCCCAAGATAAGAAGTTGTATGCTCCACCAACTGAGCCAATCAGACAATCTTGTTTTTATTTTTAATCACTTGGGGTTTTTTTTAGTAATTTTAGACCTACAGGAAAATTATGAAGATAGTAGAGAGACTTCCCGTATGCCCTATACCATGTTACCTTTATCATTAATATCTTATTTTAGTATGGTACATTTATCACATTTAATGAAACAATATTGATAAATTGTCATTCATTAAAATCCATAGGTTTTTCAGATTTCCTTAGTTTTTATCTAATGTTCTTTTTGTGTTCCACAGTCCCCTCTAAGATACCATATGACATTTGATTATCATTCCTCCATAACCTCCTCTGGTTGTGACAGTATCTCCAGCTTCCTCATCATGGTGGGAGTTTTCATTTTTAACACTGTTTTATATTCTAATACTATGAGATGCTCCGGGCTCATCTTGCCTGTGTTTCATGCCCCAGTCCTACCATCAGCCATTTCTCCAACAAGCCCTGGCTCCCTATATTGGAGAATGGAATTAGAAATCCAGATCTAGGCACTAAGTCTGCTTGTTGCTACTGCAATGTCAGTGCCTCTAGGCCCTCTGAGCTATCAGAGTAACGAAATATTTGAATCTATGCTAATCTGTGTATGTATACATATCTCATAAACACATACATTTTTTCTATATGTAATCATCTGTTTCTATACTAGGCCAAGCATATGTTCATACTCATGTCCACAGTTCTAATCCATCACCATGTGGATTATTCTAGACTTCTTCCCTTGCTAAATTTTAATGTCCCTCCCTATAGATAAGAAATTTGGTTTCCACCACATACTATCCCTTTACTTGATTGTTCAATTGCAGTGTATGTACATAAACATGATTTCAGAATTGTTGACCCATTGGGAAAGAAATCTATCAACTAGAGTACAGTACTTATGCAGAGTTCTTTTGTGTTAATTTTTAGACTCCACTCAGTCCCAAAGCTACTTAGGTTACAACGTTCTCCTCTCCTTCTTCAGAGATATTGTTTCATATGTTTCTTTTTGTTTGTTTCATGCATTTCAACTATAGTTAGAGTCATTTGTGACATTCCACATTTTATAGCAAAATCTCCTGACCTTTTGGATGATTTTAATTTTTATTATTTTTTAAAGATTATTTATTTATTCATAAGAGACACAGAGAGAGGCAGAGACATAGCCAGAGGGAGAAGCAGGCTCCCTGCAGGGAGCCCGATGTGGGACTCCATCCCAGGACCCCAGGAGCACGTCCTGAGGCAGACACTTAACCACTGAGCCACTCAGGCATCCCTTGAATGATTTTTTTTTTTTTTTCAATTAGTACCTATTAAGTTTTTCTCTTCTTGTGGTAAAGTTCTGTGAGTTTTGACAAATATATTGTCAGGTACTGGCCATTACAATATCACACAAAATAGTTTCACCTCACCTGTGCCTCACCTGTTCAACACACTTACCCAAGAGCTCCTGGATTATCATCTGCATGATTTTTAAAGTTTTGCCTTTTCCAGGATGTCATATACAGAGAATTACACAGCCTTTTCAGACTGGCTTCTTTCAGGTAGCAATACGCATTTGCAATTCATCCAATATTCCACAGTTTGTTTATATAACCATGTATTAAAGGATATTTTGGTTGCTTCCAGTTTTGAGCAATTATGAGTGAAGCTGCTATAAACATTTGCAGGCATGTTTTTGTGTGGACATAAGTTTTCAAATCAGTTAGTTAAATACTTAGGGGCAAGACTGCAGGATAATGCTTAGCTTTGTTAAAAATTGTCAAACTCTCTTTCAACATGGTTTTACCCCTTTGCATTCCCACAAGCAGTGAATTAAACTTCTTATTCTTCTGCATCCTTGCCAGCAATTGGTATTGACACTGTGGCGAGAGGGGTTAAGAGTTAGCTATTCTAATAGGGGTATAATGATGTCTTTCTCAATGGCCAGTGATGTCATTTCTCAAATAGCAAATGATGTTAAATATCATTTCATATGCTTATTTACCATCTGTGTATCTTTTTTGGTGAGGTATTATCTGTTCAGATCTTTTTTGTTTCCTTTGTAGTTGTTGAGTTTTATAAGTTCTTTGTTTATTTTGGATACAAGTCCTTCATCAGATAGGAGTTTTGCAGAAGTTTCTAATTTTAAAAGTCCAATTTACCAATTTTGTTTTGTTTCTTGGATTGTGGTTTTTTGTATCATGTTAAAAACTCATCACCAAACCCACAGTTCTAATCCATCACCAAACCCAAGATTACATAAGTTTTCTTCTATGATTTCTTCTACAAGTTTTATAGTTTTGTATTTTACATTGAACTCTGTGATATATTTTTAAGTTTATCTAGGTTTCTTTATTTATATATGGATGCCTAATTGTTCTAGTACCATTTGCTGAAAATACTATCCTTTCTCTAGTGAATTATTTTTATTCCTTTATCCAAGATCATTTGACAATGTTTGCATAGTTACTTATGAGCTCTCCATTGATTTCTGTGTCTATTCTTTCATCAACACCAAGCTTTCTTGATTAGTATTAGTTATAGTAAGTCTTGAAGTTGGGTAGTGTGAGTCCTCCAACTTAAATTTTCATGAGAGACAGAGATAGAGAGGCAGAGACACAGGCAGAGGGAGAAATAGGCTCCCTGCAGGGAACCTGATGTGGGACTCCATCCCAGGACCCCAGGATCACACCCTGAGCGGAAGGCAGATGCTCAATCTCTGAGCCACCCAGGCATGCCTAACCTAAGTCTTTTTAAATTTAAAGTCAGTGGGTCTTGCTTTTTTTTTAAATTCACTTTGGCAATCTTTGTCTTGTAATTGGTATATCTAGATGATTCACATTTAAAGTGATTATTAATACAGTTGCATTAATAACCTAGCATGTTCATATTTGTTTTCTACATGTTGTATTCGTCTTTTTTTTTTCCCTCTTTCTTGGACTCTTCTGGTTTAATTGAGCATTTTATATGACTCCATTGTATCTCCTTTCTTATGATATCAAATACACTTCTTAAAAGAACTTAATGATTGCTCTCGAGTTTACAATTCAGCGTTTTTATCTAATTGAAGTCCACTGTCAAACAGCACTACACTATTTCATGTGTAGAGCCAGTGACTTATCACAGACTCTTCTAAATTCCCCATTCCCATCCCTTTCAGCACCCATTTCACTTATCCATGATTATAATTACATGATACCTTGTTCCTACTATAACTTTAAGTAATCTTTCGGTTTAATTAAGAATTTAAAAAGATGATGTTTTATTTTGCCTTTATTTTTCCTTTCTCTATGCTCGTTTATTCATCTAGATCCAAGTTTCTTACCTATATTATTTCCTTTTGCCTAAAGAACAATTTTGAGTTCAATATTGTCTTCAGAGAGACCTATTAGAGGAACTGGTATTTTGCTAGTGCTCAATAGTTAATCTGTGACTACTGAGCAAATCTATTAAGTGAGAAAAATGTGTCACCACATGATGTTATTATCTATTTACATATATCGTTTTTTCTCTATATCCAGTAGATTCTAATTTCCACAAAATAGGACTATGTATCTGTATAGCAAAGTCAAAATGTCAGGTACAGTGTCTGACACAACTCAGTGAATATCTGTTGAACTGAATTAGTGCTGCAATAGAAATATTAATGAATTTATACATACAAGCAATTTTCTTAATAGCATATACTTTTAATTATTAATTTGTGCATTATAACTATTTCATTAATATATCATTAATATAATTTTAATTTGCTGAATCATTTAAATTTCCAAACTCATGGAAAATAAGAGTTTGGGGTATTTGTCTCCAGTTAGAGGCTTGGACTGGAAATTAAGAGTAAGTATGACTAGTAATAGTTCTTTACATTTGCCTATTATTTGTAATTTTGTGAATGGCTTAACACACATGATCCCATTAAGGTACCACAGAAGCCATTTGCTTTTTCTCTCTCACACAAGTATTTTTTTTTATTAGATGATTTACTTCTTTTCCTCTGTAAATTTCAGCCTTTATTGCCACATGGAAAAAAGTGATAAATAAGTTGAGCTTATGCAAAAGTTTCATGATTTCATACCAACTAGGGAATCCTTATTACAATAGTGGGGCACTATCAGCCCCATGTAACTACCCTTCCAAACATTAGAAATGATATGAGTAATTACAACTATCATTTTAAAATATTTAAATTAAAAATTACAACTAAATTACAAAAATTTTGATTAAAAAGTTATTACTTGTTGCATGAGATTTGATATTTTCTGCAGGGCTTATCTGTCTTTGGTTCTCTATTGAGTAAAAAAGCATCATCCATGAACAAATTTAATAATCCATGATATAAATAAGTGCCTACGAAGATAATATCAAAATATATTGTAATATATATTTTATATATTTTTATATTTATATATTTTAATATGTTTAATATATTTTGTATGATAATTTTTATTGTAGCAATTTCTATATAATCACCATGACCTAAAAATAATAATTACCCTTTAGAGTTCCTCAAGAAAGTTTATGTTCCTCAAAATGAACAATTGGTACTAAAGGATACCATGGTTTTTTGTTTTGTTTTTTTTTCCCTAACCTAGTAACTTTGGTGTCATTGTAAGTCCAAAACTTCTTGAAGATTGAAAACAGTGCTTCTTTGGATGGTAGGATCATCTCTGGTGATATTCTAGATCCAGCCAAACTTAGGCTGAATTAGTCATCTTATTTCTGAAATACAAACAAGCAAGGAGATTTTTACTTTGTTATAGCCATGAAGCATATTAATGATGCTTCAGTATTGAAAATAGTGAACACTGATGATAACAGTCAAGAATAACCCAAAAATTAAAGGGAGATTTCAAAAGGTAACTAATCCTGTGGTCAATATCCTTCTAATATGTTAACTAGAAGAAGGAGGAAAAAAAAACTTAAGTAAACCCAAGAGATGATTGCAAATGAGGAGATTACATACTCAAGACTGGAAAGTTAAAAACAGAAAAATTGCAGATGGATCTTGAGAGTTTAAGATGTAAAAGAAAATCAAATGAATGAGATTTAATTTAGATAGACAAAATGCCTTTATTTAAGAAGAATAATGCCAACGGGATTTATAAATCAAGTGAATACCAATTAGAAGCCAAAATAGAAGAGAAAAACCACAGCAAAGTAGGGTTTTAATGTCAAAGGATATAACTAAAGATTTATAACTTGGAAAAATTCCACTTTTTTTGCATAACAGCGTAGACAGTTTTTGGAAACAGGCTTTTTTTTATGTTAAAGGTAAAACGTTCAAATTTGAAGAGTACACTAACCAACTCTACTCATTCAGGATGCAGAATAATTCAATTTACATTGAGTGTCAGGCATTGAGTTAAACACCAGAGGTTAAAGATTAATAAAATATAATCATTTGATGACTTTAGAGTCTAGTTAGAAAAAATGAAAGATAATCAGATAATCCCAATATGTTATTTTAAATATTGATTCTGATGCAAAAACCTTAACTATTTTTGGATTTAGTTAGGGAAATTATCCCTGAGCTTAGTGCCACCTGGAAAATTCCTTTTAAAATACCTTGTGAAGGGGTGCTTGGGTGACTCAGTTGGTTAAGCATTTGTCTTCTGCTCAAGTCATGATCTCAGGGCCCTGAGATTGAGCCCTAAATAGGGCTCCGGTGCTCAGTGGGGAATCTGCTCCTTCCTTTCCCTCTGCTCCTCCCCCCACTCATGCTCATGCTGTCTCTCTCTTGTTCTCTCTCAAATAAATAAAAAGAAAAATACCTTGTGAAGAACATTTTAATACATTGCATGTGGTTACAAAGGAAAACAAAAGTGATCACTGGTTTCACATATTCCATAACTTATAGAAAGGCCATATATGTATGTAAACAGAGACTCTCAAACACAGTCAAACATAGCTAACAGAAGGATGCATTATCATCAAGTAGCTCAGATGGCCATTGAAAACAGACTTAGCATGACAATGATGTAACATATGAATAATTGATTTTTTTCTTTTATTTAAATGTCCAACATTCAGATAAAGAGAAAGAGCAACACAGAGAGTAGCTCTTTTGCCTTTGGTGGAGTTCATATTTTTTTAGAAGTATGATATGCTGGTCTTTTTTTAAAAAAAATATTTTATTTATCAATGAGAGACACAGAGAGAGAGAGACAGAGAGAGAGAGAGAGAGAGAGGCAGAGACACAGGCAGAGGGAGAAGCAGGCTCCATTCAGGGACCCTGATGCAGGACTCGATCCCAGGACTCCAGGATCATGCTCCAGGCCAAAGGCAGGCACTAAACCGCTGAGCCACCCAGGGATCCCCAATATGCTGGTCTTTTGATTTGTCAACTGACTCTATGCTATGATAGTCTAGCTAATAAATCAAACATTAATCTTGGTGCTGCTGTGAAGATATTTTATAAATGTAATTGATATTTATTGATTTTAAGCGAGGCAGATTATTTTAAATAAACTGGGTGGGCCTGACTAAATCAGTTGAAAGCCATAAGAGTTGTACTGAGGCTTCTTTGAAGAAGAATTAATTTCACTTGTGGATCACAGCTTCAGCCCATGTCTGGATTCCAGCTTATCCCTCCTAACTGCCTGCCCTATGGGTTTTGGACTTACCTAGTTAACCCTTGAAATTACATAAACCAATTCCTTGGAATAAATCTTTAAAAAAAAAGAAAGAAAGAAAAACAATGCTTGTCTTGTAGTAAAGGATGCACAACATTACATTTACCCTTTTTTATCTTTTTAGTATATAATTCAGGGGCATCAAGCACATTCACAATGTTCTGTAACCATCAGTACCATCCCTCTCCAGAACTTTCCTCATGACAAACAAAAACTTTGTATCTATTAAACACTAACTCCCCATTAGACCCCTGCCCCCAGCCCCTGCTAACCTCTGTTCTACATTCTTCTCTAAGAAGCTTGACTGTTCTAGATATCACATATAAGTGTAGTCATGCAGTATTTGTTCTTTGGTGTCTGGCTTATTTCACATAGCATTATGTGATAAATCTCTTAATATGCATCTCCTACTGGTCCCACTTCTCAGGTAGGACCCTAAAAATACACATAGAATACCCATAAATAGACTAATTCATTCAAGACACAGCTTTTCCTGACCAGCCCATCCCATAACACTGTTCCTAGGAGGAATCAATGGCCCCCTCTTTGCCTTTCCATATTCTTTTTTTTCCATATTCTTTATACATATTCTTTTATGGCAGTTATTACCTTGTATATTTTTCTTCCTCATTTGATTGTGAGTTTTCTAAAACTTAATTTATTTAAAAAAACATTTTATTTAAATTCAATTTGTCAACATAAAATATAACACCCATTCCTCATCCCATCAAATGCTCTCCTTAGTGCCTGTCACCCAGTCACCCTATCCTGCCACCCCCTCCCTTTCTGCAACACATTGTTTCCCAGAGAGGAGTTGCTCATGGTTTTTGTCTTCTTTTCTAATTTTTCCCGAATGGTCCCTTTCACTACTTCTTATATTCCACATATGAGTGAAACCATATAATTTTCTTTTTCTGATTGACTTACTTCACTCAGCATAATACCCCCCAGTTCCATCCATATTGAAGCAAATGGTGGTGATTCATCCTTTCTGAGGGCTGAGTAATATTCCATTGTATATATAGACCACATCTTCTTGATCCGTTCATCTGTCGAAGGACCTTGTGCCTCCTTCCACAGTTTGATTATTGTGGACATTGCTGCTGTGAACATTGGGGTGCAGGTGTCCCAGCATTTCACTACATCTGTGTCTTTGGGGTAAATACCCAGTAGTGCAATTGCTGGGCCATAAGGTAGCTCTATTTTCAACTTCTTGAGGAACCTTCATAGTTTTCTGGAGTGGCTACACCAGTTTGCATTCCCACCAACAGTGCAAGAAGGTTCCCTTTTCTCCACAGCCTTGCCAGTATTTGTTGTTTCCTGTCTTGTTAATTTTCACCATTCTCATTGGTGTGAGGTGGCGTCTCATTGAGGTTTTTATTTGTATTTTCCTACTGACAAGTGAGGTGGAGCATTTTTTCATGTGCTTGTTGGCCATGTGTAGGTCTTCTAGGATTGTGAGCTTTTTAATCTTATTCATCCTTACTCTTCCAGCACCTAACCAATTCTTACTAAAAATTAATTAATTAATTAACAGAAATTTTTATATTAAGTAAGTGACTCACCACATCCTTATCTTCTCTCTCATGGGGAATTTGACTTTATTTTTCGCAAGGACTTGTCTTTGTATACAGCCTCCAAGATAATTGTTTATTTCTATTTGGGGCAATCATAATCTCAGTCTAAAAAGATCACTCAAAATTCAAATAATCTATGCTACTTGGCTGCAGTTACTTAGAGATTCTGAGTAGAAGCACACAGTGTTCTCAAAACACCTGTGTTAGTATTCACTCCAAATATACACACAACCCCACACATTGCCAAGGACTTGCTACAACATAAATTCTAGAACATTCCTGTACTGATTCCAGGTCACTATGTAATTCTTACTTTGCTAATGGTAAATTTTGCCTTTGAACTTTGCCACAACAACTCCATCTGAAATCTTCAAAAACATTTAGACAGTAGTTGGGAAAATGGAATAGCCCAGAGGCATTTTGTACCACCAAATAAACATGCTTCTTTCTGGACTTTTTGTTCAACATTTGGAAGTTGGCAAATAAGACGTGCAGTGGAACCACAACACAGAAGCTAAACGGTAGCTTTACTTGTGGGAGTTGTGACTGCCCATCGGGAAACGTTTGTGCTCCTTAGTCAAGCCACAACTGAAATATTCCAGTTTATTTAATGATTTAAACTAGAAAACCTTTGACACAGGGCATAGACAATGTTCCTTATCAATTTAATGTCAAGAGAAAACTAGAAGGAAATTTTATTTGTAATTAATTTACCTTCCTATGCCTCTTCGTAAGAGCTAATAATGAGGAAAATCTCAGTCTTTACTGCATGGCCCAATACCATTGCAAAGAAAAACAACAGCAATATAAATAAACTTTTTATACTTTAATTTCATTTCTCTTTTGCTCAGACCCAGTTCTTCCCACACACTTGTGTGTGCATGTGTGTGATTGCTATGGTTTTACTGAATTAAGATACCTTTACAAGTTCTCTGAAGTGAATAGCCTCATGAAAATCAATAGGAATTTTTTATGTTGTATTTTGAGAAGTAAAAATCCAGCAGAGTATATTTCTTACAGAGCTTATCTAAGAAAAGTTGGTCGGATCTCCCTTTGTCATCAATGTCACATGTGAAAATCTCTATGTTACTGTAATTGCCCTACCAGCTCCTAACAGAAAAAAATATCCAGAGTTGTAAGCACTGAGTATCTCAAAAGGACATCCACACAGATTGTGTTATATATTATAATTAAATTTTTCCCTATTGCCTTCAAAATAATTCACAATTTTTTTATTTAAACTCATTCTAACACACCCATTAAAAAATGATACCATTTTCATTTGTTCCTATCATAGTAATGACAGTTTTCCTATGGAGATTCATCTAGTTTCTTTTCTTTCTTTCTTTCTTTCTTCCTTTCTTTCTTTCTTTCTTTCTTTCTTTCTTTCTTTCTTTCTTTTCTTTCTTTCATTTCTCTCTCTCTCTCCTCTCTCTCTCGTTTTGTCTATGAAAATCTGTAGATAACTCAGATTTACATTTTGGTTTTGTTTTGTATTGGAGGGTTTTTTTGGGGGGGTATCACCATATGGATTTATTTTTATTGACATCAGGAAAAGACTCATAGATCTCTATAATCTAAAGTTGATGATATTTTAAATGACCAAGTCCTTATTTCTCTGAGAGCTATATACAGTTTCCAGAGATGCTAATTGTGTATCCTGAATGTCCTAACATTTATGTTGATTTATGAAGCAGAAATATAAAATTATGCTTTTACTTTAAAGGGTGTCCCTTGACAGCTTGTCAGTATTTGAACTGAGAAAATGTAGAATTATCCAGTTACCACACCAACCAACCCCCCAAGAATCCAGAACAAATTGGCATCATCATGCCATTAGTGGGCAGAGCCATTATGTTCACTGGTGAACTGGAGAAAGGGATTGGCAAGATCTCTGTCCTCTGGGGCCTTATCAGTTCAAGTCAGAAAGCCATATATCAAAAGTGGAGGGTGCCTGCAAATATTTCATTATCGAAGGATGACTTTGGAACACAGAGTAAATTGACTTGCTGCTGAATTCCTATCTGTAACCTTCTATTTAAATAGGTCTTACTGTGATAGCAATGACAACAAATATCAACAATTTGTCCTTTCTGATGTCATTTCTTTCTATTTTTTGTATTTCTCTTCTCCCATCTTTCTCTGCTTTGCCCAAGCAGTTCTGTAGCACACATGCACTTCTTTTTTTTAGCTCTTTATCACACAGTCATTGTGATTAACACATACCAAGTATCTCCAGTGGACATAACACTTTAGTGAATACTACAGATACATAACTGAAAATAGAGAGGGTTTCACCCTTGACTCCTAAGAACTTGGCTCATAACTAAAGATTCCAGATAAAAATCATTAATAGGAGCTGAAGCAACAAGCTATATCCCCAGGACCAATCAACTTCACACTAGCATGCCTGGTGGTCAAAGCACCATGATGGACAAATAATTGTAAGGACTCTAAGTAGGGAGAAATTTCTCGCTACTTGATAAGCTGTTATCCCATCCTCCTTTACTCAGTACATAGCAGACATTGAACTTGATCCTATAAAATATGCCAAGAAGAAAAACCCTCAATAAGCTTACCAACCCATTGTTTCACATTAATTAGTCCTAAATTTCCAACTGACTGATAAATCCTTGCTGACTAGATATCACAACAAGTATTTCTGTGGGCCCATGACTAACAATGTACTGGACACATAGAAGGTGTACAGCTTGTTACACTGGATGAATTTTTTTATACTGAATTAAATTTTGAATAACTGTGTCCTCTTCCAATCATTTCACTTGTCATAAATTTGGCACAATCATTTCTATGTGAAAGCATGTGTATGCACACACATAGACACACATACATGTCCACAGACATATTTAAAAAGGGGATTGGGTATTTAGAATATGGATCATATATAATTTAGTTGGAAGAGACCCCATTGAAAATGTGAGTTATGAGCAATAGTTTAAAATGATGGATAGACCACCGTCTTGTAGAGAGGATGACGGAAACGGTTCCAGGTACTTCTTCTTCATTTCCTTCTTTATCAGTGGAGTTTTTCAATCAACCTAATCTAGCAGAACATTTCTCCTAGGCTACTGAGATATATTTGCAGGAAACAACTTTTCCCTCACTTAAAGAAATAGGTTTAACTCCTTCATTCCTACATTCTGTAATGCAGGAGGGAAAGTGAGTTTTCCATGAGGTATTTAAAGCAGGAAAGAGAGATGAATCTATGTGGAAAATTCGATGAAGGAGTGGAAAATTGCATCTGCCATATAAGTCCTACTACATATAGATATATTCCTCCACGAAACTGAAAATTTCATTTAAAAATGGTACCTGCAAAGTCAGCAGCAATTCTTAACAATGTTTTTCCTGCTGCTGACATCATATTTTCTTTGCTCCAATAATAAGGGATAATTTGGACCCATTCTCCTATTCATTTAATGCTATTCCTCTCCTTATTGCATTTCCCCACTGCTCTTCCCACACGAGAGGTGACTGCATTACTTGTGGAATATGATGAATCACTTCAACGAGAAATCTGTGGCACCTGGTGAAGGCCCTTTCTAGCATATAAATTAAGCTTGAATGACAGCTTGGTCAAAAATTGCCTTTGAAAGTGGTCCCTGTGTGGCAGGTAGAATCAAGTATTATCATTGTATCGGCAGGAGTCTTTCCACGCTAGCTGACGTCTCTAACATTTATTAGAGAGAAGTGGGTCACTCCTCTTCCCCCTGAAAATAATTGATGAGATGAAAAGAGAGATCTGGATGAGGAAAAGGGCAAGATATATTTAACAATTAGAAAGGAGGAATATTAAGAAAAAGGAGTACTGGTAACAGTAAATGATTCCGCAACAAATATTTACGTGGCTGTGAAATCCTCACCCAAGAAAGAAGCAAAATGAAGTATGGCCATTCGTTCTGTTGAGACAACCCGGAAAATATTTTTCTTAATTAAAAGAAAAGAAAAATCTCACAGTGGAATGAAGAGATACTAGACAAAAGGTACTTTGTGTTTCTAATTTGTGTGATTTTTTTGTTGTTGTTTCTGAGTTGGAAGGTTTCTTTCTTTCCTTCAATTTCTGTCTCATGGAAAAGGTAGAGTCTAAATTCTCAAGATTTCACTTTTGGAAATACTTGGCTTGGTTTCCAACATGATTTTTAAATATTGGTTGGTGACAGGAATAACCTCCTCAGTCAGGAAATGCAGTGTATTTCATGGAGAAGCCAGCAAAGGAACAAAAACATCAA